>NC_088398.1:25342351-25942351 GCF_034236695.1 Oncorhynchus nerka
TCTGCAATGCCCCAGTGTAGTTCCTGTGTTATATCACATTTTTAAGCCAGTTATATTTACATTGACATTAAAGCTCTGTGAATGGAAGTCCTGTCTTCAGTCTAGTTATGGTGTGGCTTGTAATGGTTTGAAAAAATGGTTTGAAAAATATGGACTCGCTCACCCTAGATCATTTAGAATCTGATATATTTGTATGCACTTGGCACACAAGCCGTGAGAACACTATATATAATTCAGTACCTTTTCGTTTCCCCCTGACACAAGTTGCATTTTTAGTGTGTCTGTTTTCTATAGGCCCTGCCACGGCTGGTTCATACTATGCTTCTTCAGTTCTTTGTGGTTTGGCTCAGTTGTTCCCATGGCTGAGAAGAGTGAACTTGAAACTCAAACTGGAAAAAGTGAATGTGTGCGCGCTGTGACGGCCCTGAATTTTTGTGCGCGCGTGTCAGTGCACTGTAGCGCCTGCCCAACCACGGGATGATTACCGGCGTGGTTAATTAGGCACGCCGACAATGCCAGCTCGTTAAGTGAGTTACACAGCTTCTCTGTCTTTCTCTCCTTCACACACAGCGAGGAACAGTAGAGGGGGTGCTAATTACTGAAAAATGCTATAATTACAAGTTTACAGAATCCAAAAATGACCAACATTTCCATACTTTGCCACTGTTTGAATTAAGAACATCACAGCGTGGCTCACATCAACCAAGAGGAATCTAGACCAGAGGTCTAGTGTAATTGTCTTAATGTAATTACACAGTTTTATCTGTGTTTCAGCTTAAAGAAGACGATTGTGTGAACAGTGATTTGTCTTTAGAAAACTCTTATTGTATTTTCCCATTCCTCTCCTCTTTTCCTGCTCGATTCTCTCGCCAGGCTCCCCCGTTCCTTCAATCGTGGTATCCTCCGCTCTGGCCACGCCCCCTTCGCTGAGTACACCAATCACGACGGCCAGCGCCGCTCCCGCTGAGGTCCCTCCTTCCGCCCAATCAACCCCCAGTGTCCCTGCATCGTCCCCAGCCCCAGCCTCCTCGTCAGCCAAGCCCATGGCGGGCACTAACAACCCAGAGGAGGCCGCCCGGATCCTGGCCGAGAAGAGGAGGCAGGCCCGAGAGCAGAGGGAGCGGGAGGAGCAGGAGAAACGCGAGCTGGAGGAGAGAGAGAAGTGAGAATCATATCATCCTCATGTACAGTACATAAACCCACACTGGATAGAGCCACAGCAGTGTCTAGTCGGGTTGCAAAATTCCTGACATTTCGGTTGGAGGATTCAACCGTTATCCTTTCTACTGTAAAGACAACATATGTCTTACCAGCTTGAAGGGACAGGGTGGAAGTAACCATGGCAGCACATCACAATTTGAATAATTCCATGTGTAAAGCATCAACATATGGGGTACAATACAGTTCTCCACCGTGTCATATGCACGGCAGAATTAGACCACTCAGCGCGGTCTATGATACAGTATGTGTGGTGCTCGTATTACCCCCCCGGAGGTGTGGAGCTGTTGACATTTGTGTAACGGCTTAAGTTGCCCCCCTCCGCTCAGGTTTATGAGCTAAAAAGGATTTCCCGCGTCAGCCTATTGTAGCACGTTGACCATAGTTACTATGTGACCACTGGGTATTTATGTCGTGGCAGTTGTCAGGCTGGGCAACAGGCTCCTTTTGCTCTCAGTTCCTCTCCATTTTATCAGCAGGCAACTATTTCCTTACAAAATAGTTTCATTTCCTGATTGTGTTGAACTTTTTATTTTCCTGACACAGCTATTGCCAATGTAGTACAAAGACAAAGATTCACTCTTTAAGCTAGAGCACATGGTAACTGATTTATTCTATATCTAAAGTATTCAGAACCGTTGACTTTTTCCACATTTTGTTAGGTTTCAGCCTTATTCTAAAATGGATTAAATTGCTTTTTTCCCCCTCATCAATCTACAGACAATACCCCATAATGACAAAGCAAAAATAAAAATAAAAATAATAATAATATCACATTTACATAAGTATTCAGACCCTTTACTCAATACTTTGTTGAAGCACCTTTGGCAGCGATTACAGCCTTGAGTCTTCTTGGGTATGATGCTACAATCTTCACATGTATGTATTTGGGGAGTTTCTCCCATTCTTCTCTGCAGATCCTCTCAAGCCACTCCTGCGTTGACTTGGCTGTGTGCTTAGGGTTGTTGTCCTGTTGGAAGGTGAACCTTCGTCCCAGTCTGAGGTCCTGAGTGCTCTGGAGCAGGTTTATATCAAGGATCTCTCTGTACTTTGCTCCGTTCATCTTTGCCTTGATCCTGACTAGTCTCCCATTCCTTGCCGCGGAAAAACATCTCCACAGCATCATGCTGCCACCACCATGCTTCACCGTAGGGATGGGGCCAGGTTTCATCCAGACGTGACGCTTGCCATTCAGGCCAAAGAGTTCAATCTTGGTTTCATCAGCCCAGAGAATCTTGTTTCTCATGGTCAGAGTCTTTAGGTGCCTTTTGGCAAACTCCAAGCGGGCTGTCACGTGCCTTTTACTGAAGAGTGGCTTCTGTTTGGCCACTCTACCATAAAGGCCTAATTGGTGGAGTGTTGCAGATATGGTTGTCCTTCTGGAAGGTTCTCCCATCTCCACAGAGGAACTCTATAGCTCTGTCAGAGTGACCATCGGGTTCTTGGTCACCTCCCTGACCAAGACCCTTCTCCCGCGATTGCTCAGTTTGGCCGGGCGGCCAACTCTAGGAAGAGTGTTGGTTGTTCCAAACTTCTTCCATTCAAGAATAATGGAGGCCACTGTGTTCTTGGGGACCGTCAATGCTGCAGAAATGTTTTGGTACCCTTCCCCAGATTTGTGCCTCGACACAATCCTGTCTCTGAGCTCTACGGACAATTTCTTTGACCTCATGGCTTGGTTTTAGCTTTGACATGCATTGTCAACTGTGGGACCTTATATAGACAGGTGTGTGCCTTTCCAAATCATGTCCAATCAGTTGAATTTACCACAGCAAGTTGTAGAAACATCAAGGATGATGAATGGAAACAGGATGCACCTGAGCTCAATTTCGAGTCTCATAGCAAAGGGTCTGAATACTTTTTTTTTTTTATACAGTTGCAAAAATGTCTAAAAACCTGTTTTCGCTTTGTCATTCTGGGGTATTGTGTGTAGATTGATGAGGATTTAGTTTAAAAAAATCAATTTTAGAATAAGGCTGTAACATAACAAAATGTGGGAAAAGTCATGCTTTCCGAAGGCACTGCACATTTGTAAATAAGCCTATGCTTTGATTGGTAGACTGGTTGGATAGAGTGCTCCTGGCGATACATTATAGGTTGTATTGCTCGCTAGACTCATGGCGACACAGCGAAGGCGGGGAGGAGACTGCGTTATAGGTAGGATTGCTAAATGCTTGTCGCCCTTGGCTCAGGGTCCTGCGAGAGGAGCGTAAGCTGCGGGAGGCAGAGGAGAGCCAGCGCAGAGAGGAGGAGGCGCGCCTCATGGCTGAGGAGCAGCGCCTGAGAGACGAGGCCCAGCGTGTGGATGAGGAGAAGGAGGCGCAGGAGAGAGCCAGGGCAGAGCAGGAGGAGAATGAGCGCCTACAAAAACAGGTGAACAAGCACCCACAACTGCCAGCAGATAGAGAGGGCTAGGTCTACACACACAGAGGGGGCTAGGTCTACACACACAGAGGGGGCTAGGTCTACACACACAGAGGGGGCTAGGTCTACACACACAGAGGGGGCTAGGTCTACACACACAGAGGGGGCTAGGTCTACACACACAGAGGGGGCTAGGTCTACACACACGGAGGGGGCTAGGTCTACACACACGGAGGGGGCTAGTCTATACACACGGAGGGGGCTAGTCTATACACACGGAGGGGGCTAGTCTATACACACGGAGGGGGCTAGTCTATACACACGGAGGGGCTGTGTCTGTCCGTCTGCTTTGTGACAGAGAGCCTTCTATAACCCTGTCTGTCCCATATCACTACTTTAGCCAAGTTTGTCATCTACCTGACCTCATTTGATAAGACATATTTCATAACCAACCTTGTTTCGTATATTTGTTCAAATCAATTTCAACCAATGTGATTTGACGTTAGCGTCGGTCAATATTTTCCCAATGGCTACAGACATTGACATTAATGGCACATTGAATGGCCCCTTTCACTCTTTGGAGATCAGCAGAAAAGGCCTGAGTCTGTTTGACTCCCAATGGTTTCACCGCCGTTGCTCAGGAGCAGTCGAGGTCCAGGATCCCGACGAACAGATGTCAGTCAGTGAGCCGGAAAACACTGTGATTCACAGAAGTGTTTGTTTGAAGGCGTCAACATGGACTGAGTGATAGGAGATGCTGCCCCTGGGTTTGTGTGGTTTCTGTCCCTGTCTACGTGGTGCTTTTCTCTGGCTGACGACCCTTTGATACCCTCTAGTGCGCTGTCAGTGAAGTGTCAACACTAGAATGGACATTGGTTTTCCCAGCAGTGTGACTGAAAGGGCCGTCATCTTGGTCAATAATATAATGCCTCTCTATGGTAACCCTTACGGATTTCACATGAATCTCACATGTGGTCCCATGTGAAATGTAAAAAAAAAAAAAAGAAAAGTGTTTTCATGTGATCCCGCGTGATTTTATGTGAAGTTAATGCGATAACATGTGACAACACGTAAAGCAACACGTGATAACATGAAACCACGCCCGCGGAAGCACGTGAGCACATGTCAAGTGTCCCAAAAACACATGTGAAATTATTGTTTTTTTTTGTTTTCTCTATAAGGGAAGGGCATACCACATTGTAATCTGTATGCTTTCCAGAGAGAGGAGGCTGAGGCTAAGGCCAAGGAGGAGGCCGAGAAACAGCGCCTGGACAGAGAGAAACACTTCCTGAAGGAGGAGCAGGAGAGACTGGAGAGGAAGAAGGTAAGAAAAGGTCCATGCATTCATTCTACTACATGAGTATACCCCGCCAGCGTCCTCTCTACCCTGGTACCCATATCTGTGTGTATAGCCAACTCCTATCGTATTCCAGCCATTGTCACGCCAAACAGACTGTTTCTGCACTATTGCCATCTTATAGAATTGTCCTGCCAAACAGACTGGCACCGTAACAGACTTGCAGACTACTGTATTTCTTCTGTACTGTACATATTCCAAAAGGCACAGAGGGAAATGTTTACATTACAGTAAGCACACACAGGGTCTTATTCAATCAAAACTGTTATTATTGCGGGATCAGTCAAAAGTCACATTGTTCCAGTAGCAACAGGGAAGCATGCTTGATTTAGCTTCTGGTTACATTTTTTTTTGTTTCACTAGTTAGACAAGGATTTGTTGAACATAATATCAACTCTCATTATTCTGTCACCAAAAAGAATGATGCTGGCTTATCCTGGCTACTTGTTTTGATTTAATATGGCTTACAGTCTGTTTGTTTGAGCGGAAGATTATATACTATGTCCAAGACCTCAGGCTATATATAAACAGTTATGGTGGAGAGTGAGTCTTAACTGGCCCAGTTCAGTGTGCGGTCCAGGGTTATGTGTTCTGCCCACACCTGGCGTACCACTCGCAGTCGGACCATGCTCTGAGTCTGCTCTCTCTCACTCACCCTCTCTTTCCGTCTGTCTCTTGTCCACCTTCGTCCCTCACTCTCCTATTCTCCCCCCTTCGGTCCTCTCTCTCTCTCTCTCTCTCTCTCTCTCCCTCCCTCCCTCCCTCTCCTCGGCCCATGCAGCTCAGCTGGCCGAAGCAGCTCCACATTGTGTGTTGAGCCAGGCTCTAGTGGTGTTTACTGCACAAGAACAGTATGTCCTCTACCCAAACCCCTGCTGAGTCACACGCCTCTGCACACTGGTCCACAGCTGCTGTTACATACCTGACTGAGTATGGATTCTATGGATCACGCACACCGGTGGAGGCTGCTGAGGGGAGGACAGCTCATAATAATGGCTGGAACGGAGCACATGGAATGGCATCAGTTGTTACAACTGACTCGGTATCCCTTTTGATGTATTTGATACCCTTCCACTTATTCCACTCCAGCCATTACCATGAACCCGTCCTCCCCAATTAAGGTGCCACCAACCTCCTGTGACACACACACACACGGATGACATAACTTTCCACTTTACCAATAGCATGTATCACAACTCAACATCAGAGCTGCCTCAAATCTAGGATATCTGTATGTTTTACTTGATTTATGGCAGCTAGCTCTTCTCTTAGCATCATGGCTATCTTGCATTCAGCTAGGCCATCATTGTAAATAAAAATTTGTTCTTAACGGACTTGCCTGGTTAATTAAATAAAGGTTAAATAAAAATGAATATCTTGTTCCAGGTAGGATTTTGTTTAGCTGTTTGGTGCCAACAAGGAGTCCATTGAGATGAAGTTACTGCACAGTTACTGTATTACTGGATTCAACCCATGGGAACTGAGCACTTAATCTGCATCCGCCATCTTGTTAACATTCTTAGTCTTTTCCCTCTCTCTGACCGTTGTCGTCGTTGTGCCTTCTTCCTTAGCGTCTCGAGCAGATCATGAAGAGGACGCGCAAGACAGACGGCGGGGAAAAGGTACGTTTGTTGTGAAGGCACAATGGCACTGCACTTCACTCGATTTAAAATGCATGTAACACGTGATACTCTTATCTCTGTATAGAAAGACACCAAGTCCCCACCTCCCTCTCAAGTCAATGGCAAAGCGGCCGAGAGCAGCAAAGGTAAGCAGAAAATGAAAAGCAGTGTAAACGGCGGCGATCTTTGTTCATTATATTGCTCGTGTTCAGGAAATCCGATGTTTGGACTCAGAGTCAAGCAATTCATCCCAATTAATCCTGAAAGGAAATGTATTGTATGTTTATTGGGCTCCAGAGTGGCACAGCGGTCTAAGGCACTGCGTCACTACAGACACTGGTTCGAATCCAGGCTGTATCACGCACGTTTGTCCAGTGTAGGTTGTCATTGGAAATAAGAATTTGTTCTTATTAACTGACTTGCCTAGTTAAATAAAAACATCATGATTTAGATGAATTCATCAATGATATCCGCGGGGAATGGATTCAACCATCAGTGGGCTGTGTCCCTGGTCCTTTTCCAGCCTGTTTCACTGCCACATTAATGGAGAAGTTCAGCTCTAGATACTGACTTGTTTAATAAACTAATTAAATCTCCCAGTGGGATAAAATGGCTTCTTTGATTGGATGGCTGTATCAGTTTTAATGTTAACTTTGACATTTGTTCACTCAAAATGATAATGCAAATCCCCATGATTTAGGCCAAATTCCAAGTTACACACCCATAAATTAAAGAAGGATTTAGCCGACTGTGTGTTGCTTACGTTTAGACCCGATATAGAAATAAAAGAAGTAGCTCACTGATCTATTCCCTTCCTCTTCCTATATAATAGGAAAAGTGTTGATTAGAATGCAGGGACTGAACTTCTACCTTTTCCCCCTCTCAGTTTAGCTTCAGTACCTTGTCAAGTCAAGTTTATCTAACCCGTTTGTAAGTACCAAAATACACGTTTCGTAAGAGCATGCACAGTCAAAAACAGCACACGTATCTAATTAGACTAGGCTAAAAGCACGAATGAAATAAATATAGGGTGCTGCTAGTAAAGTGCGATAGTTACGGACAAAATGGATCAAAGGATCAAAAGGGTCCTCTCTCCTGTTACGTAGAATGTTGGTCTTTGTTTCAATCGCCATCTGCATTGTGTTCCCTTCTCATATGAAGAGTATTTAATACCATTGTTAGAATCCCAGCCTCACTGCTTTCATTTAGGACAGTATAACCCATGTGTGTGCTTATTGTTTGCAGTCCAAACCCAGTCTGGGGGATTTTCAGTTTATGGGGATATCTTATGGCAATGCATTGCATTGCATTGCATTGCAGGGTTGGATTAGTGACTGTAAATGGACAACTCACCACATTCAATTCAGTTTTCTTCTAACATAAAAGACACAATAAATACAACCCCCATCCCCATTTGACCAGAGACACACGCACATACACACATAACATTTACAGATGAGAAGGATGAGTAGGGGGAGAATAGGGGATTTGGGTCCATGTGGCCAGGATTCCAGCATGGTGGAAACCATTTCTGGAGGCACTGATGTGGTTGGGAGTCCAAGCAAGTCGGGTGGCGTTGCTCCTCTCCAATCAGGCCTTTGGACATACTCACGCGCGCACACACACACACACACACATACGCACACACATACATACATACACACATACAGAAACACACACACACACACAGCCGCAGTATGTAATCATGAATCCAGCACTGGTTGGATCCCTCCTGCATATTGAGTTCTGTCTGCTTGCTTCAGGGTGGCCCGGAGAACTGAGTGTGGGTTTTACAGTGGATTTTATTTGTTTCCGCAGCCTCTGCTGATTACCAGCCAAGCCCAGAGATCAACAAGAATACAGAGAACGACCATAGTGGTGAGAGAGACAGGTAAAGGTTCAACAACCATGTCCTCTATTTCCTCTTGTGTTAGACATGTAAAACAGCGAGCCGTGTACTATTGTTATAACAAGACCACCATGTGCTCTAGAAAAGAAGCAAACCAGAAACCAGCAGTATTGGATGCCTTCTAATCAAGACTTGTGCCGATTTTGTATAGTTTCAAACCACAAAAGAAAACAGAGAGCCTCAATACATAGGCCTACAGTAGAAGAGTAGAGATATGGTTTATTTATCTATTGAAATATGTTGTTTGTTTGTGAGGGATAGTGTAATTCAAGTTTTGAGGACTTCAGTTCCGTGATGTCAAACTTTATGAATGTTGCAGATAGATAGATAGATAGATATAGAGCTGTCACCTATCTATCTATCTGACAATCATTTCTGTTCTACACATTTGTAGACATTTCTATCTACGTTATATCTACAGTATAATGTTACATCTTCCTGAACAGGCCCGAGGGGAAGATCTGCATGTGAACCCCTTGGGGCCGTAGTCCTTTTGATCTGTAACCATGTTTCACCCTCCCTCCCACCGTAACCATCTCCCTCCCACAGCTCCACGGTCCATGTGGTCAACGGTGTCCAGCCAGCCAGTCACGAGAATGGCCTGCCTAGCAAGGGGGACAACGCACACATTGAGGAGATCATCCAGCTAGCCAATCAAGGCAACAGCAGCAATGGGGGGCGGGAGAAATCAGAGAGCGACATGCCCACTGAGCCAATCCTGGCCTTTGAAAGTGAGGAGCCCTTCCTGAAAAAAGTGGGCCCCATGAAGCCTCAGCATGTCGCAGGTACATTGACAGAGGGAGAGAGAGGGCACTCAAAGGGCCAGTTTCCCAGACACAGATTATGTTTAGTCTTGGACTGAAATGCATTTGAATAGAGAATCTCAATTGAACATGCTTTTCAGTCTAAGACCAGGCTTAATCTGTGTCTTGGAATCTGTGTCTTGGAAACTGCTCTCAAATGACAACTTAACCTAATTATATTATATCAGCTCTGCCAATATTTGCAGGGATCCAAGCAAGGAATCGTATCTCAGTGTCCTCAACCTCCGAAGAATTTGAAGGATTTGTTTTTTTACAGTGTTCTTAACTATAGATTAAGCTGGGGTTCAATTACAGCAGTAATCATGGTCTCGCATCTACTCTGGCGGTTGACTTCTCACATTAGGGCCAGGGTTCACAACGTGCCATAAAGCGGAACCATGGGTTCGTAGTGTTGTCCTTGGCAATGAAGAGCCATCCGACTGAGTAGGTCAGTTTAGTGCCGTCTCAGTTGCAATTCGTCACCCGTGCGTACGTGAGTGTCCCTAGGGAAAGAGAGGGGGAGAGAAAGGGAGGTAGAGGGTGACAGAGGGAATCCTCCAGCCCCCAGAGGGCCTAAGGGGACACAGAGGGGAGGAGGGGGAGTGAGGTATCTTAATACCGACGGCTTTCGCTCCCGGAGCTCCGGTTGCTGCACTCAACACCCAGTGTTGAATTCCATGAGTGTTGGGGAGCTAGCTAGCTGCCAGGGATGGAAACAGAACCCCGGGCCAGTTATGTACCCCCATCCCCCACCCCCTCCTCCCCGCGGCGTGGTCAGCATTACTGCCCCTCCCCTTAGGACTAAGTCCCCACCTGCCAGCCTGCCAGCAGGTCATAAATTATATCCAAAGCTAACAGAAGAGGGTCACCCAGCTGCAGAGCTTCAGCCACACGAGCTCCAACAATATGAACCACTTTAATCAGAGTGAATTCACTCTGCCACTCACACTGCCTTCAAGTCACAGTCTCAGTCTTTCACAAGTTAACATCACATTTCTAATCTGCCCTGTCTGCATACCCCGCACTCTCTTACCATGATGACTTGGAGGGGTTATTTGGTTTATGGCCGTGGGGCTGGGGGTTTGTGACTGGGGAGATTAATGCATCGACACTGATTGAATGTTACGATGTAATTCCATAGATTGGCAATCGGGGACATGTTTATTTCTAAACATACCTCCGGGGGCTAATTCAAATGGTGATACTCGTGAGCTATTGTGGTGGACCGTTTAGCAGCCTGACAGGTGCCTCTGTCAATCTATTGCTACTGTTAGCATCAATCACGCTGTGTTTATCACACTCGTAGCGCTAGCTAGCTATCACTCACTCACATGATGGGCGACTGAATGTTCGTTGATGGTCTGCCATTGAAAGGAGTCAGGATTCTGTCTGGAGCATCTGCTGCTTGGTTTGATTAGCCTCTTCATTTCCCTATAAAAACACGCCTATAAAGCCTTATGGGTTCATGCCCTGCGTGACATGCACTCAGGACCTTTTCAAATGTAGTATTGTAGCCAGGTCAAGGGTTTATACACCTTGTCATTAGCAGGGTCAGTGAGGGTGGGTCCTCCTCACACATTTACAAATGCTCAAATTGGCGACCATTTTGGCTCACCATTCAGATGGCGCATTCAGAACGGCTCAAAATGGACACCGTTTTGGATCGCTGGTGTTTTTTCCTTGTTGTGTGGCGTATCACTGTGTTGAAACTGACCCTCATCTTGTCCTCTCCATCTATTATCTCTCCAGAAGTCCTGTGAGGTGTGCCACTCACGAAGGCGATTCTTAGGCCCCCCCACCTTCCCGAACCCAGCCTCCGCTCGTATGGGTAGAGAGCCCCTTTCTTCCGAAAGGGGCACTTTCCCTATGACATGTGCCAAACCAATCACAGACTGCTTTCTAGGCCCCAAAAAAACAAACTTTGCCTGGGAAAAGGGCCGAAGAAGATGAAGAAGCAAAACAAGACACAAGCAAACTACAAAACAGGATATGACATCATCGCTACCCGACAGGGTGCATCAGTGTTACCATTTGTAGATGGTAGAAGATATCACAGCATCAATTCTTCCATAACAGTATCGTCCATGGTAGATTTCACCAGTCCTGAGGGGGGAAAAAAATACACATTTGACACTAATGAGTAATTGTTATTATTATGAGTTGAAAGAGAAATTAGTTGGCTTTTTTGTTTCTAATGTTTAGTTTATTTAAGTTGAAGAGAAATGTAAAGACTAGGTACAGTTTTATGTGAATAATGTAAATGAAAACGTGAACGTTGGACTAAAGGAGGGAGGGGTCTGTGGAATAAATAGTACATGAATTTATGAAAAGGAAGCCCGATGTTTACTTAACTCCTGCCTTTCAAGGTTTGCCCAGTAACTAATATGTATTGAAAACATAATATCGCCTCTGTAAAAAAATGTTTTGTAAATGTTCTGTAAATGGAGCTTCCCTGCAAATAGGTCTCCAAAATACCGAAGAAGACGTTTGACAACGTTTTGACAATGTAAGAATTACGTTGTTGCAGCACAGCGTCAGCTGTCTCCAAGGAGTCCTGTGTCGACAGGTTTTCTGTTTTAGCCGTTCCACTCCTCAATTATGATTGATTGTACTCTGAAGTGAATATAGAAATGAACAAGGGATCAGTTGAACGGAAAACAGCACGCACATTGGTACTCCAGATTCAGTGATCCATTCAGTTTAATCAGTGTTGAAACAGAATGTACACAAGGGCATCCCATCCCACCATATAAAAAAAGTCACTGTGCAGTTGAGTTTTTTTCTAAACCTGAGCAAGAAGCATGATACGTTGCCTCCTCCATTGAGATTCCACAGATTCGAATGCGTTTGAAAATGAAATGCTGGTGTGTGTATATGCTATAAATATATTGTGTTGTGTGTTAAAGGGTCAGAGGGAGTATCGGAGTCTTATTAAAGAAGAAATTGTTGTCCAGTTGTCTGTGGTTTAGTTTTCCTTCGTTTGTTGGCTGAGATTTGGAATGACACTTGAAACCAGCAAAAAGACGACAAAGAAAACACTATTGTTACAAAACTGGCGAGACCAGGCTGAAAAGAGACACACTGTAGAGTATGTTGAGGCTGAATGTGCTCATTGATTCTTTCAATGGCCGTCACTTATCAGAAACCGACAAATCGGACATAGCGCACGACGTTTCACTAAGTAGTACAGTTAGGAAATATTTCCCCCTTTTAAGCTGGCTTTCAAAGTCCAATGCCAACTCATTTAGACTGTTGACAGCCTGAGCAACAAAATACAATGCCACACAACCACCAGAAAACCAGATCTGGAGATGGTTGAGAGAGAGAGAGAGAGAGAGGCTGTATTTTAGGGGGGGGGGTACAGTGACTTAGCTCAGCTGTTCCCTTCAATTTGGTCTTCTTTTCCCAAAAAGGGTGTCCATGCCCTTACCCCATCAGCCCCCCCACTGTTCCCACATTCTGGTGGTGAGAGGGGGGCTGACAATGTTGATGAACGTTCGCCATTTGCTGTTTGTCATTCGTTTTCCCTGCAAAAAGCAGCTGGACTCTATTACCATCACGATTTATGTCCCTCCGCTCCCCAACGTAAACGCATGCAGTACCGCTCATCACACGTAACTCATTTGACTAATATGACTTAGAACCGCTAACGCACTGTGGCGAGACTAATGAATAATGTCTATGACTTATTGCTAGACAGTAATGGACTTGGCTAGGGAGAAGTGTGTTTGACTTGTTACTTCAAACACAGAGTTGCCTTCGCCACACTACTGGTGTGTTGAGAAGTCACTGTAATGCCTCTAAAGTTTTGAGAATCTCTTCTCTGTCTTTGACTCGCATTTAGTTTGGTTTCTCGGGTAGTGCCTGATTCATGTCTTGAAACAATGACGTAATGGTTTTCTTATTGACTTAACCTCTCCTGTGTAGTTGGATCAGTGAATATTGATAGAATGTTTACGTGTCCCTATAGAGTATCAACTAGATTTTTTTATGAGCACATTATCTAACCGTATAAATCTTCTCACTGGATAACATCTAGCCGACTGACGCAGTTGCTTAGATTAGAATAGAATATAATAGAAAATCTATTTAACAGCTGTATTCATCCGGCCCAGCAGAGGGCAGCCATGCAACACAGAGGTGTCAAACCACAGATCACATTTCCCCACACATGTTCACTCTCTCAGTCAGTGGAGGCTGGTGGGAGGAGCTATAGGAGGACAGGCTCATTGTAATGGTTGGAATGGAATTAATGGAACAGTCAAACGTGGTTTCCATATGTTAGATCCCGTTCCATTTATTCCATTTTAGCCATTACAATGAGCCCGTCCTCCTATAGCTCCTCCAGCCAACCTCGGCTGCTCTCAGTCAATGGTGGAGCCTAAAGGTCGAAACCAGAGAATGACAGTGTGTGTCATATAGAGAGATAGCGATTCACACATTCAAATCCCAAACATATCTAAAAGACAGTCATAAAATAGTCAACAGAAATGGTATAGTTGTAGTCAAGCTTTAGTGTGTTCCTTCTCTTGATCCACTAAGTCAAGACCCAGTTGCCCATAGTGCTGCCTAGAGGGTGAGGGGCACTATTTTTAGGCGGATGTCAGCAGGCAAGTAATGAGTAATGGAAGGGACAGTGGGCAATGCCAAGGTACTGGATTCATTCTCAGAGAATGGAGGGTGAAAAGAGGAGGAGGTGTGTGTAAGAGAGAGAGAGAGAGAGAGTGTGTGTGAGAGAGAATGTGTGTTCGTTATATTTACGAGGCTCTGATGGACATGGAGCAGGATAAAGGTGCCTGTCGGTCAGAGTTAGGGCCTGCCACTCACCCTCCTGGGATAGCAGGGCTTGGTGGCATAGTGGCGGTGCAGATTTGGCAATGTCACTTTGATCTGTCGGTCTATTATCTCCTCGTCGGCGGACAGAGAGCTGCCCGGCCGGCCTGCTGATAGGTGTACTGAAGGTGTTGCCATATCAACCCTATTCTTAGATCGCATTCCTCTTCACAGGGTGGAGAAGTCCATAGGAGTTAGCCTTATAGAGAACGGTAATATAGGAATTAACAGAGCTAATTCTAATGACTTTGTTTGTCATTTTATCTGGGTATTCTAAGATCAACCTTCGTTGTCTGTTATACTACCCATTACCTATCCAACTACTGTAAAAAGCCTGATGCCTTTGGCAGTTATGTCTAAGTCTGCCTCACTTCCCGTTCACGACGTGGTACAACTTGCGTCCGCTGTTGTTCTTGTCGTAAACCCCCTGCACCTTTTGACCCGTGGAATCTTGTAAACGGTGTGGAATCGCAAATGTGTCATCTGCGCCTGCCAGATTTAACGAGGTAGACAGGTCAGTGAGGGGTCAAGCCATGCCTGCATCTGAACCATGAAAAACCCGAGAGACCAACTTCTGTTTAGTGTTCAAACACACACACACAGTCACGCATACACTCACACATGCAAGCTCTCTCACACACACACACCTCTTACAGTACATTGCACCCTTTATCTGCTCAGCAACATCAACAGGATCCCTTTACACAGCTGCTATCTGATGGCAACGCATTAATGGCATGCCACAGAAAGGAAGGTACTCCAAATGAGACCATTTCTTTATCCCTGTAGGTGGTGTTCCACCTCCAAGCAGACCTGGCCTCAACTGCTCTGATGAGAGACAAGGGTTTCTAACAGCTGCCCCAAACCCATCACACGCTCACACACACACACACACACACCAGAACCTATCATCTCCCTACAGTGCCTGTTGTTATGGAGTTGCTGTTTGAAGTTCCAGGGAGGTCTCAGAGCCTACGTCCCATGGGGAGTAGCTAACTCTAGAAAGGGATCAGCTGGAGCATTGTCACAACTTTTGGAGTTCAAATCAAATCAAATTTTATTTGTCACATACACATGGTTAGCAGATGTTAATGCGAGTGTAGCGAAATGCTTGTGCTTCTAGTTCCGACAATGCAGTAATAACCAACAAGTAATCTAGCTAACAATTCCAACACTACTACCTTACTAGACACAAGTGTAAGGGGATAAAGAATATGTACATAAAGATATATGAATGAGTGATGGTACAGAGCGGCATAGGCAAGATACAGTAGATGGTATTGAGTACAGTATATATATATGAGATGAGTATGTAAACAAAGTGGCATAGTTAAAGTGGCTAGTGATACATGTAATTACATAAAGATGCAGTAGATGATATAGAGTACAGTATATACGTATACATATGAGATGAATAATGTAGGGTATGTAGACATTATATTAAGTAGCATTGTTTAAAGTGGCTAGTGATATATTTTACATCATTTCCCATCAATTCCCATTATTAAAGTGGCTGGAGTGGAGTCAGTGTGTTGGCAGCTGTTTAACAGTCTGATCAAATCAAATCAAATGTATTTATATAGCCCTTCGTACATCAGCTGATATCTCAAAGTGCTGTACAGAAACCCAGCCTAAAACCCCAAACAGCAAGCAATGCAGGTGTAGAAGCACGGTGGCTAGGAAAAACTCCCTAGAAAGGCCAAAACCTAGGAAGAAACCTAGAGACGAACCAGGCTATGTGGGGTGGCCAGTCCTCTTCTGGCTGTGCCGGGTGGAGATTATAACAGAACATGGCCAAGATGTTCAAATGTTCATAAATGACCAGCATGGTCAAATAATAATAAGGCAGAACAGTTGAAACTGGAGCAGCAGCACGGCCAGGTGGACTGGGGACAGCAAGGAGTCATCATGTCAGGTAGTCCTGGGGCATGGTCCTAGGGCTCAGGTCCTCCGAGAGAGAGAAAGAAAGAGGGAAGGGGAGAATTAGAGAACGCACACTTAGATTCACACAGGACACCGAATAGGACAGGAGAAGTACTCCAGATATAACAAACTGACCCTAGCCCCCCGACACATAAACTACTGCAGCATAAATACTGGAGGCTGAGACAGGAGGGGTCAGGAGACATGGCCTTGAGATAGAAGCTGTTTTTCAGTCCCAGCTTTGATGCACCTGTACTGACCTCGCCTTCTGGATGATAGCGGGGTGAACAGGCAGTGGCTCGGGTGGTTGTTGTCCTTGATGATCTTTATGGCCTTCCTGTGACATCGGGTGGTGTAGGTGTCCTGGAGGGCAGGTAGTTTGCCCCCGGTGATGCGTTGTGCAGACCTCACTACCCTCTGGAGAGCCTTACGGTTGTGGGCGGAGCAGTTGCCGTACCAGACAGTGATACAGCCCGACAGGATGCTCTCGATTGTGCATCTGTAGAAGTTTGTGAGTGCTTTTGGTGACAAGCCAAATTTCTTCAGCCTCCTGAGGTTGAAGAGGCGCTGCTGACCCTCTTTACGATGCTGTCTGTGTGGGTGGACCAATTCAGTTTGTCTGTGATGTGTACGCCGAGGAACTTAAAACTTACTACCCTCTCCACTACTGTTCCATCGATGTGGATAGGGGGGTGTTCCCTCTGCTGTTTCCTGAAGTCCACAATCATCTCCTTAGTTTTGTTGATGTTGAGTGTGAGGTTATTTTCCTGACACCACACTCCGAGGGCCCTCACCTCCTCCCTGGCGGCCGTCTCGTTGTTGTTGGTAATCAAGCCTACCACTGTTGTGTCATCCGCAAACTTGATGATTGAGTTGGAGGCGTGCGTGGCCACGCAGTCGTGGGTGAACAGGGAGTACAGAAGAGGGCTCAGAACGCACCCTTGTGGGGCCCCAGTGTTGAGGATCAGCGGGGTGGAGATGTTGTTGCCTACCCTCACCACCTGGGGGGCGGCCCATCAGGAAGTCCAGTACCCAGTTGCACAGGGCAGGGTCGAGACCCAGGGTCTCGAGCTTGATGACGAGCTTGGAGGCATATTAACTCTTTTATGAGTGTGGACCCTCGGGTTCTTATGGCCTCTGACCAACCTTTGGAGTTAATTTTCACTCAGGCATTTCCTTGGGCCACTCCTTGATGAGGTCCCCTTGGGTTGATGTAGAGTGGTGTGGGCCCTCCGGTCCTTTAGGTCTGTGACAACCGGCACACACATTGCAGTCCTCTGAAGAAATTAAATGTTAACTTTGGGTGCACGACATTGTGAATAAAAGCATGTTGGTGTTAAGTTAGAACAGACTGGTGTTGTTGAGAAGTGAAGCTAGAGATTTATAGATACAGTGTCAAATGTTTGGACACAGCTACTTATTCAAGGGGTTTTCTTTATTTGTACTATTGTCTACATTGTATAATAATATTGAAGACATCAAAACTATGCAATAACACACATGGAATCATGTTGAAACCCAAAAAAGTGTTAAACAAATCAAAATGTATTTTATATTCTTCCAAGTAGCCAGCCTTTGCCTTGACGACAGCGTTGCACACTCTTGGCATTCTCTCAACCAGTTTCACCTGGAATGATTTTCCAACAGTCTTGAATGATTTCCTACATATGCGGAGCACTTGTTGTCTGCTTTTCCTTCACTCTGAGGTCCAACTCATCCCAAGCCATCTCAATTGGATTGAGGATGGGTGACTGTGGAGGCCAGGTCATCTGATGCAGCTCTCCATCACTCTCCTTCTTGGCCAAATAGCCCTTACACTGCCTGGAGGTGTGTTGGGTCATTGTCCTGTTGAAAAACAAATGATAGTCCCACAAGCGCAAACCAGATGGGATGGCGTATCGCTGACTTCAGACAATGGGTGTGGCAGAACGGGCTCCAGCCCATGATGGCACCAGCAGTCCAGTCTATGATGGGATTGTGTCGCTGGAGCCTCAAGAATCTCAATACCACGGGAACCTGAGGAAACTTAATCAGCATAAATTGGATTGCCTCGCTTTGGTTCCCTGATACTCGTAGGTTAATGGGAGTGGTGTTGTGAGTGACTCGGCCTATAGAGCATTCGTCCAGCGCTTTAACATCCATGGGAGTGGAGAGGGGCTGAGTGTGGATGCCCAGCTTGGACGCCAGGGTAGCATCCAAAATACTATCATCAGCTCCAGAGTCGATGAGAGATTTCGACTGGCTCCCCGACAGCAACATGGCATGGAAAGGGACGCGAATAAGGGGAGAGGAAAAGTTCTCCATATGGCCCACCAGAGTACTGCTGGAGTAGTTTACGAGCAGCCTCTCTCCCGGACAAGGGAGAATCAAAAACCCTCCAAACTTCCGCCACAAACTCTTCCAGACTGAGGCAGACGCGGACTGTTACTCCCACACCGTTGTGGTCCAGGCGAGTGCCCTCCCGGACATCAGCGTTATGATGTACGCTATCCTTGATACGTCTGAGGGGAACGAAGAAGGCTGCAGCTCGAAAATGATGAAGCACTGGGAGAGAAAAGCCCGGCAGGTTCCTGAATCTCCAGCATTGCTGGAGGTAAGCAGGGTTCTCGGGACACTGGGTTAGGCTGGGAGACTACGGGTGTGACCCGCTGCCAAGTAGGGAATCTGCAGAATTGCTCCAGCAATGTATCGAATGCCTGGTCATGGCGTTCTGCCAGGGTATGGAGTCCCTCCATAGGACATTGCAGTAACTCCTATTGTCTTCTAATGGTGGCTCCTTGCAGGGAGACAGCATTGTTGAGCTGGTCTGAGTCTGCTGGATCAGTCTTGGCCAGTTTGTACTATCAGAACTCAGGATAAGACCCAGAAGCAGACAGCTTAAAACATGGAAAATCATGCAGCTCATTAGTTCAGCAATACGTTGCAATATGGCCCAAGACATTTTGATGGATCAAATTCAACCCACCCTCGTAATCAATTAAGCAATGCAGGCCTACTATAAACACGTTTCCAATACATACAGTTCCATTTACAACCACAAAAAGCAATAGCCTACATTCTACTTTTATTGGTAGCCTATCTATTTCTATGATGAAACATACCCATATGTAGCTATACCCATTTGGGTTCTTGCATTGAAATTATGCTGCATTCTTCTTATATCACGCTATACCACAATAAACATTTAAATTCAAATGCTGAGACCATTGAGTGCTTTTGACCAAGAAGTGACGCATCTGCAGTAACCGAGTATTCCAGCCACTCTCTTCCTATGAACCAGTTGCTACTAAAACAACATTTTTTAACAGAAAACCTGCAGCTAGGGTAGGATTCTATAGGCTAACCTGGGATGGCTCCTCTGTTCCAAGATCTTCTGGAAGGCTAGCTGGAGCTCGGGAAGCATCATCACTGCTGGGTTTGGCGGCGGCCTCAAGTGGTTTGATTTCTGATATCCATTGCGGCAGTGGCAGATTAGCTGGTTAGAGTGAAATAGGCTAATAACACCAACGGCGTTTACAGCTGGCTAATAAGCTAACTAAACTCTGTAGTGCTGGGGCGTGAGGCAGAGTTGAGTGAAGCAGCTTGAACTGTAAACTTGACCCAGTCTTTATAAATCGAAATCAAATGTTACAGGCGGAGGTGTATTCCACTATTCACATAGCCTACCCAGATGAGCAGCGTCATACCTAACCACCCCGTGGCTTTCCGTAGCACCCCCCCGAAACACAAACCTACACACTCTCCATGACACTGATACAGCACAGATACAGATTTCGCACGCAATTGAGTGACAACTCAATCATTGGATTTTTTGTTGTTGCTATTTTTATATAGATACAGTAAATGTAAACTGAGGTGGCACAAGTTTCAACTGAGGGGGCTAATCCCCCTTGTGGAGCCCGGCCCGATGTTGTCACTGACTCACTGCACCATATACCATGGTTATACCAAGGAATTCACGTCTCGGATTCGGCCGGTGACACAGCCTTGATTTGCTGGATCTGTTTGTCTCTTAATTTCGACGCTGACAGTGGACATGGTTTACGACATCCCCAGCCGTTAGCTCAGCACAGCCTCAGGCTTCAATTTTGCCAGCTTGCAGGGTGTTGGTTATTTTCAGTTCCCAGGGATAGCTGGGCATCAACTATATTTCACTGCACATTAGTAGCAGGCTACTGTAACGACGACGCAGAAAGGAAGCAGGTGCAGATCGTGAGTTTAATAATAATGAACATAAGAGAGTAATAAAACAAGAGCAGCGTCTGGAAATGAAAACAGAACCAATACTACCTGATGACTCAAGTAGGTGAGGGCTAAATGAAGGGAGATTAATCAGGGTGGTGATTAAATCCAGGTGTGCTTAGTGATGGGGAGCAGGTGTGGGCAAAGTGGGTTGCCAGGATAGGTGGTTAGTCGACCCGGAGACGTCGAGCGCCGGAGGGAGGGAGCAGGACTAAGCTTGACATCTACAGTCATAGAAATATAATTACCTCATATTGAGTGTACTCATGAGTGTGCTGTCAAAATGCTGTCTGACAGACTTTTCTCATTCTAGGAATTCTCTATTAATCCCATTGCACCTTCAGTAGCAGAGTACAATCATTGAGATACTGTTAAGTGCACCCATAAGTGTAATGTTCTAGTCATTCTATTTCTATGGCTACAGTAATAATGTGCTGCTGTAGCACTGCCTCTTGGATGCCTTCCAATAAAGGAAATAATATGATGGCCAGATATATGTAAAGTAGAAAGGAGCTCCTCCAAAGCACAAGCCTGTGTTATTATTGGCTAGCTAAATCAGGCCTTCGGTACAATGGTTATAATTCAGTGGAGTAGTACAGTAAAATAACCTGGTTTGAATGTTGACACCATATGATCCAGTAGTTTAAACATTTTTTGAATGGTTTGAAAAACCTTTCTGGGTGTGAACTTTCAATTACCCTCTGTTTTTAAACAAAATAAATTACATTTTCAAGACAATATGTTACTGTATAATTCCATCTTCCTACCTGTGGCCTGCTCAGTTCATGTTTCTAGACCAGCACTAAATCTTACCATTCTTAATTTATCCTCCATCGAAAAATGATTATATAAATGACTCCCACCTCTCGGATCATAGTAAGAACAGCTGCTCTGGGACCCTGGAGAGTTTGAAGGAGTAGGGGAGTGGCCTCTGAGTTATCTGCTATTTGGTCTAATTAAAAAAAAATATAGAATCTAATCACAGCGTGACACCCACTTCTGGTTACCCACACTGCCCTGCTGCTCACCTTACTGGGTCAGGTTAAACTCCAGTCCTTGAGGGCCTGATTAGTGTCACACTTTTTCACCATCCCCAGCAAACACAGCTGATTAATCATATTGCATTCTAAACTGAAGATCATGATTAGTTGATTATTGGGGTCAGGTGTGTTAGCTGGGGCAGGGGCAAAACTGTGACACCAATCAGTCCCATGAGGACTGGAATTGCCCACCCCTGGGAGGCTAAACTTAGCAAAGGGACAGGAAGTGATCATAGTCGTGATAGAAGTGGTGGTCAAGGCTTGCAGTGTATTTGACACAAGTTACTTTTCCAGTTGAGCAGCAAAGGAAATGTACTACCTCAGAGTTGAGCACTTGAAAAGTGAGCAGGCATGCTGTTTCTCTCATATTCAACTCTGATGCCAGGAATTTCAACACAACCGGAAGTACCTTCTATCTCCTAAACCACATAAGATTGACCCCCTGGACCTTCCCACCTGGGCACACACAGGTGGAATCATCATTGTTTCAGTGTAATTTGTCAACGTACTGTGACATGGAATCAGTGTGGGAAATACATTGGATGAAAACAAAAGGTCATCAAACGGGTACTGTTTTCATCTCATTTCAACCAGTGTTGTAAACATTGAAATGAGGATAAGCTTAAACTTAAATACATTTACTTAACGTGACAAACAGGTTGTTCCATCAATCTAATTTCAACATAATCATCAGAACAATGTATACGTAGAAATTGCGTTGGAGATTCCACATATAATTTTTTTTTTTAAATCATTCTATATTCATTATACACTGCGTATACAAGACATTAAGAACACCTGCTCTTCCCATGACATAGACTGACCACGTGAAAGCTATGATATCTTATCACTTGTTAAATCCACTTAAGTCAATGTAGATGAAGAGGAGGAGACAGGTTGAAGAAGGATTTTTAAGCCTTGAGACAATGGAGACATGTATTGTGTAGGTGTGCCATTCAGAAGGTGAATGGGCAAGACCAAAGATTTAAGTGCCTTTTTAACAGGGTATGGTAGAAGGTGCCAGGTGCACCAGTTTGTGTCAAGAGTTGCAACGTTGCTGGGTTTTTCACGCTCAACAGTTTCCTGTGTGTATCAAGAATAGTCCACCACCCAAAGGATATCCAGACAACTTGACACAACTGTGGAAAGCATTGGAGTCAACATGGGCCAGCATTCCTTTGGAACTCTTTCGACACCTTGTAGAGTCCATGCTCCAACAAACTGAGGCTGTTTTGAGGGCAAAATGGGAGGGTGCAACTCAACATTAGGAAGGTGTTCCTAATGTTTGGTATGTTCAGTGTATACCGGGTGGTTGAAATTATGCTGAATTTAATATTTAATTAGACATACAGTACAAGTCAAAAGTTTGGACCCACTTACTCATTTAAGGGTTTGTCTTTATTTTTACTTTTTTTCTACATTGTAGATTAATAGTGAAGACATCAAAACTATGAAATAACACACATGGAATCGTATAGTAACGTGTTTAAAAAGTAAAGTGTTTTAAAAAATCTAAATATATTGATTTGTACACTCTTGGAATTCTCTCAAACAGCTTCACATGGAATGCTTTTCCAACAGTCTTGAAAGAGTTCCCACATATGCTGAGCACTTGTTGTCTGCTTTTCCTTCACCCTGCGGTCCAACTCATCTCAAACCATCTCAATTGGGTTGAGGTATGTTACATCTGCCCCTGCCACACCCTCTACTTCTCATCCTGTGTCTCCCTAACCTTCTGCCACTCCCCCATTGCTCTCTCCATTCCTCTCTCTGTGTGGGTGTATCTGATTGTGTGAGTGGAGACAGGTGTGCTGGAGTCAGAGCAGATCCCCACCAGCTGCAACCTGTTCCATAATCAAGACCTCTACAAATACTCAGCCCTGCCACTTCCACACTGCCAGATTGTAGTCTGCTCATTCCGTCCGCTCTGACTCTGGTCCCTGTTGTCAGTCCCTCGTCTCGTCAGTCCTGCTTCCTTGGACCCCCGCCCTACTGCTTCCTAGGATTCCGCTTTGGACCTGCTTACCTGCCCGAGCTCCCACTGGCCTGCAACCCCCCCACACTTTTCAATAAATACCTTGTTTACCTTACACTTGTCTCCTCGTCTGAGTCTGCACTTGGATTCACCTGCTCCACCCTGCGTAAACAAGGTTGGGTGATTGTGGAGTCCAGGTCATCTGATGCAGCACTCCATCACTCTCCTTCTTCGTCAAATAGCCCTTACGCTGCCTAGAGGTGTGTTGGGTCATTGTCCTATTGAAAAACAAATTATAGTCCCACAAAGCGCAAAACAGATGGGATGGTCTATCGCTGCGGAATGCTGTGGTAGCCACGCTGGTTAAGTGTGCCTTGAATTTCTAAATAAATCACTGACAGTGTCACCAACAAAGCACCATCACACCTCCTCCTCCATTCTTCACGGTGGTAACCATACATGCACAGATCATCAGTTCACCTACTCTGCGTCTCACAAAGACACGGTGGTTGGAACCAAAAATCTCAAATTTGGTCTAATGTCCATTGCTCGTGTTTCTTGGCTCAAGCAAGTCTCTTCTTCTTACTGGTGTCCTTTAGTAGTGGTTTCTTTTCAGCAATTCGGCCATAAAGGCTTGATTCCCGCAGTCTCCTCTGAACAGTTAATGTTGAGATGTGTTGAACTATTTGGGCTGGAATTTCAGAGGCTGGTAAATCTAATGAACTTATCCTCTGCAGCAGAGGTAACTCTGGGTCTTCCTTTCCTGTGGCGGTCTTCATGAGAGCCAGTTTCATCATAGGGCTTGATGGTTTTTGCAACAACACAAAGTTCTTGACATTTTCTGACCTTCATGTCTTAAAGTAATGATGGACTGTAGTTTCTCTGCGTATTTGAACTGTTCTTCCATAATATTGACTTGTTCTTTTTCCAAATAGGGCTATCTTCTGTATACCAACCCTACCTTGTCACAACACAACTGATTGTCTCAAATGCATAATGAAGGAAAGAAATTCCACAAATTAACTTTTAACAAGGCACACCTGTTATTTCAAATGCATTCCAGGTGAAGCTGGTTGAGAGAATGCCAAGAGCGTGCAAAGCTGTCATCAATGCAAATGGTGGCTACTTTGAAGAATCTTCAAATATAAAATATATTTGGATTTGTTGAAAACTTTTTTGCTTACTACATGATTCCATATGTGTTATTTCATAGTTTTGATGTCTTCACTATTATTCTACAATGTAGAAAATAGTACAAATAAAGAAAAACCCTTGAATGAGTAGGTGTGTCCAAACTTTTGACTGGGACTATGTTATTTGACGAAACAATAACATTGATTCAAACGTACCATTTTCCTATTGAAAACTTTTGTTTAGAATTTGATTAGAATTATTTGTTCTCTTTTTAGGTCTTATCAATAATGAATTTAATCTTGCCTATTGACAATGTTTGGCATGTCCATGCTGGCCATAACGCGATTTACACTAGGCCTAGCCCCTATATCAGTGTGAAAGAGATTGAGGCCATGCAATTATTTAGAACAATGTGGACTGCAAATGGGTTCAAGTTAGCCTATTTAGCAAAGATGGGATAGGTCTATAGTTTGTTATTTCGTTTCTGTAAGCCATTTAACAAACTACAATGGACTAACATTGGAATTGGAGTTGATTCCAAGGCAATGCATAAAAAACTGTAAATACACAACCTGAAGCAACTACATATTTCGCCTTGGAGCACGTTCTGATTGGCCAGTGAGGGACCTTGAACTTATAGCACTATTGCCTGCTCTTAGATTGACCATTGCGTTAGGTTTGTTAACACATTTTAATACCATTTAATATTTTATCTGTCCATTCTCTCAGCATTGTGACGAGATTTCCTAGTCCTTCCATGTATTAAAGAGAGATATTGTTTCAAAATAATGTCATCCTTAGTCAATCATTTTACTTTCGCTATAATGATGAGTTAAATTGTTTCACCAACCAGATCTGTACACTTGTAAGATACAATGCAGTGTAGGCTGTCATTGTAAATAAGAATTGGTTCTTAACTGACTTGCCTAGTTAAGTAAATGTTAAATTAAATAAATCAAAATTAAATGCCTGCCAGACTACCTCCGGATGTGGTAGGAAAGATCTGATTACAATTAGTTCACAATGTGTATTTTGATTGTCTACACCTGTCAGAAAATGTGGACACAATCAGAATGTTGACAAGATCAGGACAAAGGACGCATGTTAGCACCAGGCTTTGTCATCTGGGTTCAGGAAGAGAGTGAGGATGTTGGGTTATGGTTAATGTGGGGTGATTATTGATATTTTTGTCTTTAATCTTCACTGATTGAGACTGCAATGTCCTTCAAACACTACGGCTGTGTCATCCCCAAGGCTTACATGAAAGCTTCCGCATCAGTGTGTGTGTGTGCGTGCGATCCCACTACAACTGTTTTCTACTAAAATACATACTGCATATCTCCCGTTAATCACAGAGACACACTTCCTCCTAGTAAGGGTCAGTGTACTTTGTCTGTACCCCTAATGTAAAAACCTTGCTCATAATAAATTAACCCCTGATTATAAATTATCTTGTTTCTATAAACAAGTTTCCACATCGGTAAAAGCAGTGATCAAAGTGTCTATTACCCTGACTGACTTGTATACAGTGCATCTTATTTGCTGAGTAACATATGGGGCAGGAGAAAATGTTTGCTAATCCTGATCGCATTTGGTAAAAACAATGATGAAGTGTTGAAAGATGCATAGTACTGATTTACCATATGGACCAGAATGAGAACAAAAACAGTTGTCATCCCACTCAACTTTAAACTGAAGTAGTGTTTGATTGGTGTTTAAAACCAATAAACAATTAAATCCACAAAATGACTGGTGGTACGCACACAAAGGAATGAGACAACGTTTTTTTAATGCATTTCTTTCATGCTTATTATAGCAGGCAGGGGTAATTTTAGTGCTAAAATAAAGGCATAGAAAATGTAGCTATGGCATAGTAATCTATGACGATGATGACTGCAAATGGCACATATAAATGTATGTGTAAGTGTGCCATTTGCAGTCGTCATCATCATAGGTTAACTTTTTTCATTTTATTTCCCAAACAGCTTTATTGTGCACAGTGTACATAATTTACTGGTCAGTTTCAGAATATATTCAAAGTGGTCAAACTCATCGTCATACACTCTCTAGGTTACAATGAGTTATGACAGGGCATGCAACCTGGATTGAAATGTTACAAAAATGTAAATTTAACAAAACAAGAAGAGAAACTAAACAGGGCAGCCGAAAGTTGTGATCTGGTTAATGAACTCATCGATGCCCAGACAGGCTATTCTGTAGTCTCTGGACGTGCACTCTTGTTGTGAGGGCCAGTACTCTACCCATGTCTGTTCTCCTAGGACATACTTGTACTGCAACAGTCCATTTTCCTCCACTCTGTGCAGGTCTTCAGACTTCCCCATAATCATGTATGTTTTCCCCTGCTTTAGACCCAGAGCCTCTCTACAGTAAGATAGTCCCATGAAGTCACGATTCCTTCCCGCTATTACCTCATCAGTACCTGGCTTGACGACGTCATCGATCTTCATGGTGTATGTATCTGCGTGTGCCGTCAGTTTAGAGTCCACCACCGTAGCTTTGTAAACATAATCCAGTCCCGCGCCGCAGGCTTTGTCTATGCGGTTGACATCAGGCTCATCTTTCTTCTGCATACTGCAGCTCTCTTCAGCACACGTGCACACGTCTCCAAGACACAGTCTGCTCAGAGTTCCACCCTCCCTCTGTGGGTGGTAGAACTTGACACAGTGCTTTTGGTTGTAGTATTCGTATACAGAGATGGCAGCAGGCTGTAGAACTCCTACTTCCTGTACTCTGTGAATCTTAAAGGATATTCTGTCTGCTAACTTATGGGACACCTTGTCCAGATAGAGGATGAGAGATCCTCTTTCAGACAGAACTTTGTCCATCTCAAACTTCTCTATGTAGCGCTCCCTCCCCTTGGACAACCTTTTCAGATCACCTATGTCTACGATGAAGCCGGTCAGCAAGCCTATGTCCAGGATAGACATGGTCGCATCTCTCTCTGAGTTACGATACAACACCTCAACAGTGAGCATAAACGACTCCATGGCATCCTCGTGGCTTGTTTTGTCCATCTTAGTGAGGGTGACAGAGAGGTCAAAGCTTTCACAGTCACTGGCCTTCTCTTCTGGCAGGGCATAGTACAGTGTCACCACCGACAAGGTCGCCTCACCATTTCCTGAGGCTTTTACTGTCAAGTCCTTGTCTATGGAGTTGACCTTGTCTGTACGAGTGTGGAACTGGTTCTTGTTGTTGATGGACCACTTGGTGACTGATGCCCTGCCGGCCACCTCTAGGTTGATGTTCAAGTCAATGTCTTTCAGGTCCTTCACGTTGCTCCAATACTCAGCCACAGCCTGGAACACCATGATGGTGGACTGTGTGGATCCGTATCCCCCTCCCACTTTCTTCTGATTGTTAAGCCACCTGACTATTGGGCCGGCCTCTTCGAAGGCCTTCACCTTGACCAGGGCAAGCAGGGCATACGAAGTGGCCTCCAGCGTGTACTGGTGACCACCTGGGACTGGCCAGTGGTCCATCTGTGGAGAGGCGAACTTCAGTAGGGTCTCCTTTTTGAGTTTCCCTGCATTGGCCAGAGCATAGGAAGTCATAGCTACAGCATAGGGGTTCGTGAGGTGGGGAAGACGCTTCTCGAGGTACACTACTGCCTTATCCATACTGCCTGGTAGGCTGTTGACAGACTTCTCACACAGTGAGCTTGCTTCCTGCATGGCGATGAGAACAAAGGCTGTCATAGATGCATCACTGTCTGATCCCCTCACGTTACCCGTCATCTCTGAGTGGTAGACAGGAGCAAACTCATTGAAGATGCCATCTGGCTGTTGTGTGTTCAGGATCAGCCACTTGACAGCACTACATAGCACATTTTCCTGAACACTGATCAATGTACTGGACATGGCAAACACCTTGACTACATACGCTGTCAGCCAGGTGCTGCTCTTTGTGTGGATCCAGGCAGCGTAGGAGCCATCTTCTTTACGGTAGGCCAGCTCACGTTGGTAACCAATGGTGATGTAGTTGATGGCTGTGTTCCTTCTGTCCAGGCCAATATCCTCCCACTTTTTGGTGTTGTCCAAGTAGTGTGTAGCAATGACAGGCAGGGTCATGTAGATCATGTTCTGTTCCCCACATCCGACTGGCTGAACTATCAGATTGCCCAGAGAGTCTCCACTGATGGCCTGCTCCACCAGCACACTGGTCTGCTCTCCACCTGTCACACTGATCAGTGTGTCAGCATCAGAGTTTGGCACCTGGTTCCGGGGCACTCCACTGGGTATGTGTGCCGTCTGCTCACCACCATGTTTAACCGGGTTCAGGAGTACGTTGTTTTCCTTCTTGACCAGCACTCCCTCAGCCACAACGCGCAGGTCCCTCTTCACACCGTCATTGCTGCCAGAGTTTTTCACTGATGCCTTGACCTCAATGGAGTGCAGGCCCAGCTTCATAGGGATGATGACATAGGGAACAACCCGGGTGGACATGGCGTCCATGTTCACTTCCTGCCTGTACTTACCCTTCTTGCTTGCCGAGCTGCACACCTCGCCATTCTCCATCAGCTCAACACGCACAGTGATGGGGTCTTCGCTGTAGTTGTGGAGGATTGCTTTGACCTCCAGCTGTTCGTTGCGGACAGCTGAGTAGGGCAGCTTTAGGTCAATAAAGAAATCCTTTAGAACTATCATCTCAAACGGATCTGCCACACATATGCTATGAGTTTTAGACAGGCTGATGGCTGTTATCTGCCAGGTTGTGATGGAATCTTTCAGGAAGGTGTTCTTTGTTATAGATGTGGTCTCGCAGTGCTTATCTTGGGCGGTGCATTCAGGAAGATTGGTGTCTTCCCACATCCAGCTCTCAGGGAACTGACTACGAGACACAATGTCTTCAGACCGCATGAAAGCATCATCATCCTCCTCTTCACTTCGTGAGAGCAGCAGTGCATCCTGTTTGAATTCATCCTTTTTTGTGGCCATCTCATTGCAGCAGATGAGGAAGGCTTGGATGCAGACATCCCCATCTATGATGTACTGGGCCCGTCTGTCACAGGTGTACCCCATGGTGTTGTCCCTCATCCCGTCCACACAACACTCCTTGGCCAGACCATTGTACTTACTGGCCATAGTAGTGATGACGTCACTGATGGTCACTGCTCGTCTCCGCCTGGAACTAACAGGACAGCTGGGGTCTGTTCTGATCCCAGTCCCTTTAGCGGTGTTGGTCTCGAATACCAGACCAGCATCATAGAACACCCCCATATTGTCTGCTCCCCCTCCAGCTGTACATCCTGTATCATGCTTCTCTATGGTGTCCCAGATCTTGGTCTGTGTGAGACGGTGTTTGTTGTTGAGAACGTAGACTCCCTTGTCTACAGCCACCAGTCCTACTTTAGCTCCCGGGTCTCCAGTGATGGTCAGACTGAAAGCCTTACGAGGCTCATAGGATGCCTTGGGCCTGGTCGACGTCACTTTCAGCGAGCCCATGCAAGAGACCTTGACGTCAACCCAGACAGAGTCTGCCACCAGGTCATCTGTTCCCACATGGTAGTACGCTATGATGCGGAACGACGGAAGCATTTCCTTGGAGACGGGCACTGACAGTGTCACCAGCGCATTGCCCTGTCTTCTGAATCTGCCCACTTTCACCAGCTGACCTCTACTCAGGAACATGTATGTAAGGTCATGGTTTTGTATGGTGAGGGGTCCCAGGTTCAGATTGATCTTAATGGGGTCTCCTATTTTCAGCTCATTAGAGTCAACCCCAACATGGAGGAAGTTCCCGGTGGAAGTCCTGTAGGGGAGAGCCTTCATGGTGGCCTCCGCCTGTCTGGTTTGGAGGATACCCGGGACCTTGGTCTTCACGGTGATTGGCAGCTCTTTGGCCGATGCCATGGTGTTAAGTGTAACTTTGGCAAAGCCATTAGCCCTGGTCACCCCTTTAGCATTATCTGGAGCCACCTCAATCTCCACTCCATTGGCTGGAGAGTTGTCGGGATTCGTAATGTAAACCGAAACATCAAAGGGCATGCCAGGTTTGAAGTATTTGGGAGTTCTCTTGAAGAGGATGGTGTATGGCGAAGTGACGATCTGGATCCCTCTCTTCTCTGCCTCTACCATCTCACCCCCACCCTCTGTTAACACGCTGACTGATACAAAGATGGATTGTCTGACCAGATTATGGATGTTTTCGAAAGTCTGTGTGATGTGTTCCTTTTTCAGACAAGCCACTCCTTTACCTTCTCTGATCTCTACTCTCTGCAGAGAGGCGGGGAAGCTCTTTTTTTCATTCTCTGTTGTGATGACACCAAACACCACATAGCCTGTCCCTGTCACTTCCTTACCATATAGATACCTGGCATTGATGTCAACGGTCAAGTCTTTGTCGTCGATGTAGAAGAAGGCTTTACCTGGGGTCAGACTAACTTCGAAGCTGGGCAGAACATACTCCTTGACCTCAAAGTCAGAGGAGAAGGTCATCTGAGGAGTGCTCTGGAACCTCGTGACCACATGCCATGTCCCGAAACTGACGATCGCAGGGAGAATGAACTGTCCAGATTTGACTCCCTTATCTGGGTTGACGATCTCCCTGAAGATGGTGATGTTTTCAGGAGTCATGATCTCCACAGAGACTGCGATCTCTTTGTTCTCGGCAACTTCTTTGTCCACAAATATCTCCCTGGTCAGAGGCTCCAGGCCAGGAGTCATAGAGAACACTCTGTAGTAGACAGGGCTGCCCGGTGTGTAAATGGTCTTGTCAGTCTGGATGAAGATGTATCCAGACTGGAAGGAGACCAGGACAACCTTCTCCAGGAGGCGGTCAGGGAACTGGGCCTGCAGGACCACATACTGCTTCTGCTTGGGGTCATCCACAAAGTGGTCCCCCTCTGGGATGACCAGTTGTGTCATAGCCTGGAAGTTGTTTGCTTGATCCAGAACCACTGATTTAGAGACCAGCACTTTGCTCTGCGTAGGGTGGTTTTTCACCATGATCTTAACATTCAGGGGACCTCCTGTATGGTCTTGAGACTCCACAAAGATGTTCTCATTACTGCCCACACGAAGCAGGTTAGGAGCTGACAACACTTGTAGAGCAGCTCCATCAGATAAGGTAGGTAAGTAGAGGGCTACAACCAGAGCGGCCTGACACAGCAAGTTGCCGACCCACATCTCCACCACTGATTTTGGGTCTGTGATAGTGCCTTCACTCTCCAACCCTGACTTTTATTCTGTCTAGGGTTAGCACATTCTGTGGGAGGAGTTCCAGTGGTGACTCCCCCAGGGGGTGTGTTACTTCCCAGCAGTAGAGTTGGGAAACCAGCGGTCCTGATAATGCTAGTTGGAAAGTTCACTGTTAAGCAAAACAAACAGCACAAAATCTATCAGAGAGATATACAGGCTGGAAATGTACTGGACCTGTGGAACCTCTGTGATTTATGTTAAACCACTGAAACAAACAACTTAATAAAACAAAATTACAAAAAAAGTTATATTATTAATCAGCAAATGGACTTAGAAGTGCTATTATCAAATCCGAAGCTAACTAACTCCATTAGCTCAGATCTGGTCTCAAGACAAGTCAGCAGGTCATGTATGATACAGTCACTGTCGAAACAACAGAAACGCCACGAATGCCAAGGTGAGCTAAGTGCATCTCATAATGAGTGTCAACACAACATCAACACCCACATTACAATAGACAGCTCAGTGCATCTCATAATGAGTCAGTGTGAGTCAACACAATATCAACACCCACATTACAATAGACAGCTCAGAGCATCTCATAATGAGTCGGTGTGTGTCAACACAACATCAACACCCACATTACAATAGACAGCTCAGTGCATCTCATAATGAGTCAGTGTGAGTCAACACAATATCAACACCCACATTACAATAGACAGCTCAGAGCATCTCATAATGAGTCGGTGTGTGTCAACACAACATCAACACCCACATTACAATAGACAGCTCAGTGCATCTCATAATGAGTCAGTGTGAGTCAACACAATATCAACACCCACATTACAATAGACAGCTCAGAGCATCTCATAATGAGTCGGTGTCTGTCAACACAACATCAACACCCACATTACAATAGACAGCTCAGTGCATCTCATATTGAGTCAGTGTGAGTCAACACAATATCAACACCCACATTACAATAGACAGCTCAGAGCATCTCATAATGAGTCGGTGTGTGTCAACACAATATCAACACCCACATTACAATAGACAGCTCAGAGCATCTCATAATGAGTCGGTGTGTGTCAACACAACATCAACACCCACATTACAATAGACAGCTCAGTGCATCTCATAATGAGTCAGTGTGAGTCAACACAATATCAACACCCACATTACAATAGACAGCTCAGAGCATCTCATAATGAGTCGGTGTCTGTCAACACAACATCAACACCCACATTACAATAGACAGCTCAGTGCATCTCATATTGAGTCAGTGTGAGTCAACACAACATCAACACCCACATTACAATAGACAGCTCAGTGCATCTCATAATGAGTCGGTGTCTGTCAACACAACATCAACACCCACATTACAATAGACAGCTCAGTGCATCTCATAATGAGTCAGTGTGAGTCAACACCCACATTACAATAGACAGCTCAGTGCAACTCATAATGAGTCGGTGTCTGTCAACACAACATCAACACCCACATTACAATAGACAGATCAGAGCATCTCATAATGAGTCGGTGTGTGTCAACACAACATCAACACCCACATTACAATAGACAGCTCAGAGCATCTCATAATGAGTCGGTGTCTGTCAACACAACATCAACACCCACATTACAATAGACAGCTCAGAGCATCTCATAATGAGTCGGTGTGTGTCAACACAATATCAACACCCACATTACAATAGACAGCTCAGAGCATCTCATAATGAGTCGGTGTCTGTCAACACAACATCAACACCCACATTACAATAGACAGCTCAGAGCATCTCATAATGAGTCGGTGTCTGTCAACACAACATCAACACCCACATTACAATAGACAGCTCAGTGCATCTCATATTGAGTCAGTGTGAGTCAACACAATATCAACACCCACATTACAATAGACAGCTCAGAGCATCTCATAATGAGTCGGTGTGTGTCAACACAACATCAACACCCACATTACAATAGACAGCTCAGTGCATCTCATAATGAGTCGGTGTGAGTCAACACAACATCAACACCCACATTACAATAGACAGCTCAGTGCATCTCATAATGAGTCAGTGTGAGTCAACACCCACATTACAATAGACAGCTCAGTGCATCTCATATTGAGTCAGTGTGAGTCAACACAATATCAACACCCACATTACAATAGACAGCTCAGAGCATCTCATAATGAGTCGGTGTGTGTCAACACAACATCAACACCCCCATTACAATAGACAGCTCAGAGCATCTCATAATGAGTCAGTGTGAGTCAACACAACATCAACACCCACATTACAATAGACAGCTCAGTGCATCTCATAATGAGTCAGTGTGAGTCAACACAACATCAACACCCACATTACAATAGACAGCTCAGTGCAACTCATAATGAGTCGGTGTCTGTCAACACAACATCAACACCCACATTACAATAGACAGCTCAGTGCATCTCATAATGAGTCAGTGTGAGTCAGCACAACATCAACACCCCCATTACAATAGACAGCTCAGTGCATCTCATAATGAGTCGGTGTCTGTCAACACAACATCAACACCCACATTACAATAGACAGCTCAGTGCATCTCATAATGAGTCAGTGTGAGTCAACACAACATCAACACCCACATTACAATAGACAGCTCAGTGCATCTCATAATGAGTCAGTGTGAGTCAACACAACATCAACACCCACATTACAATAGACAGCTCAGTGCATCTCATAATGAGTCGGTGTGTGTCAACACAACATCAACACCCACATTACAATAGACAGCTCAGTGCATCTCATAATGAGTAAGTGTGAGTCAACACCCACATTACAATAGACAGCTCAGTGCATCTCATAATGAGTCAGTGTGAGTCAACACAACATCAACACCCACATTACAATAGACAGCTCAGTGCATCTCATAATGAGTCAGTGTGAGTCAACACAACATCAACACCCACATTACAATAGACAGCTCAGTGCATCTCATAATGAGTCGGTGTGTGTCAACACAACATCAACACCCACATTACAATAGACAGCTCAGTGCATCTCATAATGAGTAAGTGTGAGTCAACACCCACATTACAATAGACAGCTCAGTGCATCTCATAATGAGTCAGTGTGAGTCAACACAACATCAACACCCACATTACAATAGACAGCTCAGTGCATCTCATAATGAGTCAGTGTGATTTAACACAACATCAACACCCACATTACAATAGACAGCTCAGTGCATCTCATAATGAGTCGGTGTGAGTCAACACAACATCAACACCCACATTACAATAGACAGCTCAGTGCATCTCATAATGAGTCAGTGTGAGTCAACACCCACATTACAATAGACAGCTCAGTGCATCTCATAATGAGTCAGTGTGAGTCAACACAACATCAACACCCACATTACAATAGACAGCTCAGTGCATCTCATAATGAGTCGGTGTGTGTCAACACAACATCAACACCCACATTACAATAGACAGCTCAGTGCATCTCATAATGAGTAAGTGTGAGTCAACACCCACATTACAATAGACAGCTCAGTGCATCTCATAATGAGTCAGTGTGAGTCAACACAATATCAACACCCACATTACAATAGACAGCTCAGTGCATCTCATAATGAGTCAGTGTGAGTCAACACAATATCAACACCCCCATTACAAATGACAGCTCAGTGTATCTCATAATGAGTAAGTGTGAGTCAACACAATATCAACACCCCCATTACAATAGACAGCTCAGTGCATCTCATAATGAGTAAGTGTGAGTCAACACAATATCAACACCCCCATTACAATAGACAGCTCAGTGCATCTCATAATGAGTCAGTGTGAGTCAACACAACATCAACACCCACATTACAATAGACAGCTCAGTGCAACTCATAATGAGTCAGTGTGAGTCAACACAATATCAACACCCCCATTACAATAGACAGCTCAGTGCATCTCACTGTGCGCACACACACGCACACACACACACACACACACCCTCAGTCAGTCAGTAGTATATTGCAATCAACTAACGCTGAACAAATAGCTGAAAACAAGCTGAAATAATGTACCTATTTACTGATCACCAACTGTCCCTTATTACCAAACTGCCATGTTTACCCCATTATCTGCACAGTCAAGTGCTTGCATAATTTTGTAAGGCCTACATAGCACAAGACCTATTGATAAACATCCACCTGGAAAACTTGGGAATTTTGGAGAAATTACCCCAAAAAATGGCAACCTTAGGTAGATCCTATATTTGGGTCAGCCTGTCTTTGTTAACAGGCCAAACTGAGATACCTATTCCTGTCAATGACGAAATGAACCGTAACCACACACACTGTGTCAACGTCACCTTTTCACCCCTGGGACTAGCAGGGTTTTGTCTAATGTAATAATTAAGCAGTCCTGTACAGGGACCATTCGATCGTGATAAGGACAGGAATGGGGTGGGCGGGTGGATTATATGGCAAAGTCTGATGTGTGGGGGTTACTCACCAAGGCTACTATAATTAACTACCGTGCCTTCAGAAAGTATACATACCCCTTGACTTATTCCATATTTTGTTGCGTTACAGCCTAAATGAAAAAAATACAATTCTCACCCATCTAAACACAATACCCCATAATGACATGGTGAAAACATTTTTGCAAATAGATGGGCTGTTAGTAGCCTGAAACTCATTGTTTCACGAAGCATACCCGTTTAAATGTCAGTCTATTTTAGTTGGACTCCATGTTTGCCAAAGTTACAGCCTTCAGAAGGTCTGTTTCAAATCAAGAACCAAAAACATGAAGGGCTTATGTAAGCCACAGTTCTATCTTGAGGTGATCTCTCGTTAACCTCTAAAAGTCTAAGCCGTTGGGGGGGCCTTTACTACTAAAACTCATAGAAACGAATTGGATAACACATTTATAAATGGCAAAAAAGACAGTAAAACATTGTATCATAAGGAATAAGGTTTTGAAGTGTCTGTCTCTATGGAAAGATGAGACTCTCACGAACAAGACGGTGGTCTCTGTTTTGCTCTGCGACAAGTATCACGGGACTCGTCTGAAGGTGACCGGTACCAGTTTAAAAAATGTATGGAAGTATAGAGATGGTTCTGTGCAGACCCAAAAAATGGGGTTAAATATGTATTAAAAAAAAGCTTTCTTAGATAGCTTTTACATTTTAGGACCCCTTTAGATATAATTTATTTTTTAAATGAATTATTTGATAAAATATTGAATTGGACCTTTACTACTATAGCCCATTTCTTAAAACTCTAGGAGATACGTATTCAACCCCTTTTATTGGGTAGGCACAAATCTACCTCCATACTTTTTAAACTGGTACCGCAAAAATTCATTGTGTTCATGAGAGTCTCATCTTTTCAGAGAGTGATCATATTAGTTTGTAGGCCAAACTGTTTAGACACTACAGACATTTTGTGAGGAAAAAAAACAATTTTGGGGGTGTCTCAGGGTCTGACAAACACCACTGCACCTTGGCCATCTTCCACCGCAGATGGGTTAGGCCGCCATAGGATTGAGACGCATTCGATGCAGATATCTCTAGTATAAACTGACAGATTTTGATTTTGATTTCTTTATTATGTTGGGTTCATTAATTGATGCTTGGTTTCATTAGTAGACTCAGATGCATTATGTAAGTTAATATGTGACCAAATCCACATAGAAGTGTGAGTTATAGATCTGTCATTCTCATTGAAAGCAATTCTAAGAAGCAGTAGATCTGTTCAATGTGCGCTATTTTTATGCTTCCCGTGCTTAAGTTTTGTTTCTTACTTTTGGTTTTGAACACCAGCTTAAAACAGCTGGAAATACAACATGTTTGGTTATGGAAAATATATTTAGATGGTGCAATGATTCTCTACGCTATCCTTGCTTGTTTTGTCACAAACTCAATTCTATTAGAATTTTAGCAACCAGCAAATGGAGGAGCGATTTCTGCATAGTGCATCTTTAAACCATCAATAGGTGTTAAGATCAACAACACAGATATTCTCTATTGCTTCCAAAATGTCCTACTCCCTTAACCCTCTTGAGTCAATTTCTGTGGCCCTGTGGAAAACTAAATGGCATAATAAAACAATCCCAATCAAAATCCGTCTGTTAAAGCTAGAGATATCTGTGGTGGAAGGTGGCCGAGCTACAGTACAGCGGTATTTGTCAGTCCATGAGCCAATACAAATCATATTCCTCCTCTTTTAGCCCAGGTAAATACTGATAGTATTTTCTTATTATCTGCTAAGTCATTACAGTTATAACTGGCTATACTACTTCACCATTTACCATAATGAGATACAAGTTTCCACTCTATTTATCAAATTGTAAGTTTAGAAACGTACCATTAAAAAGTACCACAATGATTGTCCATTTAGCTGTGTCATGTTATTTGCACTGCTGCTGAGTAAACCTCCAATTGGTCTCCACTATTCCGCCTGCTAAAACCTCCCCCCATCCCAAGTTGGATTGTCGTTCCAGTGACTGGCAGATCACCCCTGTCCACCAGTATCCTAGGGCCTTTAAAAAGAGAACACAGTGCCACCCACAGAACAGAAGCTGTCCGAGTGGCTGTTCTCAGACGATCCCGCAGGTGAAGAAGCTGGATGTGGGGGTCCTAGGCTGGCATGGTTACACATGGTCTGCGTTTGTGAGGACAGTTGGGCATACTGCTATATTCTCTAAAACAACATTGGAGGCGGCTTATGGTAGAGAAATGAATATTAAATGGTCTGGCAACAGCTCTGGTGGACATTCCTGCAGTCAGCATACAGATTGCACACTCCCTCAAAACTTAAGACATCTGTGGTATTGTGTTGTGTGACAAAACTGCACATTTTAGAGTGGCCTTTTATTGTCCCCAGCACAAGGTGCACCTGTGTAATGATCATGCTGTTCAATCAGCATGCTTTTTTAATCAGCTTCTTGATATGCAGCACCTGTCAGGTGGATGGATTATCTAGCCAAAGGAAAAATGTTCACTCACAGGGATGTAAACAAATTTATGCACAACAATTGAGAGAAACAAGCTTTTGTGCGTATGAAACATTACTGGGATCTTTTATTTCAGCTCATGAAACATGGGACCAACACTTTACATGTTGCGTATATATTTGTGTTCAGTGTATAATGAAAAATAATGCATATCTTAATTTATTTCCACATTTAATGAGTAATATGTGTAAATATATAGGCAGTTCATGCAAAGGATTGTTACCTATAACCAGGATTGGCATTACAAAATGTACATTATTTATTATTATTTTGGAAAAAACTATTATTGTGATTCATCCTCTATTGTCCCTAACATAATTACCCCATAGCAACAGATGTGGAATACACACACACACACACACACACACACACACACACACACACACACACACACACACACACACACACACACACACACACACACACACACACACACACCCTTCCCCCACAAACGTCCACAAGATCCAACTCAAGAGAAGACTTAATGTACAGTTGTAGCTGTTTGAGAAGGCATGTGGGTTTGTTGTTGCAAGCAAGTTTGTCATTTTCTTTTAGTAGCATTTTAAAGGGTAGGGAGCATAAACATAACTACATGTAAAATAGTGCCTTGCAAAAGTATTCACCCCCCTTGGCGTTTTTCCTATTTTGTTGCAATACAACCTGTAATTTAAATGGATTTGTATTTGAATGTCATGTAATGGACATACACAAAATAGTCCAAATTGGTGAAGTGAAATGAAAAAAAAACTACCTGTTTCAAATGAATAAAAATCAAAAAAATAAATGTAAAAGTGGTGCGTGCATATGCATTCACCCCCTTTGCTATGAAGCCCCTAAATAAGATCTGGTGCAACAAATTACCTTCAGAAGTCACATCATTCATTAAATAAAGTCCACCTGTGTGCAATCTAAGTGTCACATAATCTCAGTATATATTCACCGGTTCTGAAAGGCCCTAGAGTCTGCAACACCACTAAGCAAGGGGCACCACCAAGCAAGTGGCACCCTGAAGACCAAGGAGCTCTCCAAACAGGTCAGGGTCAAAGTTGTGGAGAAGTACAGATCAGGCTTGGGTTCTAAAAAAATATATCAGAAACTTTGGACATCCCACGGAGCACCATTAAATCCATTATTAAAAAATGGAAAGAATATGGCACCACAACAAACCTGCCAAGAGGGGGCCTTCCACCAAAACTCACAGACCAGGCAAGGAGGGTATTAATCAGAGAGGCAACAAAGAGACAAAAGATAACCCTGAAGGAGCTGCAAAGCTCCACAGCGGAGATTGGAGTATCTGTCCATAGGGACCACTTTAAGCCATACACTCCACAGAGCTGGGCTTTACGGAAGAGTGACTAGAAAAAAAGCCATTGCTTAAAGAAAAAAAAAGCAAATATGTTTGGTATTGAACAAAAGGCATATGGGAGACTCCCCAAACTTATGGAAGAAGATTCTCTGGTCAGATGAGACTAAAATTGAGCTTTTTGGCCATCAAGGAAAACGCTATGTCTGGCGCAAACCCAACACCTCTCATCACTCTGAGAACACCACAGTGAAGCATGGTGGTGGCAGCATCATGCTGTGGGGATGTTTTTCATCGGCAGGGACTGGGAAACTGGTCAGAATTTAAGGAAAAATGGATGGCGCTAAATACAGGGAAATTCTTGAGGGAATCCTGCTTCAGACTTCCAGAGATTTGAGACTTGGACAGAGGTTGACCTTCCAGCAGAACAATGACCATAAGCATACTGCTAAAGCCACACTCGAGTGGTTTAAGGGGAAACATTTAAATGTATTGGAATGACCTAGTCAAAGCCCAGACCTCAATCCAATTGAGAATATGTGGTATGACCTAAAGATTGCTGTACACTAGCAGGAACTCATCCAACTTGAAGGAGCTGGAGCAGTTTTGCCTTGAAGAATGGGCAAAAATCCCAGTGGCTAGATGTGCCAAGCTTATGGAGACATACCCCAAGAGACTTGCAGCTGTAATTGCTGCAACAGGTGGCTCTACAAAGAATTGACTTTTGGGGGGTGAATGGTTATGCACACTCAAGTTTTATTTCTTGTTCGTTTCACAATAAAAAATATTTTGCATCTTCAAAGTGGTAGGCATGTTGTGTAAATCAAATGAAATACCCCCCCAAAAATCTATTTGAATTCCAGTTTGTAAGGCAACAAAATAGGAAAAATGTCAAGGGGGGGTGAATACTTTCGCATGGCACTGTATGGATGGGCCCAAAGTAGGGCCCAAAGCCTGCTATCGTTAGCCCTACTAGATTGCTAACGTTAGACCTACCAGCCTGCTAACATTAGCACTAAGTTAGTCGGCCAGTTAGTCGGCCAGTTGCTATCAACAACAAGCTTAAAGTAAACCAACGTTTTGGAAACACATACCGCCATCTAACCAGAGAACTAATCTAGCACAGGCAGGAACCCACATAACACAACAAAAAAAGCCAGCAGATATAAAGTAGAGAGAGCGGAGACTGAGCGATTGACGGCTGAGTTAGCTACCACTGTCAAAAAAGAGCCATGGAGAGGCCTTCAGACGGAGAAGCCGTTTCACCGGTCAGGGAGAGTCAGTGAAACAGTTCACTTGTGTCAACACTTGGTTTGGAATGTTATTAAATGCTTGCATGGCTAGTAGCTAACGCCAGCTGAAACAAATGCACCCTAACTTTTAAGAAATGCAGCGCTAACATACAGCTGAGTGTTAAATTCTGTTAAATTCTGCCTTTTCATTGCAATGGGACCAAAGTAGCCTTCTATCTAGGTCAATGACGAGAAGAACAACAAACACACACGCTATGCCACCATCACCTTTTCACCTCTGGCACTGTCTACTGTAATCATTAAACCATCCTGGACAGGGACCATAGGACAGGGACAGGGACAGATTATGGCGTTTAAAAGATTATCGAAAAACCTCCTCTGTAACTACTGGTATCGCTACATCACATCTTTAACTGTTTATATCACCCACTGACTTTGGAAAATTGTTCATTGCAAAGAGTCATCCTAGGTTTAATGTAATTCCTGTTTCAAAATTTAAAAAATCTAATGTTATTGGTCACATACACGTGCTTAGCAGATGTTGTTGCGGGTGTAGCGAAATGCTTGTGCTTCTAGCTCAGACAGTGCAACTGAAATGGTCCACCCACACAGACAGCATGGTGAAGAAGGCGCAACAGCCGCCCACAACCGTAAAGCTCTCCAGAGGGTAGTGAGGTCTGCACAACGCATCACCGGGGGTAAACTACCTGCTCTCCAGGACACCTACACCACCCGATGTCACAGGAAGGCCAAAAAGATCACCAAGGACAACAACCACTCGAGTAACTGCCTGTTCACCCTGCTATCATCCAGAAGGCGAGGTCAGTACAGGTGCATCAAAGCTGGGACTGCGAGACTGAAGAACAGCTTCTATCTCAAGGCCATCAGACTGTTAAACAGCCATCACTAACATTGAGTGGCTGCTGCCAACGTACTGACTCAAAATCTCTAGCCACTTAAATAATTCTAAATTGTATGTAATAAGTGTATCATGAGTCACTTTAAACAATGCCACTTTATATAATGTTTACATACCCTACATTAGTCATCTCATATGTATATACTGTACTCTATACCATCTACTGCATCTTGCCTATGCCGTCCGGCCATCGCTCATCCATATATTTATATGTACATATTCTTAATCATTCCTTTACACTTGTGTGTATAAGGTAGTTGTTGTGAAATTGTTAGATTACTTGTTAGATATTACTGCACAGTTGGAACTAGAAGCACAAGCATTTCGCTACACTCGCATTAACATCTGCTAACCATGTGTTTGTGACCAATAAATTTGATTGATTTGATTTGATTTGACACGCCACATTTCTTCAGCCTCCTTTCTGTGTGAGTGGACCATTTCAGTTTGTCAGTGATGTGTACGCCAAGGAACTTGAAGCTTTGCATCTTCTACACTGCGGTCCCTTCGATGTGGATAGGTGGGTGCGCCCTCTGCTGTTTCCTGAAGTCAACAATCATCTCCTTTGTTTTCTTGATGTTGAGTGAGAGGTTATTTTCCTGGTACCAGTCTCCCAGAGCCCTCATCTCCTCCCTGTAGGCTGTCTCATCATTGTTGGTAATCAAGCCTACTACTGTTGTGTCATCTGCAAACTTGATGATTGAGCTGGAGGTGTGCTTGGCCACGCAGCCACACCCTTGTGGGACGCCAGTGTTGAGGATCAGCGAAGTAGAAGTGTTGTTTCCTACCATCACCACCTTGGGGCAGGCCGTCAGGAAGTCCAGGACCCAGTTGCACAGGGTGGGGTTCAGTCCCAGGGCTTACATTTTAATGATGAGCTTGGAGGTTACTATGGTGTTGAATGCTGAACTATAGTTAATGAACAGCATTCTTACATATGTATTCCTCTTGTCTAGATGGGATAGGGCAGTGTGAAGTGTGATGGCGATTGCATCATATGTGGGCAGTAAGCAAATTGAAGTGGGTCTAGGGTGACAGGTAAGGTAGAAGTGATATGATCCTTGACTAGTCTCTCAAAGCATTTCATGAGTGCTACGGGGCAATAGTAATTTAGTTCAGTTATCTTTGTTTTCTTGGGTACAGGAACAGTGGTGTCCATCTTGAAGCATGTGGGGACAGCAGACTGGGATAGGGAGAGATTGAATATGTCCGTAAACACACCAGCCAGCTGTTCTGAGCATGCTCTGAGGAAGCAGCTAGGAATGCCATCTGGGTTGGCAGCCTTGCGAGGGTTAACACGCTTAAATGTCTTACTCGCATCGGCCAAGGAGAAGGAGAGCCCACAGTCCTTGGTAGAGGGCCGCGTCGGTGGCACTGTGTTATCCTCAAAGCGTGCAAAGAAAGTGTTTAGCTTGTCTGGAAGCAAGACGTCGGTGTCTGCGACGTGGCTGGTTTTCTCTTTGTTGTCTGTGATTGTCGGTAGACCCTGCCACAAACGTTTAGTGTCTGAGCCGTTGAATTGCGACTCCACTTTGTCTCTATACAGACGCCTGTTTGATTGCCTTGCTGAGGGAATAACTACACTGTTTGTATTCTGCCATATTCCCAGTCACCTTGCATGGTTAAATGCTGTGGTTCGCACTTTCTGTTTTGCGCGAATGCTACCATCTATCCACGGTTTCCTGTACCTATACACTTCCTGATAAACTCAGTCACCAAATCAGTGTATTTGTCTGTTCGTCCATTCAGTTGAATGTTTCATTGGGTGTTGTTGTCCAATGTGGATGCATTTCCATAGGAATACATTTCCATAAAAACAGAAACAAAAGAGGGACATTCAGGGTAAAAAATCAGAAAGACTCCTCCCCCGGCCTGTAATTTTCTCCACCGGTCCATGGAAAAGTCTTTCTCCCCTCTCTCTCCTTCATAATTTACGGTCTGCACCGTCTCCCAAAGGGAAGTGAGACACAGATGGTTCTAGCTCTTAAAAATGGATAGTGCCCCTTGCATTCTCTCTCTCTCTCTCTCTCTCTCTCTCTCTCTCTCTCTCTGTCTCCCTCCCTCCCTCTCTTTCTCTCTCTCTGACGTGTGATTGGAAAGGGAGTCATCTCACCAAAGAGACATGGGCTGGCTGTCTGCTGGTCTGGGAATTTGGTGTGACATGGCCGTCCTTACATATGGCCTTCGTACAGAAAAATATTTATTGTCACTGACTGCCACATTGTCCTTCTTTGGCCAAATCTGATTCTGAGAGAAAATGTATTATTACATAAGCAACATTTGCACATGATTGGACATGAAAGTGTCTCTAGATTGCAGACCGGTCGATTTCTTTCAATTAATTAATTTGCATTTGATCTTCTTAATACCATTTTAAGAGGTTATTAAGAGTGAATGGGATTAGTGTGGCAGAAATGTGCAGTGAGAACTCTCACAAGCATATAGTATATCATGTTTCATATCAGTAACCAGAGTGTTATATTGCACAACCTCAATGAGCTGCACTACTGTATCTGATTCTGGGGCATCCGGCTTCACAGATTGGCCTCTCTAATTTGCCTCTCTGATTGGCCTTTCTGATTGGCCTCTGATGCAACATCCATTTTTGGTAACGCTACATGGCTACAACATAACTGGAAAAATATACAGTGCATGTTTCTATTGCAGATTAGAATTTAGTTGTTGGATTTTAAATGATAAATGTATGGACACTTTATGGCTTTCATCTTCTCCTGTATCTTAATTTGCTTTGCCAACTGGAATAAATGACTGGCAGATACGCTGTATGTCTGCAGCAGGTCAGGGTAATAATACTATAAGTAGTATGAGTTTGAATTTAGAATTAACCTCACTCCTTTAAAGTAAAAAATACAGTGTTCCCTCACATTTATGTCACGGGTGTCGTATAAAGTGGATCAAAGTGCAGCGTGGTGGGTACATATTCCTTTTATTTATAGAAAATGTAGCCAGCAAACCAAGGACGGCCGTGACGCTAAACTTTGGCTATAATGCCTCTACCCACACTGAAAGGAGGGGAAAAAGGGCTACCTAAGTATGATTCCCAATCAGAGACAACGATAGACAGCTGTCCCTGATTGAGAACCATACCAGGCCAAAACATAGAAATAAAGAAACATTGAAAACAAAACATAGAATGCCCACCCAAATCACACCCTGACCAAACCAAAATAGAGACATAAAACGTCTCTCTCAGGTCAGCGCGTGACAATTGAACCCAAATGGACTTAAAATGTAGCAAACTCTAACATTACCGTATATGAACACATCCCACATCCCCTAGACACAGTGCAGAGTGGAATTTTCACATGCAAACACACATGGTGTCTTATGCTGGTTCCCCCCAGTTCTCCCATCTATCTCTCATTAGGGTCCAGCTGCTGAGTGTCCTTATCAGGTAAACCTTTGGCACTAAACGTCTAAACACTGGTTGCGGTTTGAATGGAGTGCATTCGTTCACTCCATCTCATAGATTTAAATGCATGCGATTGGTGTAGGAAATATGGTGGAAACTCCCTCTAACCCATGCTCAGATCATTCCAATGCTTTTAAATCTATGAGGTGGAGTCCAAATCCAATGGTAGAGAATTGAACCACCAAAGTGCCTCAGATAACCTCATGGCAACCTAGTAAAGCTTGTCAATGAATCCCATCCATATCTAGACAGTACCCCTTGGTCCATTTTACTCCCCCAAGTTGGAGGGCCCCACTTAATTAAAAATAAACAATTTCAGGGCAGGCTGTACACTCCCAGAGGTGGCGAGTCCTGGGGACAGAAGTCAAGTTTCCCCACAGGGCTAAGAACTGAAGGTGTTCTTCTTTCGGATACACTAGTAAGTATACACTGGGAAAAGTATACATTGGATGAAGCTTGTGTTTTCATAGAAATGCCATTAGTAGTCAGCAACCCCCCATATTTCAGCTATTTCCCCCCTACTTCTCTCAGCACCACCCTCCATTTTATTTTCTCAGTTTGTTGTGTCTGGCTCAGTAATATCACAGATGTACTTACAGGTTCAAAATATTCCAACTGACTTCTTTTGTACACCCACATTGGAAGCAATACAGGGACCCTAATACGGATGCTGTACACTGCCTAGAAGTTGTGAGCAGAACATTTGCATCACAAATAGGCTCCAGACTCCTATGGTTTAAAGTGGGGCTGTTCTACTGCTAAATTTTGCCAAGCTAATAAATAGCTGCCGATGGTTGGCGTGAATAAAGCAGTTTGGTTGGCATTGGATGTTGTGGACCCTCTTGCTGCCTGGCTGTCTGGACTTGATTTAGTTCAATTTAATCGTCTAGAAGCCTCTAGTGCTGCCAAGCTGGGTGATAAGCACGGAAGGATGGGATACAAATACACACATTCATACTCACATGCACACACACATACACGCTGCGTCATGCATTCACATATGAACAGACATACACACACATACACACCAGTGGAGGCTGGTGGGAGGCGCTATCGGAGGACATACTCATTGAATTAGCTGGAATGGAATAAAAGGAACGATATCAAACATATGGAAACCACGTTTGACTTCATTCCAGCTTGGATTCCATTTCAGCCATTACAATGAGCCCATCCTCCTATAGCTCCGCGCACCAGCCTCCACTGATACACACATAGAACACACACATTCACACATGTGGCCTTTGGCATGGCCTATTGGTCTTGATGTTAGGAAGATCATCTGTAAATATAGTAAAGGAGGGTTGTAAGCGGATATGACACTGTTCAGGAGAAGCGGGGCAGTTCATATCAGACATACAGAGGAGCAGTACAATGTGTTCCCAAGTGGATCTGGTTCCCCTTATGTAGCAAACACCAACTGAATAACAAAAGAGATCAATCTGGAGAAAACAGAGGGGGTTTGATTATAGGTTATGAGAGTGTTGTTGTCTCGGCTGTGTCGCATTCTGCTTGAGTAGTTGGAGACTTGAACAGTTTAGCCATACTGTCATTGTAAATAAGAATTTGTTCTTTCACACCACATGGCACTGTCCACCTAACCTACAATCATGGAAAGACATAGCACACAAACCGTCTACCCTTTTGGGTCACAGTATTCCACTCTCCCCATCCCTCTGCCTTCTTGGAAACGTCTCACTTCTTGATCTACCACCCAAACATCGTCGATGCTTTTTGATCGACTTAAAGGGATACTTCAGGATTTTGACCTTTTATCTACTTCCCAAGAGTTTTACGTCTCTGTGTCCAGTATGAAGTTAGAGGTAGTTTTGCGATCCAATGCTAACTACCGTTAGCATAAAACGGGAAGTCTATGGGTATCTACTAGCATGCTAGCATATACCCATAGACCTCCAGTCATTGTGCTAATGCTAGTTAGCAATTGCGCTAGCTGTAGTTAGCATCTTCCTTCAAACTGCACACAGAGACATAAAAATGGTATCCACGCGTTCATCTGACTCTAGGGAATTAGATAAAAGGCCTCATTACCAAAATTCTGAAGTATCCCTTTAACTTAAAAAAAAGTATTTAACCAACTCCCCTGGCTAAATAAAGGTGGAATAAATTATAGAAGGAGAAAAAAGTGCTCTGTAATAGACAACTTGTAATGTATACTGGTGAGATTATCTTGTGGCTATAGACATTACTGCACGTAAAAAGGTCAACAAGGACCACAGTACTGGAAGTCTTAAGGCCATTTGTCATTCTAAAGGACCAGGCTCAGCAGGGCAAAACTAAGAGCAGGCCATTTCAGGCCATTGACACTCACATGACAACTTGTACCAAAATCAATAAAACCTGCTTAAGTTTAAATTCATGGGGCTCGTTCTGTCCAGGAGCCTATTTAAATGACCATGGGAGAATGCTCCTTCCTCTGCACAAAATATATTTGTTCTGTTCTGTCATCTGTTTGTCTTTTCCATAAAAAGATAGGGAGAAAAGAACTGGGAAGAGAGAACGACCGGATTTCTAGACATGTGTTCCTCATCTGGTGTGAGAGGCACCAAATCAGTATTCTATAGGGAGAGGCAATCTCCACAGGCATTGGGACTCAGGAAGTCAGACTGGAGAGAATGGATGAGAACCGGCCCGTAATCTACAAGTCCACCTACTGTATCTCCAGGACAGTCACATAATACAGATGTAGGATCTTAATTTGAGCCAGTTAGCAACAGCAGGAAAATAATCCTGCAGCCGCTGGAAATGTGAATTATTATGTGGATTATAATTAATGGAAATTTTTGTAGGGGTTGATACATTTTTCGTAAGGGGAAATCAAGTCTGAAATTTCAAAGTGGAAATTACACACTTTGGAAGTCTTTTTAAACGTCAATTACAAAACAAGCTTTACATTTCCTGCATCGCATGAAAGTTCTCCTGCAAAGGGTGATCAAATGAATATCCTACATCTGTCATACAACATACCCATGCAAAGCCAAACATCTTTGCACATGATGGTAGTAAAACTCTCCATATCACTAGTGTAAGGAATCAGCCTGCATAAAGATGATTGTGAAACCAGAGAGATGTCCAACTTGCGCAACATCTTGTCTTTTAGTAGGATCAAGGGACTGGGGTAACATTAGTCTAACATTATGCAAACTGGAGGAAGAGCAGATTCATGTAGTGTTGTGTTCTTCAACATCTTCGTTGCCAGATCTTTCAGTTCTACTCAGATGGTTAAGCTAGCAATATGACTCAGCTGTGGAGTGCAGATGTTGTTAGTGGGTAGTTGCATGTGTGGGATGTTGCTGACAAAGGGTACTGTGTGTGGTTCAGTGCATGATTGTGTGTGGTAGTCTATAAAGAACCAAGGCTTGGCTGTGTGGTTGAATTAATATAATATACAATGGCCATGATGACTCAAAGGTATGGGATGTAGATATGGGATTGAAAAGGAAAGCAGTGTGTGTGTGTGTGTGTGTGTATGTGTATGTGTGTGTGTGTGTGTGTGTGTGTGTGTGTGTGTGTGTGTGTGTGTGTGTGTGTGTGTGTGTGTGTGCACCAGCGTATGAGTATGTGATAGAGACAAATTAAAATAGATAAAATACTGTATATCTGGCCTTAGATTGAAACAGATGTAGAGTATACTATTTCATCGTTCAGACCTTAAAAGCCACTTATGAGAGGGAAGATTTTAAGAGTGCCTGGCGAGTTTAAAACGGTGTCACGTCAGCACAGCTACTTTATGAAGGCCAAGAGTCTTTGAGCCCTCTGTCTCGTTGATAGAAAACTTGCCCTCTTAATCTGGCTCCTGGATGGTCGCCCGTCTAAGGATTGGAGCTGTCAAAACTATGTTTTTAAGTGTGTGGAAGTGAGTTTACATGCAAATGTATACAGTGAGGGTAAACTTGGATATGTGTGTCTGTAATGGGTGTCTGTGTGTCTGCCTATCTGTCTCTGTCTGTGTGTGCATTCGCGCTTACTTGCATGTGCACGCATTTGGGTGTGGGTATGCACGTACGTTTAGGGGTAGTGAGTGTGTGTGCATGTGAACATTTCTGTCTGCACTATACAGAATGTGTGTCACGGAGAGTGCATTTACAGTACATGTGTCTACACCATGGAGCAGAGGTGAGGAAAGGGGGTAATGCTGCTTAACTTAACTTTGGACTGCGCCCAAGAGCCACAAGAGTAGAGCTCAGGGAGCCAGCATCACAGACTCCTAGTGGGAGTGAAACTGTGCACAGAACAGAGCCAAGCAGAGCAGAACAGTGGGTCTATTCAAACCAAGCATTTCTCCTGGCAGTATTCGGAAATTGTATAAAATGAGACCACCATTTTTTTTCCACAGTCAAAAAACATCAAGCGAAAATGAGAAAAAAAATGGAAAAGAAAGTATTTTCCTTTCCAAAACAGCAGCACAGCAGTGGTTATTGTGTCTTACAGTTCAGTTTCGCCTCACGACAATGGCGTAGCTATGGGGACAAGAGAGAGAGAAAAATGTTGGTCTCTTTTTCGGTTGTACGCAAATAGCACCGTGAGCCTTATTCGTTTCTCGTTGGGTTGTTTCATTTCAGAAGTGCAGGAAACATGAACTGTTTTCATCTGGGTAGCGGAGTGGAAGAATAAATCCCTTCCTATGAGTCTGATTCCCCTTTGACCCCCATCCCTCTGCTCCATCCCTCCCTCCCTATCGCTGGCCATGTGTAGAGAAACAGCGGTTGTTTGTTACAACTGCACCGGTACACACTGTAGCTAAGACTCTGAACTAAACATTTTGAATGCACTCATCAAACCCTGAATGCCAAGGCTCTATGGCCTACACAGCACCAACTGCCAAACGAGGTGATAATTGGACCGGACCACTTTGACGGACAGATGGGGGGGTGGGGGATGTTAATAACACAAAATCTGATGCGAATGGCTACCTTATTAGGTTTTTAGTACAGGCTCTATTCTGAGCTGCAGGCCTGTGGGAAATAATTATATGATTATCTTTAGTTAAGTAACCAAATGTGGTGCGGAATCAAAGCCAGATGGGTTGCTTTGGCTCTCGCGGCGCAGGGTCGGACGACCTCCAGGATTAAAAGAATAGATCACCAAAGTGAATACTTTTGGTTCCTTCTCCAAATTTCTTGCATAACTGAATGGGATTTAGTGGAAGCAGCGATGGTGATGCATCAATGTGAGATATGGTGTAGACTGGAGGGTATGTAAGCGGCATGGCCTCTTCTGAGTATGAATACTACTCTGAAAAGACTTTCAACAGATGGCCCACAGCTAGATTTCATTTCAGGACAGTTGTGTGTGCTGTGGTTCAGCTGTCTAAAGCAGTGGTTCGCAAACTTTAGGAACTCAGTCCGGCTTTCGACTTACTATTGAAAGTTGTAATAGTATAATTTTTTGTTATATTTTTTTGCCCATCAATTTTGTTGTAATGTTTGAGTCACATACATAAGTGTAAGACATGGCATTGCAAGAATGAGCTTTAAAACAGCAACAATTTCTCGGCACCCATTGAAAAATGTGTAGATTTGCAAGAAATAAGCTTTAAACCTGCACATTTTTCTGGAAGGGGTGCCTGAGTGTTTGGGAATCCCTGGTCTAGAGGATTAGGAATTTGTTCATGGAAGTTAAGATGGTTGGCTGATGAAAACTGACAGAAAGTCCCATAGAAGTAAGTAGCCACCAGTGAGGTCTAGGATCAGCTTACACTCCCACAATTCTAACCTTCACCATTAGGGCGAGAAAATGCTAAACTGACCTCCGTCAGGTGTTAGGAGTGTATCTGCTGATCCTATTCATAATGTTTGTCTTAAGTAACCAAATGTGGTGTGGAATCAAAGCCAGATGGGTTGCTTTGGCTCTCGCGGCACAGGGTCGGACGACCTCCAGGATTAGAGGTAGCTGCTCCATATCGACAGCTACCTAGACAGGAACTGGCTTTGCATCCGGTGATTGTTCATTGGAATTCCTAACCAAAGCGAATTTCTCTTTCACTTTACGTTCCCCTACCCTGCTGTCCTTAAAGACCCTTTGTGCACCTGAAAAGATATACAGTGTTTTTTTTTATCAATCCCAGACTAGAATGCTATCTCTATCAGCTATACTGGTCAAGAGCTTGTAGTGCCATCAACAATCACAAAATCGATGTAATTGTTTTTTGCCTAAATTTAAAGCAATCTATAGTTGCAACATTAACAAAGCAGTTACTCCACCACTCATCTGGTAAAAAGCTTAGGGATGGGGCTGGAGAAATGTAAATACTCTCAAATTCATAGACAGAGCTATGGATGCAAGGACTGACCATCCATAAGATCAAAATTATAGTTTAAACTATATTTTTAGGCTATGCAGGGTTTGTTAACGATTTGTTTGTTTACAAGCTTATATTTTGCATTCTGGTGGGGTAAGACAGTTGAACTAAGCTCCTGAGGCATTTATAAGTTATATTTTTCCATAATCAATTTGTATAGTATACATTGAATATTGTAAAGATTTTTGTCTTCATCGGATGAGGAGTAGGAAGGATCGGACCAAAACGCAGCGTGGTAAGTGTCCATGATTATTTAATAGAACAGAACACTGAATGACAAAAACAACAAAGAGACCGAAATGAAACCAAAACAGTTCTGTCTGGCGCAGACACAAAAACAGAAAACAATTACCCACAAACACCAGGTGGGAAAAGGCTACATAAGTTTGGTTCTCAATCAGAGACAACGATAGACCGCTGCCTCTGATTGGGAACCATACCAGGCCAAACGCATAGAAAAGAAAACATAGAAAAACAACATAGAATGCCCACCCCAACTCACGCCCTGACCAAACCAAAATAGAGACAGAAAAAGGATCTCTAAGGTCAGGGCGTGACAAATATCTTGAAATGAATGTAGAAATAGCAGATGTAAATGTGCGTTTTTGTACTTTCAGAGTGTATGAATCACTGCTGCTCCCTGCTGATTCTTTTCTGTCTTTCCTGTCCCACTCAGCAATATGAGGTTTATTAATGCTATTGTTTTGCTGCTTGACAATTACAAACCACAACCATCCTGTTTATTTTCTCTTCACCAGCCAACAGAAGTGGCTTGTGTGTGAGTGTGCTGAAGTATTTTTTGAGTGTGTTTAATGCGAGTGTATAGTACACATTATTCTGATAAGCTACATGGTGTTTGTGTTGAATTTTAATCCTCTGCGTGCAATACTAGAAGGATCACAAACACAATGTACTTTTGCAGCCAATTTCTATTAAAAGTTTTTTGCAGGCTAACTGTAGGCAAAATGCCTGTATTTCAGATGTAAACAAATTCACACTTACACAATAGCTTTTTGTCTTAAAGATTTCAATTACCCCATTAAACAACGCAGCACATTTTGATTCAGTCATCAAGTCACAGCAAGACACATTCAAAATGAAATGGGAACACAATTGGTCTACCTAGTCCAACATCCTCATTCATAACAGATCTTCTATTTTTTTCATACCAACTGAAAGCACTTTGGAAAATGTTCTGCAGTGTCATGATCTTTTTGCCTTACACTCTTCCTCTCTCAAATAGGCATCTGTATTTTGTTAATACCCTGTAGTTCAGTTAGGAAAATGTGACCTATCAAATGCTGAAGAAGTCTTCAGGGGGTGCACCTCGGTTGCCTCAGGGAAGAAAGAGATAGGGAGAGCCATGTCTCACTTCAAGGACGACAGTTTCCACTTAGTGCCATGGAGAGGCCTGGGGCAACTATTGTAAACAACTCCAGTCAGCTGAAACTAATGTCTCCTTGGTTACAGTTGCAGGTCGAGCGCCACTCCAGCAACGTAAACTACAGGACCACACAGTAGTGTCCATTGATCTATTCAGTTATCTTTATAGAGTGTGAATTGAAGAGGTGTCACTTTTACAACATTTTATAAGACCTAACATTAGGATGGGAAATAGACTTTGGATTATCAGAGGAAAAGCAACATTTTACTGCAATATTATATCACTGTGAACTGAGGTTTATAATAGTTGAAGGAAGATTCATCTTTCATCAAATTTTTTAGGATGATTTTTCTTCCTCCAATTTCTTATCATGTTGACTCGAGACCCAGAAATGTGACCTCCTCCCTCCTCATTGAGGTTGTGGCCTCTGGCTTTGGCCTCTTTCATCCACCATTTTTCTGCTCTCCAATTGTACTAATTTAGCACTGATCAGATTCAGAATGATTTGGTTTTGTTAGAATAGGCTCAGAGCCCTACACATCTGGGGTTTACACAACAACGAACCATCAATCAGGCAAAGCGTCAGTACAGGACTAAGATCGAATGGTACTACCATAGCTCCAACACTCGTCAGATGTGGCAGGGCTTGCAAACTATTACAGACTACAAAGGGACGATTTGGCATAGGTCCTCAGATCCTCAAAAGGTTTTACAGCTGCACCATCAAGAGCATCCTGACGGGTTGCATCACTGCCTGGTATGGCAACTGCTCGGCCTCCGACCTCAAGGCACTACAGACGGTAGTGCGTACGGCCCAGTGCATCACCGGTGCCAAGCCTCCTGCCATCCAGGACCTCTATACCAGGTGGTGTCAGAGGAAGGCCCTAAAAATGGTCAAAGACTCCAGCCACCCTATTCATGGACTGTTATCTCTGCTACCACACAGCAAGTGGTACTGGAGTGCCAAGTCTAGGTCCAAGAGGCTTCTAAACAGCTTCTACCCCCAAGCCATACTAGTCTTCAACAGATAATCAAATGGCTACCCAGACTATTTGCACCCCACCCCCTTTCTATGCTGCTGCTATTCTCTGTTATTATCTGACTATTATCTGCATAGTCATTTTAATACCTCTACCTACATGTACATATTACCTCAATTACCTCGACACTGGTGCCCCCACACATTGTGTCACGATCGCTGTTGGAAGGATGGTCGGACCAAGATGCAGCGTAGGTTAATAATTTTTTATTTATGATAACCAGCACAAAACAAGAAAGAGTAACAAACGAAACGTACAGCTTTGTAGGGCTAAAAAGCAACCATACAACATCAAGATCCCACAAACAACAGGTGGGAAAAGGCTGCCTAAATATGATCCCCAATCAGAGACAACGATAGACAGCTGCCTCTGATTGGGAACAATACTAGGCCAACATAGAAAAGAAAAACTAGACTACCCCACCCTAGTCACACCCTGACCTAACCAAAACTAGAGAAATAAAAGGTTCTCTAAGGTCAGGGCGTGACAGTACCCCCCCCCCCTCCGGCCGCAAAACCGGACTCAATGGGGGAGGGTCCGGGTGGGCATCTAGCCTCGGTGGCGGCTCCGTTGCGGGACGTAGACCGCGCTCCGCTCACGGATCAGCCAGCTTCGGTAGTGCCTCTGGTGCGGGGATCGTTGCCGGAGGAACCGGACCATGGATTGTCTCCGGGGATTCCGGATCGTGGATCGTCACCGGGGACTCCGGACCGTAGATCGTTGACGGGGACTCCGGACCGTAGATCGTCACCGGGGACTCCGGACCGTAGATCGTCGCCGGGCCATGGATCATCACTGGAGGCTTCGGGCCATGGATCATCACTGGAGGCTTCGGGCCATGGATCATCACTGGAGGCTTCGGGCCATAGATCATCACTGGAGGCTTCGGGACATCGATCATCACTGGAGGCTCGGGCCGCAGACTGTCGCTGGAGGCTCTGGACTGCAGACCGTTGCTGGAGGCCTGGTGCATGGAGCTGGCACAGGATGTACCGGGCTGGGGAGACGCACAGGAGGCCTGGAGCATGGAGCCGACACAGGGCGTACTGGGCTGGGGAGACGCACAGGAGGCCTGGAGCGTGGAGCCGGCAAAGGACGTACCGGGCTGGGGAGACGCACAGGAGGCCTGGTGCGTGGAGCTGGAACAGGACGTACATGGCTGGGGAGACGCACAGGAGGACTGGAGCATGTAGCTGGCACAACGTGTCCTGGACAGATGACAACCTTCTCATGGCAAGTGCGGGGAGCTGGCACAGGACGTACTGGGTTGTGAAGGCGCACTGGAGACACGGTGCATGGAGCCGGTACAGTCTTCACCAGATGGCTAGCACGCTCCTCAGGCCGAGTATGGAGAGCTGACTCAGGTGGCATTAAACTGAGGACACGCTCCTTAGGGCGAATGTCGTGCCTCACTGGTTGGAGCACTGGTTGGTCGGGCCAATTGAGGTAGTATGTACATATGTACATGAATGTACAGTTAAAGTGACAATGCATATATGATAAACAGAGAGTAGCAGCATTGTAAAACAGGGGTTTGGGGGGGCACACAATGCAAATAGTCCAGGAAGCCAATTGATTACCTGTTCAGGAGTCTTATGGCTTGTGGGTAAAAAAATGTTGAGAAGCCTTTTTGTCCTAGACTTGGCACTCCGGTACCGTTTGCCATGCGGTAGTAGAGAGAAAAGTCTATGACTGGGGTGGCTGGGGTCTTTGACAATTTTTAGGGCCTTCCTCTGACACCGCCTGGTATAGAGGTCCTGGGTGGCAGTCAGCTTAGCCCCAGTCATGTAATGGGCCGTACGCACTACCCTCTGTAGTGCCTTGCTGTCGGAGGTCGAGCAATTGCCGTTCCAGGCAGTGATGCAACCATGCTCTCGATGTTGGAACTGTAGAACCTTTTGAGGATCTCAGGACCCATGCCAAATCTTTTTAGTTTCCTGAGGAGGAATAGGCTTTGTCGTGCCATCTTCACGCCTGTCTTAGTGTGTTTGGACCGTTCTAGTATGTTGGTGATGTCGACACCAAGGAAATTGAAGCTCTCAACCTGCTCCACTACAGCCCCGTCGATGAGACTGGGGGCGTGCACGGTCCTCCTTTTCCTGTAGTCCACATTCATCTCCTTAGTCTTGGTTACATTGAGGGACAGGTTGTTATTCTGGCGCCACCTGGCCAGTTCTCTGAACTCCTTCCTACAGGCTGTCTCGTCGCTGTCTGTGATCAGGCCTACCACTGTTGTGTCGTCTGCAAACTTAATGATGGTGTTGGAGTCGTGCCTGGCCATGCAGTCATGGGTGAACAGGGAGTACAGGTGGGGACTGAGCACGTACCCCTGGGGGGCTCCAGTGTTGAGGATCAGTGTGGCAGATGTGTTGCTACCTACCCTCACTACCTGGGGGTGGCCCGTCAGGAAGTCCAGGATCCAGTTGCAGAGGGAGGTGTTTTATCCCAGGATCCAAGGCTTAGTGATGAGCTTTGTGGGTACTATGGTCAAATCAAATCAAATTTATTTATATAGCCCTTCGTACATCAGCTGATATCTCAAAGTGCTGTACAGAAACCCAGCCTAAAACCCCAAACAGCAAGCAATGCAGGTGTAGAAGCACAGTGGCTAGGAAAAACTCCCTAGAAAGGCCAAAACTTAGGAAGAAACCTAGAGAGGAACCAGGCTATGTGGGGTGGCCAGTCCTCTTCTGGCTGTGCCGGGTGGAGATTATAACAGAACATGGCCAAGATGTTCAAATGTTCATAAATGACCAGCATGGTCGTATAATAATAAGGCAGAACAGTTGAAACTGGAGCAGCAGCACGGTCAGGTGGAAGTTGAAACTGGAGCAGCAGCACGGCCAGGTGGACTGGGGACAGCAAGGAGTCATCATGTCAGGTAGTCCTGGGGCATGGTCCTAGGGCTCAGGTCCTCCGAGAGAGAGAAAGAAAAGAGAGAATTAGAGAACGCACACTTAGATTCACACAGGACACCGAATAGGACAGGAGAAGTACTCCAGATATAACAAACTGACCCTAGCCCCCCGACACATAAACTACTGCAGCATAAATACTGGAGGCTGAGACAGGAGGGGTCAGGAGACACTGTGGCCCCATCCAAGGATGGGTGTTGAACACTGAGCTGTAGTCAATGAATAGCATTCTCACATAAGTGTTCATTTTGTCCATGTGGGAAAGGGCAGTGTGGAGTGCAATAGAGATTGTATCATCTGTGGATCTGTTTGGGCGGTATGCAAATTGAAGTGGGTCTTCGGTTTCTGCGATAATGGTGTTGATGTGAGCCATTACCAGCCTTTTAAAGCACTTCATGGCTACAGACGTGAGTGCTACAGGTCGGTAGTCATTTAGGCAGGTTGCCTTTGTGTTATTGGGTACAGGGACTATGGTGGTCTGCTTGAAACATGTTGGTATTACAGACTCAATCAGCATTTCACGTGAGGTCTACTACACCTGTTGTACTTGGCGCATGTGACAAATAACATTTGATTTGATTTGATTTATCAGCCACTGTGAGGCCCAAGAGAGCCATTGGGTGCCTTAACAGAGAAAACCATAGATATACAAATATTGTTTATCCATTATTGGAGGAAACATGGCATGACTTCAATGTTGAACTTGACATATTCCAAAAGCCATTGTGTTCTTCCCACAAGTTTGACCACCGGCTAAAGCCTAAATGGATCCACACCAGCAGATACTGGAATGGTCTGGCCATCCTCCAGATGCTATTTCCAGTGCCGTGACTGACGCCAATGTTTAATTTCTGTGCATGCCCACCTCTAAATCCCATCCCGTGACCTGCAAGAATGGGACCGGGAGCGTGGCATAATCGGAACCAAACATCTTTTACATTTTGTTGTTTCTCTGTCTCTCTTTCTCTCTTTGAAAATGAGATTCAGCCCTGGAGCATTCTAGAAGGGACTCACATTGTGGTTTCCGAAGAGCATTCCTCTCTGACCCTATGTCTCCTGGAGGGAGTGGCCATTTTGTTTTCCTCCAAAAGCCACACACTTTCGAGAGAGGAAAACCACTGAAGCAAGGTTTTGGATATCATAAAAGCTATTTCTCAATGCGGTAGGCATATATCAACCAGTGTATGTTTAATGCCAACGATTGTTAAACACAGCTGAATCTGATTTTTTGTTTTTGGAATATTTATTTCTCTGTGTTTTGGTTGTTTGTTTGTGAGCTTTGCTATTTAATTTGATCCTTTATTCTGTTTATCTCCTGTTGTTAAGTGGTTAAGCGGTGTGATAGAACCCAGTGGGCAGCTGTATCGTCTTCATGAGACAAAGTTTCTTTACGGCTCTCTCCCCAGTTAACAACAAACGTTCCCACAACTTTAGAGAACGTTCCCTTAAGATTCTCATTAGGTCATTAACTAACTTTTTCATAGGAATGTTCCTGTGATGTGTAGGGCATGTCTCCAAGAGACCGTTCACTAATTTCAAATAGAATTTACCCAGAGCGTGGTTACCATGTTCTCTGAATATAAGATATTAATGTTCTAGACATGTTTCATGGGAACATGGCAAAAACGTTAATCTGTCCAGTTTTCCGTGGGTTAGGAGAATATTCCATCAACGTCCCACCAAACATACACGGAACATAAAACGTTCAAGACATGTTTCCTTGGAACGTTGCAAGAACATTTATGTGTAAAAAACAATTTTACACATCAAGTCTTGTTACTGTTGCCAAGCCAATAAAGGCCCTGATTGGTGAACCATTGATAGCACTTTGTCTGTTGGCAAGATTAGAAATACTCACACACACACAGTGATTTCAACTTACTTTACACACCTTGACTACATTGTGCATGTTCATTTATTCAGTAATTATTATTCAGCATGTCTCCCCCCTGGGATTTGAACTCACAACTTCTTAGTTCACAGTACTCCGATCTTCCTGCTACATGACCGTGACCATGTCCATGTCAGGCATTAGTTAATCTGACTATTCTCTCATCATTGATTTTATTGACTTATTGTAATGTAAGGGCTATGTAAGGGCCATCTGTATAGTTGTCTAATGTTGGAAGTGACTCTTATCAACACTCTATGCAAGAGGTTTAATTGTCTTCTCAGGAATTCTCTCTGTGCTATCTCTGTTGTGATAACATCCCGTAGGTCTGATGTCTGATTGGAAGTTAACAGTAATGCAACAGCTCAGATCTAGAATCTAAACCTGGTCAAATGGATATAAAAGGGTTGATTGTCTCTCACTCTCTAATTGTTCCTGACCTGCTGTGGTCACTCTCTCTCTTTCGCTTTCTTTCTCTCTCTCCCCCAACGCTTTGGGCGCCATGGGTTATTTTTCTCTCTTTCCATCTCTGATCATGCATAAAATAATGCCTTGTAATGCGTGTTAATGCTTTGTAACCTAAGCTTTATGTATTGTATGTGAATACATACCTTTTATAATATTAATTAAATACACCTGCATTTAGAATTCCATTCTCAGACATTTCTTGACCTTCCAATTCCTGTAATTCAACCATAGTCTCTTGCATATTGCTAAATCATCTTGATGGAGTCAGCTAAAGATGCTGGTGGCCTCGATGTGGTGGCCTGGGTTCAGTACCTGCTAGGGGAGTCACCCTACTCACATTCATAGCAATATACATTGAGTGTACAAAACATTAGGAACACTTTCATAATATTGAGTTTGCCCTCAGAACAGCCTCAACTTGTCGGGAATGAACTGTGCAAGGTGTCGAAAGCCTTCCACAGGGATGCTGGCCCATGTTGACTTCAATACTTCCCACAGTTGTATCAAGTTGGCTGGATGTCCTTTAGGGTGGTGGACCATTCTTGATATGGGAAACTGTTAAGGGTGAAAACCCAGCAACGTTGCTGTTTTTGACACATTCAAACTGGTGCGCCTGGCGCCTACTACCATACCCCGTTCAAAGGCACTTAAATATTTTGTCTTGCCCATTCACCCTCTGAATGGCACACACACACTGACTATACCAACTATTAGGAACACCTTCCTAATACCAAGTTGCACACCCCCCCTTTAGCCCTCAGAACAACCTTAATTCATCGGGGCATGGACTCGACAAGGTGTTGAAAGTTGGGTGGTGGACCGTTCTTGATACACAGGGGGCACCGATGAGCATGAAAAACCCAGTCTCAATTGTCTCAAGGCTTAACATTCTTTAACCTGTCTCCTCCACTTCAACTACACTGATTGAAGTGGATGTAACAAGTGACATCAATAAGGGATCGTACCTTTCACAGGTGTTCCTAGTGCTTTGAACACTCAGAGTATGTGAATTATTGCTGTTTTTAATTACATTTGGAAATAGTATTGATGCTTCTGTTTATTGTCACAAATGTGTCTAGATTTCTACTCTTTCATGGATTTGGGAACTAGCTTTTGGCAACTAGCTTTGTGCCTTTGTGCACAACCTCCAGATGCCTTTTCATGTTTGATGTGGTGTTTCTGGACAAACAGATCAAAACTGCCTTTCCAGAGTTGGCATTTGACTAAAACGTTCTCTTTCTACTCGATTAACTCGAAATAATGGGACTATTTCCACAAGGAAAAGGTTAATCAGCCATATTTCTTACGTTTTCGGATTTATGATTGGAAATTAGGAAGCCTACAGCATGAAATCTGTTAGCACAAGGCAAGGGTGGCAGGTAGTCTAGTGGTTAACAGCGTTGTGCTAGTAACTGAAAGGTTGCTGGTTCAAGTCCACTAGGTGACAACATCTGCCAATGTTCCCTTGAGCAAGGCACTTAACCCTAGTCACTCTGGTAAGACTGCCTGCTAAATAACAAAAATGTGAACATGGCATAAAAAAATTATGTAACACACAGGTAGATGATTTTGTTACAACAATGTATTACTGTAAGTAATTCGTCCGCACAGAATCTGGTTTGAGGAAAATGACACAGAGCCACTGATGTGGGCCCCCTCCGCTTATGAGGACAGCGTGCTCCCGATCTCCATGGCCGGCGTGAATAAGACATTTAAGCTCGATAAACCTCGCAAAGCTGCCGGCCCCGAATTAAAGCAAGGTAACTGAACTAAATTACTAATCATAAAGTGCTTTGAGAGGCTACACCAATTCCCAGCTATACCATACCAACTCCATACCCTAGACCAGCTATCCCCAAACAGGGGTACGCGCAATACCCTCGGAGGTACGCCAAATAAAATGTGATTCACATTTTCAAACAGTCCATTTCAATTTTACAATGGCGCTATACATTTGGGTGATGTTTATTTCCTCACCTGTGTAGCCTCGTTTCACTGCCAAAAATAAAATTTTACCATCTAGTGTTCAGTGAAATAACAACATCCAACATTAACATCCAATCACATTAACCGTTACTCTCTTGCGGGAAACCTTCACTCTTGTGCAGACATTTATAAATAAAACATGACAATTAGAAAATTTGTTTTTGGAACGAGAACTAAGATGACTTCGAGTAGTAAGACATGTATAAAAGCAACAGATACCATTAATGAGAAGGGGCTAGAAGAGTCTTATATGGTGAGCTTAATTCTTCCTGCTGCCGCGGATATGGCTGGGACAATGCTGGGGGGAAAGGCCCAAAAAGCTATACAGACAATGCCTTCATCAAACAACACTGTTTCACGACGCATCAGTAACATGGCAGGAGATGTTTTGAAACAATTACTGATTCGCATACAAGGAAGTGAATTCCACCGAGTGGCTCTTGCTGCCAAGGGAATGCCTGACAGCTTGAAAGAAGGTATGGACACTACAGTGAAAATTGTTACAGCTGGATGAATCAACAGACGTGGCGGGCCTGGCACAGCTCCTGGTATATGTCCGTTACGTTTACGGGGGGTCAATTAAGGAAGACATCCTCTTCTGCAAACCATTGGAAACCAGGACAACAGGAGAGGATATTTTTTAAGTTCTTGACAGCTTTGTAACATCAAAGCGATCTGTGCTGATGGTGCAATGATGGTGCAAAAGCCATGACAGGAAGACATAGTGGAGTGGTAACGCGTGTGTAAGCAGTTGCTCCCGGTAAACTGCAGCATCCACCGAGTGGCTCTTGCTGCCAAGGGAATGCCTGACAGCTTGAAAGACGGTTTGGACACTACAGTGAAAATGGTTAACTTTGTGAAAGCAAGGCCGCTGAACTCACATGTATTTTCTGCATTACTGTATGCAATGATATTGGCAGCAACCATTTAACGATTTTACAAAATACAGAAGTGCGCTGGTTATCAAGGGGCAAAGTATTAACACGTTTTTTGAAATTGAGAGATGAGCTTAAAAGTTTTCTTTGCTGACCATAGTTTTCACTTGTCTGACCACTTGTAATGATGACACGTTTCTCACACGACTGGCCTATCTGGGTGATGTTTTTTCTTGCCTGAATGATCTGAATCTAGGACTACAGGGACTCTCCGCAATTATATTCAATGTGCGGGACAAAATTGAGGCTATGATTGAGAAGTTGGAGCTCTTCTCTGTCTGCATTAACAAGGACAGACACAGGTCTTTCCATCATTGTATGATTGTTTTGTGTGCAATTGAACTCAAGCTTACGGACAATGTCAAATGGGATATAGAGAAGCACCTGAGTGAGCTGGGTGCGCAATTACCAGGTACTTTCCCGAAACGTATGACACAAACAACTGGATTCGTTAACCCTTTCATGCCCTGCCTCCAGTCCACTTACCAATATCTGAACAAGAGAGCCTCATCGAAATTGCAAGAAGCGGTTCTGTGAAATGTTTATTTAATCAGAAGCAACTGCCAGTTTTCTGGATTGGGCTGCGCTCAGAGTATCCTGCCTTGGAAAATCGAGCTGATAAGACACTGATGCCCTTTGCAGCCACGTATCTATGTGAGAGTGGATTCTCGGCCCTCACTAGCATGAAAACTAAATACAGGCACAGACTGTGTGTGGAAAATGATTTAAGACTGGGACTCTCTCCAATACAACCCAACATTGCAGAGTTATGTGCATCCTTTCAAACACACCCTCCTCGTTAGCCTGTGGTGAGTTATTCACATTTTTTGATGAACAAATAAGGTTTTATATGTAAGATGGCTAAATAAAGAGCAAAATTATTAGTCTATTATTATTTGTGCCCTGGTCCTATAAGAGCTCTTTGTCACTTCCCACGCGGTGGGTTGAGACAAAAACTCACACTCATTCTTATGTTTAATAAATGTATTGTAAAAAAAAAAAACATTTGAGAGTGTGCTGACCCAAGTGCTAGAGGGAGTACGCAGCTGGAGGTTGAATGTTTGAAGGAGTACGGGACAATAAAACGTTTGGGAACCACTGCCCTAGACCCACTACAATTTGCATATAGCCCCAACAGATCCACAGACGATGCAATCGCCATTGCACTGCACACTGCCCTATCCCACCTGGACAAGTGGAATACCTATGTAAGAATGCTGTTCATCGCCTACAGCTCAGCCTTCAACACCATAGTGCCCTCCAAGCTCATCCCTAAGCTCAGGGCTCAGGGTCTGAACCCCTCCCTGTGCAACTGGGTCCTGGTATTCCTGATAGGCTGACCACAGGTGTTGAAGGTAGGCACCAACACCTCTGCCACTCTGATCCTCAACACGGGGGTGCTTGCTCAGCACCCTCCTGTACTCCCTGTTCAACCATGACTGTATGGCCACGCACATCTCCAACAGACAGCCCACACGGAGGACGTGAGTGCCTTGGCAGAGTGGTGCCAGGAAAATAACCTCTCCCTCAACGTCAACAAATGAAGAAGCTCAGCCTCAGGAAGCTGAAGAAATTTGTCTTGGCACCTAAGACCCTAAGACCCTCACGAACTACAGATGCACCATTGAGAGCATCCTGTTGGGCTGTATCACCGCCTGGTACGTCAATTGCACCATCCGCAAACCGAAAGACTGATAAACAGCTTCTATTCCCAGGGATTCAGACTGTTAAACAGCCACCACCAGATGGCCTCTGCCCAGTACCCTGCCATCTGCCAAGTTTAGTTTTGGTTAGTTTATTAGTACACATAAAACGTAAAAATACATGACAAAGTACAGAACAGTAATAGACAAGAACAACATAAGATATTACAAATAGTTATTTATATACAGTATATGTATATATATATAGGAAAGATACAACAAAGCTAATTACAGACAATTAATTTATACTTATAAATATTCTTAAATACAGTACATGGTAGCAACACAACATGGTAACAGCACAAAGGTCAAGAAGGTGGAGACAACAATACATCAAACAAAATAGCCACAACTTTCAGTAAGAGTGTCCATGATTGAGTCTTTGAATGACGAGATTGAGATAAAACTGTCCAGTTTGAGTGTTTGTTGCAGCTCGTTCCAGTCCCTAGCTGCAGCGGACTGAAAAGGGGAGCGACCCAGGAATGTGTGTGCTTTGGGGACCTTTAACAGAATGTGACTGGCAGAACAGGTGTTGTATGTGGAGGACGAGTGCTGCAGTAGATATCTCAGGTAGGAGGGAGAGTTTTATAAATAAGCATCAACCAGTGGGTCTTGCGACGGGTATACAGAGATGACCAGTTTACAGAGGAGTATAGAGTGCAGTGATGTGTCCTTAGGGACTGATGCCCTACGTAATGTACATAGTTATTGGCCGCTGGTTACTTTAATAATGTTTACATACTACTTATACCCTGAGTGTACAAAAGATTATGAACGCCTGCTTTTCCCATGACATAGACTGACCAGGTGAATGCGGGTGAATGCTATGTCACTTGTTAAGTCTGCTTCAGTCAGTGTAGATGAAGGGGAGGAGACAGGTTAAAGAAATATGTTCAAGCCTTGAAACAATTGAGACATGGATTGTGTATGTGTAACATTCAGAAGGTGAATGGGCAAGACAAAATATTTAAGTGTCTTTAAACCGGGTATGGTAGTACGTGCCAGGGTCACCAGGTTGTGTCAAGAACTGCAATGCTGCTGGGTTGTTCACGTCAAAAATCCTGTGTGTCATGAATAGTCTACCACCCAAAGGACATCCAGCCAACTTCACACAGCTTTGTATTCATGTTACCTGATGAAATTTCTGTACAATATGATCTTATTGCCATCTAATGCACATTCAAATGTCAAAAATCAAGAGCGCTGAGCTCTCCCTGTCCTCTGCCATGCCTTCATTGTATTAATGCTGATGATATCTGGAAATGTGCATGTACACCCTGGCCCATCTACTGTTGCTAGCCCCAACTCTGACTTGTGCTCTGATATCTGCTTCACTGATTTCTGCTCTCGTATAAACCCTGGCTTTTCTGCACATTAACACTAGAAGCGTATTACCTTAAATGGATCAATTGAAAGTGTGGGTTCACAGCTCCAAATCAGATGTGTTGGTCATTACAGATTATGTGGTTAAGGAAGAGTATTTTGAATACTGATTTGAACCTTTCTGGTTATAACCTTTTTTCAGCAAGACAGATCTTCCAAAGGTGGGTAAGTGGCAATCTTTACCAAGGATCACCTTCAGTGCTTGGTTGTCTCCACCAAGTACGTCCCCAAACAATTTGATTTGCTGGTTATAAGCATTCATCTTTTTTAACTGTTGCTTGGTGTTATCGTCCTCCATCAGCACCGGCCTGTACCCTACCTGCCCTAAGCTCTCTCCTGGCCCATTACACTAAATATGAATTTCTCCTGCTAGGTGACCTTAACTGGCACATGCTTAAACCACCTGATAAAGTCCTAAAGCAATGGGACTCCATAAATCTTTCTCAGATTATTACCAATTATTACCAATCCCACAAAGTGGGATTGTGACTCCAAACACCCAGAAAAGGAAACTCTTCTGGATGTTATCCTCAGAAATAATCCTGTTAGGTATCAGTCTGGTGTTTTCTGTAATGACCTTAGTGATCACTGTTTTACAGCCTGTGTTCGTAATGGCTGCTCAGTGAAACGACATGTCCAGATTAGTCACAGATGATTGCTAAAAAACTTTAATGAGCAAGCCTTCCTTCATGACATGGCCTCTGTAAATTGGTATAGATTAAGCTTGATCCCCTCTGTTGAAGACACTTGGGCTTTCAATTTTGATATTGTTAACAAACACACCCCCATAAAGAAAATGAAAATTCAAAACAGGTTCAGCGCCTGGTTCGACCGTGATCTTGCAGAGTTACTCCACCTCAAGAATTGCATTTGGCAAAAGGCTCAGCAGCCTCTCGTTCAGGCAAGTGAGAAATAAGTGCACTCGGGCTATCCGGGAAGGCTAGCAGTTCTCTCTCTGTGGGTTTAACCCCAAGAAGTTCTGGAAATGGTTAAAGACCTGGAAAATAACCCCCCCTCTTCACAGCTGCCCATGTCCCTTAATTAATGTTGATGATTTGGTTGTTACTGTCAAGAAGCACATGGCTGAGCTCTTTAATCACCACTTCATTAAGTCAGGATTCCTATTTGACTCAGCCATGCCTCCTTGCCTGTCCAATATTACCTCATCTCCCACCACTTCTAATGTGACTAGCCCCAATGCTCCTCCCTCTTTTTCCCCTGCCCCGCTACAAAGTTTCTCCCTGCAGGTGTATATTTTTATTTTATTTCACCTTTATTTAACCAGGTAGGCAAGTTGAGAACAAGTTCTCATTTACAATTGCGACCTGGCCAAGATAAAGCAAAGCAGTTCGACACATACAACGACACAGAGTTACACATGGAGTAAAACAAACATACAGTCAATAATACAGTATAAACAAGTCTATATACGATGTGAGCAAATGAGGTGAGATAAGGGAGGTAAAGGCAAAAAAAGGCCATGGTGGCAAAGTAAATACAATATAGCAAGTAAAACACTGGAATGGTAGATTTGCAGTGGAAGAATGTGCAAAGTAGAAATAAAAATAATGGGGTGCAAAGGAGCTAAATAAATAAATAAATAAAATAAATACAGTAGGGAAAGAGGTGGTTGTTTGGGCTAAATTATAGGTGGGCTATGTACAGGTGCAGTAATCTGTGAGCTGCTCTGACAGTTGGTGCTTAAAGCTAGTGAGGGAGATAAGTGATTCCAGTTTCAGAGATTTTTGTAGTTCGTTCCAGTCATTGGCAGCAGAGAACTGGAAGGAGAGGCGGCCAAAGAAAGAATTGGTTTTGGGGGTGACCAGAGAGATATAACTGCTGGAGCGCGTGCTACAGGTGGGAGATGCTATGGTGACCAGCGAACTGATATAAGGGGGGACTTTACCTAGCAGGGTCTTGTAGATGACATGGAGCCAGTGGGTTTGGCGACGAGTATGAAGCGAGGTACAGCCAACGAGAGCGTACAGGTCGCAATGGTGGGTAGTATATGGGGCTTTGGTGACAAAACGGATTGCACTGTGATAGACTGCATCCAATTTGTTGAGTAGGGTATTGGAGGCTATTTTGCAAATGACATCGCCGAAGTCGAGGATTGGTAGGATGGTCAGTTTTACAAGGGTATGTTTGGCAGCATGAGTGAAGGATGCTTTGTTGCGAAATAGGAAGCCAATTCTAGATTTAACTTTGGATTGGAGATGTTTGATGTGGGTCTGGAAGGAGAGTTTACAGTCTAACCAGACACCTAGGTATTTGTAGTTGTTCACGTATTCTAAGTCAGAGCCGTCCAGAGTAGTGATGTTGGACAGGCGGGCAGGTGCAGGCAGTGATCAGTTGAAGAGCATGCATTTAGTTTTACTTGTATTTAAGAGCAATTGGAGGCCACGGAAGGAGAGTTGTATGGCATTGAAGCTTGCCTGGAGGGTTGTTAACACAGTGTCCAAAGAAGGGCCAGAAGTATACAGAATGGTGTCGTCTGCGTAGAGGTGGATCAGAGACTCACCAGCAGCAAGAGCGACATCATTGATGTATACAGAGAAGAGAGTCTGTCCAAGAATTGAACCCTGTGGCACCCCCATAGAGACTGCCAGAGGTCTGGACAGCAGACCCTCCGATTTGACACACTGAACTCTATCAGCGAAGTAGTTGGTGAACCAGGCGAGGCAATCATTTGAGAAACCAAGGCTGTCGAGTCTGCCGATGAGGATGTGGTGATTGACAGAGTCGAAAGCCTTGGCCAGATCAATGAATACGGCTGCACAGTAATGTTTATTATCAATGGCGGTTAAGATATCGTTTAGGACCTTGAGTGTGGCTGAGGTGCACCCATGACCAGCTCTAAAACCAGATTGCATAGCAGAGAAGGTATGATGAGATTTGAAATGGTCGGTAATCTGTTTGTTGACTTAGCTTTCGAAGACCTTAGAAAGGCAGGGTAGGATAGATATAGGTCTGTAGCAGTTTGGGTCAAGAGTGTCCCCCCCTTTGACGAGGGGGATGATCGCAGCTGTTTTCCAATCTTTGGGAATCTCAGACGACACGAAAGAAAGGTTGAACAGGCTAGTAATAGGGGTGGCAACAATTTCGGCAGATAATTTTTTAGAAAGAAAGGGTCCAGATTGTCTAGCCCGGCTGATTTGTAGGGGTCCAGATTTTGCAGCTCTTTCAGAACATCAGCTGACTGGATTTGGGAGAAGGAGAAATGGGGAAGGCTTGGGTGAGTTACTGTGGGGGGTGCAGTGCTGTTGACCGGGGTAGGAGTAGCCAGGTGGAAAGCATGGCCAGCCGTAGTAAAATGCTTATTGAAATTCTCAATTATAGTGGATTTATCAGTGGTGACAGTGTTTCCTATCTTCAGTGCAGTGGGCAGCTGGGAGGAGGTGTTATTATTCTCCATGGACTTTACAGTGTCCCAGAACTTTTTTGAGTTAGTGTTGCAGGAAGCAAATTTCTCCTTGAAAAAGCTAGCCTTGGCTTTTCTAACTGCCTGTGTATAATGGTTTCTAGCTTCCCTGAACAGCTGCATATTACAGGGGCTGTTCGATGCTAATGCAGAACGCCATAGGATGTTTTTGTGTTGGTCAAGGGCAGTCAGGTCTGGGGAGAACCAAGGGCTATATCTGTTCCTGGTTCTAAATTTCTTGAATGGGGCATGCTTATTTAAGATGGTTAGCAAGGCATTAAAAAAAAAAAACCAGGCATCCTCTACTGATGGGATGAGGTCAATATCCTTCCAGGATACCCCGGCCAGGTCGATTAGAAAGGCCTGCTCGCTGAAGTGTTTCAGGGAGCGTTTGACAGTGATGAGTGGAGGTCGTTCACTGAGTCCGAGGTAATAATGGAGCTCCTTAAACTTGACCCTTTCTTCTTTATGTTTACTGCCCCCTGTCATCGCCAAGCATATCTCTGACCTATTTAACCTGTCTCTCCTCTCTGGGGAGGTTCCCATTGCTTGGAAGGCAGCCACAGCTCATCCGTTATTTAAATGGGGAGATCAAGCTGATCCTAACTTGCAGGCAAATTTCTATTTTGCCCTGTTAATCAAAAGTGTTGGTAAAATTTGTCAATAATCAACTGACTGGCTTTCTTGATGTCTATAGTATTCTCTCTGGTATGCAATCTGGTTTTCGGCTCAGGTTATGGATGTGTCACTGCAACCTTAAAGGTCCTCAGTGATGTCACCATTGCCCTTGATTCTAAGCAATGTTGTGCTGCTATTTTTATTGACTTGGCCAAAGCTTTTGATACGGTAGACCATTCCATTCTTGTGGGCCAGCTAAGGAGTATTGGTATCCCTGCGGGGTTTTGGCCTGGTTTCGCTAACTACCTCTCTCAAAGAGTGCAGTGTACCCCAAGGCTCAATGCTAGGCCCCACGCTCTTCTCAATTTACATCAGCAACATAGTTCAGTATCGCTCAGTATGCTCAACATAGCTCAGGCAGTAGGAAGACCTCTGATCCATTTATATGCAGCTGATACAGTCTTATACTCAACTGGCCCCTCCCTGGATTTTGTGTTAAATGCTTTCTCTGCCCTTATTAACCTTGTTCTCAACACCTCCAAAACAAAGGTCATGTGGTTTGGTAAGAAGAATTCCCCTCTCCCCACTGGTGTGATTACTACCTCTAAGGGTTTAGAGCTTGAGGTAGTCACCTCATACAAGTCCTTGGGAGAATGGCTAGATGGTACACTGTCCTTCTCTCAACACATATCAAAACTGCAAGCTAAGGTTAAATCTAGACTTGGTATCCTCTATCATTATCGCTCCTCTTTCCCCCCAGCTGCCAAACTAACCCTGATTCAGATGACCATCCTACCCATGCTAGATTACGGAGACGTAATTCATAGATCGGCAGGTAAGGGTGCTTTCAAGCGGCTAGATGTTCTTTACCGTTCGGCCATCAGATTTGCCACCAATGCTCCTTATAGGACACATCACTGCACTCTATACTCCTCTCTAAACTCGTCATCTCTGTATACGTGTCGCAAGACGCACTGGTTGATGCTTATTTATAAAACCCTCTTAGGCCTCACTCACCCCTATCTGAGATATTTACTGCAGCCCTCATCCTCCACATACAACACCTGTTCTGCCAGTCACATTCTGTTAAAGGTCCCTAAAGCACACACATCCCTGGGTCGCTCCTCTTTTTAGTTCACTGCAGCTAGCAACTGGAATGACCTGCAACAAACACTCAAACTGGACAGTTTTATCTCAATCTCTTCATTCAAAGACTCAATTATAGACACTTACTGACAGTTGTGGCTGCTTTGCATGATGTATTGTTGTCTCCACCTTCTTGCCCTTTGTGCTGCCCAATAATGTTTTGTGTATGGTGTTTTGTCCTGCTACCATGGTGTGCTGCTACCACGTTGTGTTTCTACCATGTTGTTGTCATGTTGTGTTAATGCCATGCTGTCTTGTTTTAGGTCTCTTTTTATGTAGTGTTCTGTTGTTTCTCTTGTCATGATGAATGTTTCGTCCTATATTTTATTTTTGTTCTTTAAAACAAAAAATGCAAGCTCCCGTCCCTGCAGGAGGCCTTTTGCCTTTTGGTAGGCAGTCATTGTAAATAAGAATTTGTTCTTAAGTGACTCGCCTAGTTAAATAAAGGTAAAAAATAAATAAATAAATTACATTTACATTACATTTAAGTCATTTAGCAGACGCTCTTATCCAGAGCGACTTACAAATTGGTGCATTCACCTTATGACATCCAGTGGAACAGTAGTGCATCTAAATCTTTTAAGGGGGGTGAGAGGGATTACTTTATCCTATCCTAGGTATTCCTTAAAGAGGTGGGGTTTCAGGTGTCTCCGGAAGGTGGTGATTGACTCCGCTGTCCTGGCGTCGTGAGGGAGTTTGTTCCACCATTGGGGGGCCAGAGCAGCGAACAGTTTTGACTGGGCTGAGTGGGAACTGTACTTCCTCAGTGGTAGGGAGGCGAGCAGGCCAGAGGTGGATGAACGCAGTGCCCTTGTTTGGGTGTAGGGCCTGATCAGAGCCTGGAGGTACTGAGGTGCCGTTCCCCTCACAGCTCCGTAGGCAAGCACCATGGTCTTGTAGCGGATGCGAGCTTCAACTGGAAGCCAGTGGAGAGAGCGGAGGAGCGGGGTGACGTGAGAGAACTTGGGAAGGTTGAACACCAGACGGGCTGCGGCGTTCTGGATGAGTTGTAGGGGTTTAATGGCACAGGCAGGGAGCCCAGCCAACAGCGAGTTGCAGTAATCCAGACGGGAGATGACAAGTGCCTGGATTAGGACCTGCGCCGCTTCCTGTGTGAGGCAGGGTCGTACTCTGCGGATGTTGTAGAGCATGAACCTACAGGAATGGGCCACCGCCTTGATGTTACTTGAGAACGACAGGGTGTTGTCCAGGATCACGCCAAGGTTCTTAGCGCTCTGGGAGGAGGACACAATGGAGTTGTCAACCGTGATGGCGAGATCATGGAACGGGCAGTCCTTCCCGGGAGGAAGAGCAGCTCCGTCTTGCCGAGGTTCAGCTTGAGGTGGTGATCCGTCATCCACACTGATATGTCTGCCAGACATGCAGAGATGCGATTCGCCACCTGGTCATCAGAAGGGGGAAAGGAGAAGATTAATTGTGTGTCGTCTGCATAGCAATGATAGGAGAGACCATGTGAGGTTATGACAGAGCCAAGTGACTTGGTGTATAGCGAGAATAGGAGAGGGCCTAGAACAGAGCCCTGGGGGACACCAGTGGTGAGAGCACGTGGTGTGGAGACGGATTCTCGCCACGCCACCTGGTAGGAGCGACCTGTCAGGTAGGACGCAATCAAGCGTGGGCCGCGCCGGAGATGCCCAACTCGGAGAGGGTGGAGAGGAGGATCTGATGGTTCACAGTATCGAAGGCAGCCGATAGGTCTAGAAGGATGAGAGCAGACGAGAGAGAGTTAGCTTTAGCAGTGTGGAGCGCCTCCGTGATACAGAGAAGAGCAGTCTCAGTTGAATGACTAGTCTTGAAACCTGACTGATATGGATCAAGAAGGTCATTCTGAGAGAGATAGCGGGAGAGCTGGCCAAGGACGGCACGTTCAAGAGTTTTGGAGAGAAAAGAAAGAAGGGATACTGGTCTGTAGTTGTTGACATCGGAGGGATCGAGTGTAGGTTTTTTCAGAAGGGGTGCAACTCTCGCTCTCTTGAAGACGGAAGGGACGTAGCCAGCGGTCAGGGATGAGTTGATGAGCGAGGTGAGGTAAGGGAGAAGGTCTCCGGAAATGGTCTGGAGAAGAGAGGAGGGATAGGGTCAAGCGGGCAGGTTGTTGGGCGGCCGGCCGTCACAAGACGCAAAATTTCATCTGGAGAGAGAGGGGAGAAAGAGGTCAGAGCACAGGGTAGGGCAGTGTGAGCAGAACCAGCGGTGTCGTTTGACTTAGCAAACGAGGATCGGATGTCGTCGACCTTCTTTTCAAAATGGTTGACGAAGTCATCTGCAGAGAGGGAGGAGGGGGGGGGAGGGGGAGGAGGATTCAGGAGGGAGGAGAAGGTGGCAAAGAGCTTCCTAGGGTTAGAGGCAGATGCTTGGAATTTAGAGTGGTAGAAAGTGGCTTTAGCAGCAGAGAGAGAAGAGGAAAATGTAGAGAGGAGGGAGTGAAAGGATGCCAGGTCCGCAGGGAGGCGAGTTTTCCTCCATTTCCGCTCGGCTGCCCGGAGCCCTGTTCTGGAGTCAACATGGGCCAGCATCCCTGTGGAACGCTTTCAACACCTTGTAGAGTCCACGCCCCGACGAATTGAGGCTTTTAATGTTTTGTGCACTCAGTATATCTATTCTGTACTAAAATATTGGATTATTATATGCTTGTTGACATTTAGTGCATTGATTGATACATTTACATTTACATTTAAGTCATTTAGCAGACGCTCTTATCCAGAGCGACTTACAAATTGGTGCGTTCACCTTAAGACATCCAGTGGAACAGCCACTTTACAATAGTGCATCTAACAAGGAACATAAGCAATTCTCTTCACCCGCCGTAACACCTGCTAAACTGTGTACGCGACCAAAACGATTTGATTTAAACACACCTGAACAATCTTGTCCAGGTTCAAATTGGCGTCGTTCCTTGGAGGATTGTGTACTTGTTCCTCACAAGTCCTATCACTCTCTCCGCATGTATTCTAACAGCAGCAAGACACCCTGGTGAATTCCACTTCTGCAGGAAACAGTTGTGACTTTAGATGGGCAGGTATCTTTAGATGGGCATTTACCAAACCCACTGACTCCCTCACAGTGAAGCCTTTTGTCTGCCAGCACAACATCTTCTGGGGACAGTTTGTCAATAAACCCAGAGTTCTCAGTTATTTGTTAGCTGCTGGTCCTTCCACTCCACCTCTGGAAACAAAAGAGATTACTCCCAGTGGGGTGATAGAGATGAGGTACTTCCCTGTGTTGTGATGTTTGTAATTGGAGTAGTTTTGCTCGAGGTTTGGGGTTTAACAACCTCTTCCTCCAAGCTCCCCGTGTACCCAAATCCACGGGCATTGTTGTGACACCCGCCTCCACGTCGATCTCCTGTGACATCTGCCTCCTCCTCTGCCTCTAGTGGAGCCTTTACCCTTTTCGTTTTCCTCTTCATCCCTTGTCTGGTTTCAAATTTGCTTAGGATGTAGTCACAGGTGTTTTTCTAATGGGATGTAAGGTGGGCGAAGACAGATGGCAAGTAGTCTGGGCTCAGTGGACTATCACTTTTCCTTGTGAAAATATTCTGAAGTTGGCATCAGCTAAATGTAGTCTGCTTCCTGTTATTCTTATAGCAATTAGTTCAGAGTAAGTTTAATAGTTGCAAGACTGCTGTAGCTAGCAGGCTAGCAGTGAAATCAAAAGATCAACTCCAATCTCCACTCTTAAAATAGAGATAGATTAGCAGGTTATTTCATTAAAATGCAAATATATAGTAGATAAAAACATATGGATGGCCCTCATTTTGACTGTAGCCAGTTTTGTCGTCATTCCCTCATGCTTTCCTCAGGTGTCCGTCGTCATGTAAATATGGCTAGCTGGCTAATGTTAGGTAGGTGATCAGAAAGCAATTGTGGCTAACTGATGACAGTAACAATGCTGAACAAGTTGAATTTAATGAAGTTGATGATTTACAACAGAAAACATAGCTAGGTCGCAAACTGTGACAAGACTTACCAGACATGAAAAGTGCACTGCACAACTGAGAGTGCTTTGTGGGGGTCCATTCATCCATCCGTAAGGCAGCAAGTCACCATTGCTGATGGTCTAAATCGGTTGGGATACGATGGAAGATAACCCTTTCCATTACGGTGCAATTGTTACACTCGACAGCACAACATATTACAGGCCTGTTGGCTAATTCAGCGATATAGATAAAACTATTGAGGAAAATAGTGTTAATGCTAATGCTTCGCAACTGATTTTAATGGAAGTTGGGCAGCAGTATTGAGGGCACCACGGCAGGCACCACTGTTTATGACGTCAGGTGCAAACCATTAATAGGGTTCCAGGTAGAACCATTTACAGAGCGTTCAAAAAAGGTTCCCCTATGGGGACAAACCAAAGAACCCTATATGGTTCTATTTAGCACCTTTTTTTCTAAGACTGCATATGTCAAAATGTGGCTGTCGTGTATTTGGTTGCTTCTTCAGACTGATCACATCTCCAAGGCGGGTCTGTACGAGTAGCAGAGCAGCTAATGTCTTCACACACAGCAGAACATATTTCTTATAGGGACTGAGTTTTTAGGTCCCTTTCAATGCCTTTGTAACTTTCAGCAATAGTGGAGCTTAATATGTGTTGTGTTTGATGCGTTTCGCGGCAGTTGAGCTGTTATTACTGTAGCGGTCCCTGAGATTGTGAGGCTCTGTCTATGTGCTGGTGTGGAGCTTGCCAGGCCATGACTAAGGACCTTGGGGCCTAGGCCCTCAGCTCCTAGAGACTGGCATAAATAAAGTACTGTATGTCAGCCATTGATTGCTGCGATTAAGTTACGGCAAAGGAGATGGCCTTTTGAAAATATCCCGTCTAGTAAATGAGAGAGGGAAAAGACCAACAAATAAACATGATTAATTGCATGCCCACCCCACCGAATCAGTTTCACCGTTACAAGAAAAGAGCAGAATGTTTTCTGTTGAAAGAAGAGAGAGAGAGAGAGAGAGAGAGAGAGAGAGAGAGAGAGATTGGTTTCTGGGCACTTCTAAAGGGCAGAGGGGACCCAAAGAGAAAACAAAACGACTTGGGGTGTGGGAGTAGATTCACAGGCCAAATGATTATCAAACTAAGTTTAAATGAACTCCCCTTGAACCTCTTTCTGTGTGTGTTAGAGGTGCATTAGCAATGTGCTATATGATTCTCAAGCCTCCCAGAAAAAAAAGCAAACTGGACTCTCGGGTGTCAGCAAAGGCCATATGAACGTTTTATGATGGAAACCGTAGGAGCGTTCACTGTCGCCCCATCCCTCACCCACGATCTCCGGTTACCAGTGATACTCTGTAACGCTAACGGTAAGCGAGATCGTTAATAGCCTGCAATGTTGACAGACAGGCCTGGGAGATAGGGTGTCCGAGGTATGGTAGGATTTGCGCGGGCACTCATTTTACCCAATCGTGCATGGGTGGTGGCGGGATGGGGAATTGGGGTGCACCTGTGGTAAGGGTCTGTGTGGAGTGTTTGCGTGCATGTGCATGTGTGCGTGTGTGTGCGTGTGCATGTGGAATGTGTAGGCAGATGGGGTTCCATCAGGGACGTGTTTGTGATGTTTCACCTCAAGCGAAGAGAAACCTGTTTACAGTATCAGACCATAGAGCCTGCTTGTATTCTTCTTTATTGAAATAACAGATCACAACCTTCCCACCATGGGATTGAGCCTATCGCTATGGAGCAAATGGTTCAGTTTGTTAACCCTCGTAGAATCAAGGTCTCAGCTAACCCCCCCCCTTGCCCAATAAAATCTGCTCCTCTGGGCATCCCTCTGGCCTAGGGTCTCTAGCTCTTCCTAAGAGTTTGGGAAGGCAGCTGGTTTGTACTGTACCATGCTTCCTTACAAACACACACACTCACGTGCATGCACGCACACACGTACACACAACCTGCCTAACAGGAGCACTGTGTCTTTTGTGTGGCACCACCTGTATTGTTTACAACACTATCACAGTCCTCAGAGAAATGAGCTTCACAAACGCACAACCATTTGCATAATGTCGGCTCCATGTCGGATGTGTGCGTTGTTCTCTTTCTCTCTACACACAAACTCTCCAGGACTAGCTCTGAAATGTTCAACAGAAACTTAGATATTGGCTATGAAGAAGCTGAAGCCTTATTAGTTGTTGAAGGAGGCTGTTGCAGAAGCATTCCGTCAATTACAGAAGTATGTCTAATCCCATTCCATTTAGTCTGATCTGAGTTTAATAGGGATCAGCTGGGTTTTATATAAACCCCAGTGAACGCAATGAAGAAAATGTCTTTTATCAGCACATAGTAGATGGAAATATCATGTGTCAGCTGCTACTTGTGTGATATCATGCTTCACATCTGTGCCACATTACCTGGTCCTTACATGGAAGAAGGCCCGGAACATGCCAAAGTGCTCCCATGAATTTTGGGTCTGAAGATGAACATTCCAGTTGATCATGGGGTGACGCTACTCTGTCTGGTATTCCATGGTCGAGGATCTATCAAATTGGAGGAACTCCGTTGCAAAGGCAATGAAAGGCAAGTTGGGCAACCTGACAGCAGGTTTTCATTTCACATCTCATTAATTACTTTGGGGAGAATCCACCACAAGAGGTGTCATGTGGCCTTGGACCCCTCTGAGTTCACTTTCTGAGCATGTATTGGTCGTCGGTGGAGAGGTTTGAATGGCTTTGCCAGATGCCGGTTCCTTTCCGTTGAGATGAGTTACGACTACAGCTATGGACAAAGCCATAAACAACATAAATCTAATCATATTAGGGCAAAATCCGCCTCCCGCTTGTTCCCCCCAACCCGCCCACAGGCCTTTCCACCCAGGGGGGGTTCATATAGGTCAAATATTTTGCCATTCAATTTTAGCTCAAGGCTTTCCCTCTTAAGTCCCCCAGGTGGAAAATGGTTGTACCCCCAAATACCACCACTCCGCTCCTCCCCTGCTTGACGTAAAGACTGCTCTTTAGCAGTAACTCCAACTGACCCAGCTGCTGTGTGTGTGAGCCACACGCGGGGAGAGTTCCTATTTTATGAGTGCACCGCAGTGCATTATAACAGGGGAAGTCTATTTAGGTCTGGGCTCTTGGCAGTGACCTCTAAGTAGGGGCTTAAGAACCAAACTTAGATGAGGAAAGAGGCCTGGGCCAGGAGAGAGAGAGAATCTCCTCTGTTGCTAAGCCTTCTCAAGCCATTGACTCTATGCACAAAAAGGCCCGATAACACTTTACCGAAACCTTCAAGTATAAGGCATTATGAAGCCATTATGAAGCGGTTATGAAAGCTCATACAAGTAATGAAGCTTTATACCAGCAGACTTGAAGATGTGTTCTCAAAGGCCTATTTCAGCTGTGTCAAAGCCACCTCCTGGAATGTGGCTGAGCCATGTTACAAAGCTCTCTGATGCTGCCATGTCAAGTATTGTTCTACATTCTGCAATAAAGAGTCACGATAGAGCCCATGTGAGGCTCCAGAGCAATTGGAGCAATGGGAGAAGTTAACCAGTCAAATTGGTCTCTAGAGTGTTAACATTTTGTTTGGCATGACAATGTGAAAACTTTTGTAAATTAGTTATTACATTTTGAATAGATTTGCAAAAATGTCTAAAAACATGTTTTCACTTTGTCGTTATGGGGTATTGTGTGTGGATGAGTGAAAAAACTAAACACATTTAATACACTTTGAATTCAGGCTGTAACAAAACAAAATGTGGAAGAAGTCAAGGGGTATGAATACTTTCTGAAGGCACTGTAGCTCAGGTTCAACATGACAAAGTCTCTTTTCTAAGTCTGAAATCCAAACTGTGTGGGTCTAGTCTACAGAGGAAATGAAATACTGTCTTATGCGGTTCTCAAATGCGTTGGCCGGTTCTCTTCAAAATTGTTATTTGTTTTTCATTTTCTCCCACGTGTTTCCAACGCAAAGGGTGTATTTTGGAAAACACATTAGCTTCCTTGTGTGGACTTCATCTTATTTTTCTAATGACGCTGTTTACTTAAACTCTATTAGCCCTATTTATCCCTGTCATAATACGAGACAGATACATCATTCATTTATGTTTGTTCAACCAGAGTTCTGAAGACCAGAAATGCTTGGTATGTTGGTTAATTATTCTCATGAGGGAATAAATAGTGAAACCAGTGCTAATCCACAAACCTACTGATACTGTGTTCACCTGTATCCACTGTCCTTGGCCCAGTTAAATACAGTCGCGTCCTTTGTTTTCGTTTCTGCTGACAGCTTCTATCACATTTGTCAAACCACTTGAGTTTTTTTTGCTGTGTTACAGCCTGAATTTAAAATCGATTAAATTGAGAGTTTTTTGTCATTGACCTACAAACAATACCCTATAATGTCAAAGTCGTATTATGTTTTTCCATATAAATATATATTTTTTTACAAATGAATTACAAATGAAAAGCTGAAATGTCTTGAGTAAATAAGTATTCAACTCCTTTGTTATGGAAAACCTAAATACGTTTGTTAACAAGTCACATAATAAGTTGCATAGACAATAGTGTTTCACATGACTTTTGAATGACTACCTCATCTCTGTACCCCACACATACAATTATCTGTAAGGTCCCTAAGTCAAGCAGTGAATTTCAAACACAGATTCAGCTACAAAGACCGGGAGGTTTTTCAATGCCTGGCAAAAAAAGTTTTGTGTGTATATGGGTGAGAAAAAACAAACACATTTAATACACTTTGAATTAAGGCTGTAACACAACAAAATGTGGAAGAAGTCAAGGGGTATGAATACTTTCTGAAGGCACTGTAGCTCAGGTTCAACATGACAAAGTCTCTTTTCTAAGTCTGAAATCCAAACTGTGTGGGTCTAGTCTACAGAGGAAATGACATAATGTCTTATTATGCTTTGGCCAGTTCTGTTCAAAAACATTAATATTCTTTTTTTGTATTTTTTTGTTGTTGTATTATTTATTACAAAAAACACAAGGAAGGGGTATCATTAAAGTATTAGAACATGAAGGACAAACAATACAGCATCAAGACACTATCCAACATGTATCAGTCTTTCCGCAACAGAGCCATCCTTATGTGTGACGGTGCACGTGCATGATAGTAATATAAAATATATGTCACAGTTTCCTTTTTCATGGTCACAATCTTGTGAAACTCGAAAAAATACAATTAATTATATTCCCCACCCCCAAGAAGCCCCCAATGCACCAAGAGAATGAACTAAAGAGAAAAAAGGAATAGACAGAAGAAAACAGCAGACAACAATGCAATTTTATTTAGCAAAATAATACATTTAAAACAAGGACTACTGAAATCATAACAGCAATGTCAACTGTATGTGTTTATGTGCATGTCTTGCACTATTACATGCACAGTATGTGTGTGTTCTTGTATGTGTTTATTTGAATGAGTGTGTGTGTATGTGCATGTGTACAAACACCTGCACGGTATCAGCCTCAGGCAAACCGGCATTAGTTGTAAAAACACTGCCACTTAGTGTCATTCAAATGTACTTTTATTATGTTTTATTTTGACTTTTTTCCCCCTTTATCTTTTGACCATCATTCTCTCTCTCACACAGCAACTCCACTCCCACTTGTCTCCAATTCCACATACCAACCCTCAGCTTCCCATAGCCCATCCCATCTATCTCTGCTGACCACCCAATTCGTGTTTCTACGCAACACATATCTTTCAACTATGCTATGATGTTTAACGTACAATTTCAATCTATCTAATCGAATAGAATCTACAGATTGCGTGTTGAAGATAAACACTTTTACTAAGAGTATTAGTATGTTAGTAATTGACTGACCCGGTCTCTCCAGATCTCCTAACAGTACTATTTCCAGGGTCAATTTTAGATCAATGCTATGCATTTTCAGCCATTCCTGAACCTGAGACCAGAAACAGGCTACCTGAGGGCAATACCAAAATAAATGGTCTATGGATTCTGTATGCTCACAACAAAATCTGCAGAGCTTCGATGATTTTATGCCCCAAATATTCAACATTTTGTTGGTGGCAAGAATTCTATATAATAATTCTAGCTGAAAAGCACAAAGTCTTGAATCTTGCGTTGTTTTATATATCAACTCATACACCCTTTACCATGGAATTGGTACATCAAAAATCTCTTCCCAACTATTTTGCAATCTGTATGGCACAGTTGTCAACATCCTGGTCCTCAAATGAAACTGGTATACTTTCCTATTTATTCTATTTTTATTCCTCCACCAGTTTTGATCCTTTATATTGGGCAGACAGACCAGTTCCCTACCTCCTCCCACTGCCACCCGCCTCCTCCATTTTTGGGGCAATGCTGTAATCAATTGGTTGTACTCTTGGATTGAGCAGACATTCCTGTACAATTCTGATAACTCCATGAAGGACCTAACTCTACCATTACCATTTACAATATATTTTAAGAACAAAATACCCCTTTCAAACATCTTTCCCATAAATACGTGTTTCCAACACAAAGGGCCTATTTTGGAAAACACATTAGCTTCCTTGTATGAACTTCTTCTTATTTTTCTAATGACGTTGTTTACTTAAACTCTATTAGCCCTATTCATCCCTGTCATAATATGAGACAGAAACATCGTTAATTTATGTTTGTTCCACCAGAGTTCTAAAGACCAGAAATGCTTGGTATGTTGGTTAATTATTCTCATGAGGGAATAAATAGTGAAACCAGTGCTAATCCACAAACCTACTGATACTGTGTTCACCTGTATCCACTGTCCTTGGCCCAGTTAAATACAGTCGCGTCCTTTGTTTTCGTTTCTGCTGACAGCTTCTATCACATTTGTCAAACCACTTGAGTTTTTTTGTTGGATGGGCTATGTGTTACAGCCTGAATTTAAAATCGATTAAATTTAGAGTTTTTTGTCATTGACCTACAAATGTATTATGTTTTTCCATATATTTTTTTTACAAATTAATTACAAATGAAAAGCTGAAATATCTTGAGTAAATAAGTATTCAACTCCTTTGTTATGGCAAATCTAAATAAGTTTGTTAACAAGTCACGTAATAAGTTGCATAGACAATAGTGTTTCACATGACTTTTGAATGACTACCTCATCTCTGTACAACACACATACAATGATGACGTTAAAACAGTTACAGAGTTTAATGGCTGTGATAGGACAAAACTGAGGATGGACCAACAACATTGTAGTTACTCCACAATACTAACCTAATTAACATAAGGAAAAGAATGATCAAAATATATCAAATTTAAAAAATGCATCCTGTTTGTGACAAGGCACTAAAGTACACCTCGTCTCTGGATGAAATTATTCTCAGGCAGTCCATCCAAAACTGCCTCACAACTGTACATACAGACAGTACTATACATGTATTTTTTGTTTCTACTGCATATAACCATTTACACAATTAGCAGACTTGTTATCATTCATATGCCATTATAGCTGAGTTTTACTCATCTTACGGTACACCTTGAATGTATGAAATTGGAACAATTCTATTGTAACAGCGATTATGTCTGTCAGGACACAGATTCCGCAAAAACAATTCAGAGTAGTTTGACAAGTGTAGCACAGTAAAAATGTAAGCCATTTGGCAGCCGAGTGGCGCAGCGGTTTAAGGCAGTGCATCTCTATGCAAAAGGAATCACTACAGTCCCTGGATCAAATCCAGGCTGTATCACATCCAGCTCTGATTGGGAGTCTCCTAGGGCAGTGCACAATTGGCCCAGCGCTGTCCGGGTTTGGTCGGGGTAGGCTGTCATTGTAAATAATAATTTGTTTTTAACTGACTTGTCTAGTTAAATCAAATAAAAACATTACATTCACCTGTGGACTCCTAAATTAGCTTTCAGGAAAAGGCTAGCCATGTTAATGGAGACTCATATTTAATCTTGTGCTCTGCAAATTGAATCCAGATGTATGAAATTTGGGCAGTTTTGGGAATCTGAACCATAGCAATGCCAGCGACGGAACAATAACCAACACACTACTAAAAACTACATAGACCATCCTAAATGTCAAGCTGGTCTATGCTGGTTCATAATGGTCTATGCTGGTCAAGCTGGCCGACCAGCTGGTCAAGCTGGTGATGCTGGTGACCAGCTCATGCTGATATGCTGGTGACCAGTTTATGCTGGCATGCTGGTGACAAAGCTGGTTCATGCTGGTCTATGCTGGTCGAGCTGGTCTTGCAAAACCTTGCCCTCCATGACCAAGGTCCTTCTCACCCGATTGCTCAGTTTTGGCCGGGCGGACAGCTCTAGGAAGAGTCTTGGTGGTTCCAAACTTCTTCCATTTAAGAATGATGGTGGCCACTGTGTTCTTGATGGAGGCCAATGCTGCAGGCATTTTTTGGGACCCTCCCCCAGATCTGTGTCTTGACAAAAATCAGGGCGGCAGGTAGCCTAGTGGTTAGAGCATTGGACCAGTAACCGAAAGGTTCCTGGATTGAATCCCCGAGCTGACAAGGTAAAAATATGCTGTTCTGCTCCTGAACAATGCACTTAACCCACTGTTCCCCTGTAGACTGTCATTGTAAATGAGATTTTGGTCTTAATTGACTTGCCTAGTTACATAAAGAATAAATAAATAATGAATGACAAAAAAAAAATCCTGTCTTGGAGCTGTAAATTGTAGAAACATCTGAAAGATGATCAATGGAAACAGGAAGCACCTGAACTCAATTTTGAGTCTCATAGCAAAGGGTTTGAATACGTATGTCAATAAGGTATTTCTGTTATTTGTTTTTAATAAATTTGCAAACATTTCTAAAAACCTGTTTTTGCTTTGTCATTATGGGTGTAGATTGTGCGTAGATTGATGAGGAACAAAATACATGTGGAAAAATGAAGGGGTCTGAATACTTTCCGAATGCTCTGAATGTAATGTACTGTTTTAAATAATTAAGCACTTTGATGATGGTTTATGCTAGTGCAGACCCAGTTGCGGTCTAAATTGTTTTCTGATTAAACTAACAGTTTGGGAGCATTACAAGGGTGTAGGTTTCATTTCTGTGCTACATTTCTTGATATGTAATGGCAAAGAACTGCATCAATTAAGATGATCGTAAATCTGTGTGTCAACTTTACGTGTCATATGTCTGCTCAGTAAATTTGGACTGTTGATTTTAATGACACGGTCGATAAAATCTTAGATCAGATGGCACCTTCTTGGGTTCCGACCCTTGTCTCCTTTGAGCACTGACACGGAGCGGTGTGGTCTGAGGAGGCCCGAGCCCTCAGGTCCCTGGAAATATCTAGAAGGTGATAAGAGGTTCTGAACAGCTGGGTGACAGCCCCTCTGGAGTCAGTCTGGAGTCATGGGCAGCTGCCCCCCACAAACGGTTTCATCCTCTCAACCCAACCTCAGGTCAGCCCCGGCCTGTCTTTCAAATAAGAGGGGACGAAGAGACTGAGAGAGACATGGAGCCCGACTTGGTAAAGTGTGAGATGTCCTGACTGATTGTGGACTACGATAGGACTGGTCAGATGGTAGAGACATCGCATATCAATTTACTGGACTCATTATGAATAAATGTGACATCTAACTAACACTACCATCCTGAAATATAAAGATTGTTAACACATTTGATGGCGGTCTGTGGCTTTAGGGATTTTCAACTGAAATGGTGAAATGTACTTTCCTACACACTGGCATTTTATATTCTTGAAGTCGCTAATTCTAGCCTTGTGGCATCCTTCAATGCATCGCAAACAACAACAGATGGGACAAGCATAATCAAATGCAGTTTGGGGGCTGAATAGTATTGACAGTCAACAGAGGGTAATGGACATTGAACTGTTGTTTCATTTATTTGTTTTCTCTTAATAATTTGTATGGGACATTGCGAAATCTATGGATTTCCCCACCTAAATCAGAACAATCAATGAACTCCTTCAATTCGTCTAACCTTGGTTAGAAAGGTTAAAGGCCTCTGTACTTAGGTGAAAAATTAGACCTTTTTGCGTCCTCAACTCGAATCCTTTAAATCCAATCTAAATTCACAGGCCTCTTCTTTGAAGCTGACCTTTCTGGGATCCTTTGTAGCTGGGTAGTTGGAAGAGGCTCACATAAAAAAGGCCTGTAATTGAATAGCAGTGCTTTGTAGAGCGTGGAACAGGTGCCATGGTTGTGTCAGCGTGGAGTAGGAAAGTGAGTAGAGGCTGGATTTGGGAGTTGACGTGGGATATGACGATAGCATGTCGTCTTGGCTCCAACCAACCCCGTCTCCCCGCACCGCTGTTACCGGGCAGGAAACGGCGAAAGTGTGCACCACTACGTGCTCTATGTATCACTGCTCTGTGCATCACATACATAATCTGAGCATTACAGAGATATTGATCTGAATCTTGAAAATGTTGTTTAAATAAATTCAATAAATAAATCTACAATGCCTTCATGTCATCACAATGCTTCGTAGTTCAATAATCGACACATGACCAACTGTATTGTTAAACTGTAGATCCCTCCACACTGTGGTAACCATTAACAGATGGTCAAAAGGCTTTATAACAATATCATGCAAAGTCACTGGCACGGAGACACAGAGAAAATAGTCAAGTTCAGAAGTGCTTCTGAGAAAACATGTCTGTTTCAGACTGCATGCCCATTTGTGATATTTGTGCTCACACAGCGATGTTGGGAAATCACACAGCCTGCCAAACACGTCACTTTCTATTTCAAGTGTGTCCTTGATCCCTAGTAAGGTATTGGTTAATCATTGGTCTCAATCAGTAGAGTTTAGATTTTGTTTCTCTTAGAGGTTCACATTAGGTGTTGGTTGAGTCTGTGCTTGTCGTCGATAAGCATCTCCTGCTTCAGTATCTTATGTTATTCTTTACTATGAAACTACACTGTCTGTGGACCCCTGCAGATGAGGGCGGTTTTCTGGAAGTTAGATTGGATATTGTAAAGACCTGTGTGTCCTGACCTGTCAGTTAGGGAGAAAACGGCTCCAACAGGTGGGCAGTATGTGGGGGAGTGAGACCTCGTTTATCCAGGCACAGATGGAGAAAGTGGTGTCAGATGGGTCGTCCAAAAATAAACCTCCCTGCTGTCTGTACACTCGTGGGTTATACCAATTCTGTGGGTCACAGTCCAGGGCTAATAGGGTAGGTGGGGAAGTCCATGAGGGGCGTGACTCAGGGGGCAACTATTCAACTGTAAGTGTTAATGCAAAACCACTCTTTAGTTCACAGACATACACACAAACACACACCGACAATGTGGCCTGTGTTTGGAATGGGCATTTCAGTCGAAGAGAACCCAAATATCCTTGGAATCGATATATATCACTATTTATGTCTTCAAATGTGAAGAACTCGTAAAATACTTCACAGCTGCCCTGAACCATAGACTGTGCTCTGAACACATGCATATTAATTCTGTCAATTGGACAGTAGTAAATCATGTAGGATATTTGTTGAGATATGAGTGCACAAAACTCATGATGGTTAAACAGAAGTGTTAAACAACAGTTGAACACCTTAACACCCCCCCCATTTATTTTTTATATATATATATTCTTACAGAGGTACAGTGTATTCAATAAAAGTATTGCAGCTAAATTATTTCTGTGGATAAAGAGTACGATACTGAGGCCTTTTGGTGACCCCTTACAATGCGAACTTCACAAACACTGCAAAACAACCCCTGCTTGATGGAGAGACAATTCTCTTTGATACTTTAACCACTTTACAACCACTGACCCCTACTTTGCCTGCTCTCACATCTACTCATGAGGTAAACAATGTACTGTAGGCGTTTGCTTTTGGCTTCCTGCTTTAAATTAATCAAATAAGCTCTCAGATAGCACTATTTGTTTTGAGATGGATTTGTGCCACACATTTGGTTATAGAAATTTGTCTTTACCATGCAAAATAGGTTCACCATCGCTGTCCAAGTTTCTGGCACAAGTGGAAGGCTGTTTCAAGGTTTAAACCTTCAAAGGCCTCTACTTTTCTTTTTATCTTACATGAGGATTTTGGGACCAGGGCCCATATTCCCAAAGCATCTCAGAGTAGGAGTGCTGATGTAGGATGAATTTTACATTCAAAATAACAATGAGTAACATTACATGGACAGGGGGATCTGAACCTAGATCTGCACTGCCACTCTGAGAGGATTCATGAATACAGGCCCCCTACTCTTTAAATATTGATGACGACATGACACACATGCCAGGAACGCTACACTAAGCTTCACACGGAGCTTCGTGTCATTTTGTCGTCAGATACGTTTTTCTCTTTCACTCAATGCGGTTGTCCCACAATGAGTTTTCCTACTTGACAGAACAAGTATTACACAGTAGAAAACAGGACTTAAAGACAAACGCAAGAACTGTCTTTAGGTGAATTGCCAGCAGGCACTGTTATAGGCTGTGTTGCGTCTTGAGAACAAAGCTATCGCTACGAGTGGAAAAGTCTAACTTCCCTTTGCTAGTTACAGTGGTGTAAAGATTTTTATTTCATTTTATTAACCTTTATTTAACTAGGCAAGTCAGTTCAGAACAAATTCCTATTTACAATGATGGCCTACCAAAAGGGACAGAGGCCTGGGATTAAATTTTTAAAATAAAAACATACAAAAATATAGAACAAAACACACATCACAACAAGAGAGACAACGCAACACTACATAGAGACCTAAGACAACAACATAGCAAGGCAGCAACACATGACAACACAGCATGGTAGCAACACAACATAACAACAACATGGTAGCAGCACAACATGGTAGCAGCACAAAACATGGTACAAACATTATTGGGCACAGACAACAGCACAAAGGGCAAGACGGTAGAGACAACAATGCATCACACAAAGCAGCCACAACTGTCAGTAAGAGTGTCCATGATTGAGTCTTTGAATGAAGAGATTGAGACAAAACTGTCCAGTTTGAGTGTTTGTTGTAGCTCGTTCCAGTCGCTAGCTGCCGCAAGCTGAAAAGAGGAGTGACCCAGGAATGTGTGTGCTTTGGGGACCTTTAACAGAATGTGACTGGCAGAACAGGTGTTGTATGTGGAGGATGAGGGCTGCAGTAGATATCTCAGATAGGGGTGAGTGAGGCCTAAGAGGGTTTAATAAATAAGCATCAACCAGTGGGTCTTGCCACGGGTATACATAGATGACGAGTTTAGAGAGGAGTATTGAGTGCAGTGATGTGTCCTATAAGGAGCATTGGTAGCAAATCTGATGGCCAAATGGTAAAGAACATCTAGCCGCTCGAGAGCACCCTTACATGCCGATCTATAAATTACGTCTCCGTAGTCTAGCATGGGTAGGATGGTCATCTGAATCAGGGTTAGTTTGGCAGCTGGGGTGAAAGAGGAGCGATTTTGATAGAGGAAACCAAGTATAGATTTAACTATAGATTTAGCTTTGATATGTGCTTAGAGAAGGACAGTTTATCAACTAGCCATACTCCCAAGTACTTGGTAGTAATAACACCTGTGGGTTCTTCTTACCAAACCACATGACCTTTGTTTTGGAGGTGTTCGGAACAAGGTTAAGGACAGAGAAAGCTTGTTGGACACTAAGAAAGCTTTGTGGTAAAGCATTTAACACCAAATCCGGGGAGGGTCTAGCTTCCTACTGCTTGAGCTATGTTGTAGATGTAAATATAGACGAGCGGGGGCCAAGGATCAATCCTTGGGGTACTACCTTGGTGACAGGCAGTGGCTGAGACAGCACATTTTCTGACTTTATACACTGCACTCTTTGAGGGAGGTGGTTAGCAAACCAGGCCAAAGACCCCTCAGAGACACCAATACTGCTTAGCAGGCCCACAAGTATGGAATGGTCCACTGTATCAAAAGCTTTGGCTAAGTCAATAAAAATAGCAGCACAATATTGCTTAGAATCAAGGTCAATGGTGACATCATTGAGGACCTTTAAGGTTGCAGTGACACATCCATAACCTGAGGGGAAACCAGATTGCATACCCAAGAGAATAGTATAGACATCAAGAATGCCAGTCAGTTGATTATTGACAAGTTTTTCCAACACTTTTGATAAACAGGACAAAATAGAAATAGGCATACAACAGTTTGGATCAGCTTGATCTCCCCCTTTAAAAAAAGGATGAACTGTGGCTGCCTTCCAAGCAATGGGAACCTCCCCAGAAAGGGGAGACAAGTTAAAAAGGTTGGAGATGGGCTTGGCAATGATAGGGGGAAGCAAACTTAAAGAAGAAAGGGTCTAACCCATCTGACCCAGATGGTTATTTGAGGTCAAGTTTAAGGAGCTCCTTTAGTACCTCGGACTCAGTTACTGCCTGCAGGGAGAAACATTGTAGCGGGGCAGGGGAAAAAGAGGGAGAAGCATCGGGGATAGTCGCATTAGAAGGAATGGGAGATGAGGAAATGTTGGACGGGAAAGGAGGCATGGCTGAGTCAAATAGGAATCCTGACTTAATGAGGTGGTGATTAAAGAGATCAGCTATGTGCTTCTTGTCAGTAACAACCACATCATCAACATTAAGGGACATGGGCAGCTGTGAGGAGTAGGGTTTATTCTTTAGGTATTTAACTATTTTCCAGAACTTCTTGGGCTTAGACCCACAGAGAGAGAACTGCTCCTTAAAGTAACTAACTTTGGCCTTCCGGATAGCTTGAGTGCACTTATTTCTCATGTGCCTAAACAATAGCCACTCAGCCTGATTATCCGTGTGCCGAGGCTTTTGCCAAATGCAATTCTTGAGGTGGAGTAACTCTGCGAGATCATTGTCGAACCAGGGGCTGAACCTGTTTTTAATGATCATTTTCTTTATTGGGGGCGTGTTTGTTAACAGTATCACTGAAAATATAAAAACGAAGGTCCAAGCATCTTCAACAGAGGGGATCAAGATTATTCTATACCATTTAAAAAAAGTAACCATTCCACAAGCTTCCCACTATGAGTTGGGTACATTTTGGCCCATTCCTCCTGACAGAGCTGGTGTAACTGAGTCAGGTTTGTAGGCCTCCTTGCTCGCACATGCTTTTTCAGTTGTGCCCACAAATTTTCTATAGGATTGAGGTCAGGGCTCATGATGCCATCTATTTTGTGAAGTGCACCAGTCCCTCCTGCAGCAAATCACCCCCACAACATGATGCTGCCACCCCTGTACTTCAAGGTTGGGATGGTGTTCTTCGGCTTGCAAGCCTCCCCCTTTTTCTTCCTAACATAACCATTATGGCCAAACAGTTCTATTTTTGTTTCACCAGACCTGAGGACATTTCTCCAAAAAGTACAATCTTTGTCCCCATGTCCAGTTGCAAACCGTAGGCTTTTTTATGGCGGTTTTGGAGCAGTGGCTTCTTCCTTGCTGAGCAGCCTGTCAGGTTATGTTTTACTGTGGATATAGATACTTTTGAATCTGTTTCCTCTGCATCTGGACCCAGGTTCAGAGAAGAGACCAGACAAGGAATCAGCGGTTAAGGATAAACATAACAATTTACTGAGAAACGGTAACGGAAGGATCACAGTATCACTGGTAAAACAACAAACATTAAGTATCGAAAACTCACTCAGAAGTCAATCGCACACGGCACATAATTCAAGCTTCAGCAAAGGACAACCGAAAACACACTTCTTTTAACAGAGAAATAATTATAAGTAAATAGGACACCTGAGTGTCGTTAATCTCTCGAGGACGGTCTCTGCCACCCTCTGGTGACATGTGACATGTGGAACCATGACCTCTGCCTCCACTGCCTCTGATCTGGCGAACTCAATAACACAAATACTTTATTTGTAAATGATGTCTGAGTGTTGGAGTGTGCTCCTGGCTATCCGTCAATTAAAAAAACAAGAACACTTGTCAAGGGTGTGTACGGGAGGCGAAGTCGGGTGCAGGAGAGCAGAGTGTAGTGAACAGGCGCACTTTATTTCCGTTCCAAAAATTTCAGCACATAAAAACAATAACGTGCCAAAAACACAGAACATTGCAAAAGTAAAGCGCCTGACAATAATCCACATAACAAACAATTACAAACAAAGACAATTGAGGGGAACAGAGGACTAAATACATGCAATAATTATGGAATGAAAACCGGGTGTGTAATGGAACAAGACAAAACCAATGGAATATGAGAAATGGAGCGGCGATGGCTAGAAAGCTGGAGACGTCGATCGCCGCCCGAACAAGGAGAGGAGCCGACTTCGGTGGAAGTCGTGACAACACTGTGCTGTCTGGTTTGTTTAATATAGCATAAACTTTTGCTTATGATACTTAAGTATATTTGAGCAATTCAATGTAGTTTTTAGACTTATCTTTAAAACCAAATATTGTTTTACTTTTACTCAAGTAGTATTTTACTGGGTGATATTCACTTTTACTTTAGTCATTTTTTAATTATTAATGTATCTTTACTTTTGCTCAGGTATGACAATTGGGTAATTATTCCACCACTGGCTAGTTAATATTTGGGTATTGTCTTCTAGTTGTTTTTACGCGGGGGTTTATTTTCAGGTTACTTGTGGGTCACTTGTAGGCTTACCTCTGGAAAGCTGTAGGTCTACATGGCATGGGACAAATTATCACTATGTACATTCTATCTGGTCTACGTCAAGATAAAAAGTAAAGATTAAAAGGATGTGTCCCCTGGTAATATACGTGAATAGTTGGGCTTGTGGTTCTTGCAATTTGAATGGGCTCAATACTACTCAACAAAACTTTGCCTAAGGGCTTGTTAGTTCGCTGCCTTTCGAGACTGTGATAGCTTGATACATCCTAACATATGTGCCAATATTTGCCATGCAATTACACAGCTCAAGGCAATGTCACTGTAACCCCAGGACCTGAACTGTCAGTGCATCCATTTGGTCCAAGCACTCAGGTCTGTTGATAAATTAATATGTCGATCACGTACGGTAGATATTGAAAGATTTGTTCAACGTTTATGCCACCGTCATCATTTCAGTCTTCATCATCATCCTCCTGTCCAATTTATGCCAGGACAGAAATAACTTGCTGTAGTATAGCGACAAATTATGGAACATGTCTATAAGACCTCTCGCCTGCCTTAGATTCTTTCTTATACTGCGTATGCAGTGTACATGACCAATGACATTTCTGCAGAAGCGCTGTAGTGACTGCAAAAAAATGTAACAACTGTGGTGGACTTTGTTACAGTGTAACACGCAGTTGCGGAAGAAGTAGAAAACATTTTGCTAGTGTAACTATACTGAACAAGAATATAAACGCAACATGTAGCAATTTCAAAGATTTTACAGTTCATGTAAGGAAATCAGTCAATTTAAATCAATTCATTAAGCTCTAATCTATGGATTTCAAATGACAGGGAACACAGATATTGTCACGGTCGTCCTCTTCATCTGAAGAGGAAAGGCGAGAAGGATCGGAGGACCAAAATGCGGCGTGGTATGTGTTCATGATGAGTATTTAATAAAAGAAAGCACTGAATACAAAAACATTAAACGACCGTGAAGCTATAAATGAGACCTGTGCTGACACAAGCAACTAACACAGACAATCACCCACAAACAAACAGTGCAACCCAGGCTACCTAAGTATGATTCTCAATCAGAGACAACTAATGACAACTGCCTCTGATTGAGAACCATACTAGGCCGAAACATACAAATCCCCAAATCATAGAAAAACAAACATAGACTGCCCACCCCAACCATACTAAATAAATAGGTCAGAACGTGACAGATATGCATCTGTTGGTCACATATATCTTTAAAAAAAGGTAGGGGCATGGATCAGAAAACCAGTCAGTATCGGGTGTGACCACCATTTGCCTCATTCAGCACAACACATCTCCTTCGCATAGAGTTGATCAGGCTGTTAATTGTGGTCTGTGGAATGTTGTCCCATTCCTTTTCAATGGATGTGCGAAGTTGATGGATATTGGCGGGAACTGGAACATGCTGTCGTACACGTTGATCCAGAGAATCCCTAACGTGCTCAATGGGTGACATGACTGGTGAGTATGCAGGCCATGGAAGAACGGACATTTGTGTACTGATCCTTATGACATGGGGGCGTGCATTATTATGCTGAAACATGAGGTGATGGCGGTGGATGAATGGCATGACAATGGGCCTCAGGATGGCCCAAATTCTCTAAAACAACGTTGGAGGCGTCTTATGGTAGAGAAATTACCATTAAATTATCTGGCAACAGCTCTGGTGGATATTCCTGCAGTCAGCATACCAATTGCACACTCCCTCAAAACTTGAGACATCTGTGGCATTGTGTCCCCGGCAAGAAGTGCACTTGTGTAATGATCACGCTGTTTAATCAGCTTCTTGATATGCCACACCTGTCAAGTGGATGGATTATTTTGGCAAAGGAGAAATGCTCCCTAACAGGGATGTAAACAAATTTGTGCACAATATTTGAGAGACAATAACCTCTATTTGTTTTGCATATGGAACATTTCTGTAATATTTTATTTCAGCTCATGCAACATGGGACCAACACTTTACATGTTGCATTTACATTTTTGTTCTGTGTACGTTTGACCGGGGGATACCAGGAAGGAAATTTGACCTGTGTGCGTGCACCGAGCACTAGTCACACCCCCTGCTGCGCTGCGAAGGAAGGCTCTACTGTAGCCAGTACTATAGCTTCATATTGTATGTGTTCTCGGATAATTTCTCCACTTTTGAATTCATTCTTCGTGAGCGCACAGTGCAGTGTCGCATTACAACTGCTCTAGCTATTTAATGTGACATGAATACGAAACCGATCTGATGAAAGGCTTGTTGAACGAGCTGATAAACGTCATCCCCGCACATTTTTCGGTCAATACGATGCTTGACACGCAGTAGTCAAAGTTAGCTCATCTGGCCTGTTTATTCGGATTGCAACATATCATCTAAAATTATTTGGTTGATAGTGTGACAGCAACGGATCCTCCGCCTGCTGTCACCCAAGAAGCTATACGACCCGGACCCGCCAGAGGAGCGTGAAAAAAACAGAAACATCGGAGGTAAGCTATAGCCTGTCTGTCCTTGCTCTAGTGTGTCCTTGTATCCCCGCCAGCTACTATATATGATATAATGTATCACATGTGAGGTTATTCTCATGGCACGATACAGTGTAGTTACTATTATATAGACTAACGTCTCGGTAGTAATGTTATGTTCGCATTTCTCTGGGATTTCTTTGACACCATTTCTCAAGCTACAGAAAGTCGACAGCTCGATGTCACTCTAAATTGCATTCCTTGTTGTCGATTGATTGATCAGCAATGCTAGAGCTTCAGTTCAGTCAGCCAGTGAGGTATCCAGCTTATTTTTTTCCCCCCATAAATGCATCAGTTGCATAGTGCAAACCCAATTCATTGTTCACCCCCCCCCCCAATTATAATTTCAAATGATTTATGAGCAACAAAAAAAAATGGGACAGGGTTGATTGTGCCACCCTTGGCAGAAGTAATCACTACATCATATCATATATCCTGTTGCAGTGTGCTCTAGGATCCTGCCTTATTGTTCCCTTAGAGCAAATAATATCTTGTTCAAGTGTACACAGGAGAAAGGCGTAACCACATCCCCACCGGTATCCCGGCACAGGTCCTTATAACAAAGAAGCTGTGCTGTACTGTCGCTTTTCTAAATATTTTTTTTACTAAGAATAACTTTTCTATTTGCTTATTCACAGGGATCATTGTAAAACAATGGGATTTACAGTAATCGGCCTTGTGGTCTTTCACAGTATGTATGCTCTGTTGTTGACTAGCCTACAGTTGATGCTGTTAATTCTGTATGGTGTACATTTGAGGATACCCCTGTAACTGGCACTCCAGTGTCGGGGTGTTGAATCGACAAGGGTGTTGTATCAACACTTGCCTCTTCACAGGATTCACAATTTACGTGTCAGTTCTTTTCAGACAGTCCAAAATGTTCACAGGAGAAGTCGACAATTTGATATGGAGTTTTTGACACGGCCAACTCTGGGGTAATGTCACTTGTGTGTGACTGTCATGACTTTGGCCCCGGTAGAATTGCTAACACTGAAAGTTGACCAAATGCACAGGATATCTACAGCTTTAGCCTACATTTGAATGAAAATATCTGTCAATAGGCAAGACCTAACATATACATAATCTCACCACATTGCTGAAATAAGGAATGATAGCTTGCCATTTGCCATGCTGTTCACAACGGACCAAAATAGAGAGGACCTTTAGCTGTTGAGTTCCATCTTGATAGCAACAAGTTAAGACTCATATCCCCACGATTTGAGGATGCCTCAGTCATTTTCTACTATGTATTTTCAGGACAACAGTTGTGTAAATCAAAAGCTCACATAGCTACACATTAACATTTTCGCCTATTTACAGCAGCCCAAGAAATAAACATACTGATTATAGTGCTGACTGAGGAGTTTTTTTTTAAAGAAGTCTCAAGTAGCAACAAAGAGTGATTATATGTACCACACATGAATCCTACTCCGTTGGTGGGAGTGGATGTGAACTCGCTGTGGCGGTTGTACCCAACAGAGAGACTGTCTCACGTAGACAGACACGGAACTTTTAGTGAGACCACACTGCTATGGGGCGCTGTATTTTCTCACTCTGAGAAAACAAAGCACATTACTTTTCTCAGCCTTTCAGTTACCGGGTGAGTCTTTTTTGGTATGGTTTTAGTGATTGTTGTTGCATTGTCCGATTCAACGTTGGTTTGTCAACTTTGGTCGGTGTTGAGTTTGCTGCAGAAAATCACAATGAAGCGGCCGTGGTTGAATTCATTCTTATTTGAGAGTGCCATTGTTAATAGGCCTAAATCAAGTTACAATGGGCTTATTTGGTAATAAGGCAACTTTAAGAAACATAATAATTATCCTCTGATCTGGACTCTAGCAGCAGAGTCCGCTTGGCAATCCATGAACTGCCTCTATAAAGCCAAGTCTTGAGGGAAAACTCTGACACCCTGACAATGATGCCCACATTTCTGGTCCATTTTGGTTACCAAAGACAACATTAGTGACAGTTGCTGTGGCGAGTGTCATCTCAGTGGTCCATATAGATGCCAAATGTGATTCCAGCTGCTTCTGAGGCATCCGAGTCTTAATGATAGTGTAGTTGATTGAGTGGAGTGTGTCTGTTTATACTCTTGCTGCTGTATCGAGTTGCCCAACCATTGTTCGGGAACAACTTTTGCCCTTAAATGAACAGGTGACCGGGCTTGAGCAACTGTCACTCTTTGCACAAGGGGCCCTGTGGGTGTGTTTGTGTGTCTGTCAGTAGAGGGTACATAATTAGTGTAGATGCTTGTCACAGACTTTTGGAAGTTTAAATCCTAGTGATTAGGCTGGGGAGCACACTCTGTTAGGAAGAGACAGGCAGCTGCCCCTGGTTATCAGTTGGAAGTGGGTCACTGTTCTCTGACTGAAATGGACCCACGATTCATCACACTTTACAGACACTTATTACTTATTAAGTTACAGTTAACTACACCTGGAATGGGCTACACATATCCTTGCCGTTTTACCAGTAGGATAAACCAGTCACACACAATTCAGGGGAGCATCTATTTAAGTTAAATATGATGATACATGATTTAATAGTTACCTAGTGAATGCCCAGTTTGCCCAGTTTTAGCCCCTGCAATTCGCTACACGGTTTTAAAATTAAGTGAAGGAAGTGATTATACTCTAGTTACCTAGTGGATGAATGCAAAAGTTATGGCCCTCATCCTTTTTAGTTTCATTTCACAGGCGTTTGAGAGCTTTCAGAAAGGTTTATTCTCAGCCATATGAAACCAGTCCCGAGAAAAACAGATGTTTTTCTTGTTTGTTTAATGAGTTTTAAACAGATTCTTGGTATTACAGTATATGCAGTTACACAGCTACACAGCTATAGTCTACAGCTAATAAATCAACTGTGACTAGGTGATAAAGGTCTTCTGCAGAGAGTACTTAGCAAAATGTCTAATTTCATAATATGCCATACCATCTGTTGACCAGGGTTTAGTTTCCCTTTTTTCCCCCAAAAATGTGGATACGGGAGCACGCTCTGAAATGCCAGTCATGAAATGTGCCCGGTAGGCAAAAAAGTATATTCCAGTGCATTCAGGAAATTAGCCCCGGAAGCCAAAAATAACAAGCGCAGCCTGCAATGAAGAAAAATGAGGGAAGGAGCACCATAGAGGAGTAGCAGGAGGAGGGATCCATTTCAATACTCACTAAAATAGTAGCAGGGATATACTCTGTGACTAGCATGTGCTGCTAGATGGCGGTGCCCCGTTTATGAAGTCCTCCCAATGTTTAGTCTGCAATTTCCTCCTCATGGCATTCCCCCTCAGATGCTTTTCAAAATGAAAAATAAATGTTTTGATCCCTGCTCGCTTAGACCGAAGATCATATGCCATGGTGAGTGTCCATAGACTGAATAACCTCATCTGCGGGATCATATGAATCACTCTCAGAATATAGCCAGAATCCCCTTATTAAGGAATCGTATTTACCCTCCACAGGGGTAAGGAACATGTTTGGCACTGATTGTGCTATTGAAGAATGGACATTCTCTGGCCACTGATTGGTAGTTGCTTAAGGCCCAATAATCAGATAATCTTCTCAACTCTCATGAGCCAATCCACTTGCTGGTCTGGCACCATATGACGTTATCCTTTCAATTAGTTTATTTCGAAGAGTGTTTTTCACACATTGTTGACATTCAAGGTGAGCCAGAGTGACCTCTTCTTTATTGGCAGCCTAGTTGTTCAGTCTGTGAATCTTATACAGCTCTCCAGTCATGTCTTGTAACTTTGTATAATCAAATCCAAGTTTATTGGTCACGCACACGTATTTGCAGATGTTATCGCAGGTGCAGCACCAACATTGCATGTAATAATACCTAGCAATATGAAACTATACGCACATAATCCAAAAATCAAATCAAATTTATTTGTCACATACACATGCTTAGCAGATGTTAATGCGAGTGTAGCGAAATGCTTGTGCTTCTACTTCTGACAATGCCGTAATAACCAACGAGTAATCTAACCTAACAATTCCACAACTACTACCTTATACACACACAAGTGTAAAGGGATAAAGAATATGTACATAAAGATATATGAATGAGTGATGGTACAGAACGGCATAGGCAAGATGCAGTAGATGGTATCGAGTACAGTATATAGATATGAGATGAGTAATGTAGGGTATGTAAACAAAGTGGCATAGTTTAAAGTGGCTAGTGATACATGTATTACATAAAGATGCAGTAGATGATATAGAGTACAGTATATACATATACTGTACATATGAGATGAGTAATGTAGGGTATGTAAACATTATATTAAGTAGCATTGTTTAAAGTGGCTAGTGATATATTTTACATCAATTCCCATTATTAAAGTGGCTGGAGTTGAGTCAGTGTGTTGGCAGCAGCCACTCAATGTTAGTGGCTGATGGCCTTGAGATAGAAGCTGTTTTTCAGTCTCTCGGTCCCTGCTTTGATGCACCTGTACTGACCTCGCCTTCTGGATGATAGTGGGGTGAACAGGCAGTGGCTCGGGTGGTTGTTGTCCTTGATGATCTGTATGGCCTTCCTGTGACATCGGGTGGTCTAGGTGTTCTGGAGGGCAGGTAGTTTGCCCCCGGTGATGCGTTGTGCAGACCTCACTACCCTCTGGAGAGCCTTACGGTTGTGGGCGGAGCAGTTGCCATACCAGGCGGTGATACAGCCCGACAGGATGCTCTCGATTGTGCATCTGTAGAAGTTTGTGAGTGCTTTTGGTGACAAGCCGAATTTCTTCAGCCTCTGGAGGTTGAAGAGGCGCTGCTGGGCCTTCTTCACGATGCTGTCTGTGTGGGTGGACCAATTCAGTTTGTCTGTGATGTGTACGCCGAGGAACTTAAAACTTACTACCCTCTCCACTACTGTTCCATCGATGTGGATAGGGGGGTGCTCCCTCTGCTGTTTCCTGAAGTCCACAATCATCTCCTTGACGTTGAGTGTGAGGTTATTTTCCTGACACCACACTCCGAGGGCCCTCACCTCCTCCCTGTAGGCCGCCTCATCGTTGTTGGTAATCAAGCCTACCACTGTAGTGTCGTCCGCAAACTTGATGATTGAGTTGGAGGCGTGCATGGCCACACAGTCGTGGGTGAACAGGGAGTACAGGAGAGGGCTCAGAACGCACCCTTGTGGGGCCCCAGTGTTGAGGATCAGCGGGGTGGAGATGTTGTTACCTACCCTCACCACCTGTGGGCAGCTCGTCAGGAAGTCCAGTACCCAGTTGCACAGGGCGGGGTTGAGACCCAGGGTCTCGAGCTTGATAACGAGTTTGGAGTGTACTATGGTGTTAAATGCTGAGCTGTAGTCGATGAACAGCATTCTCACGTAGGTATTCCTCTTGTCCAGATGGGTTAGGGCAGTGTGCAGTGTGGTTGAGATTGCATCGTCTGTGGACCTATTTGGGCGGTAAGCAAATTGGAGTGGGTCTAGGGTGTCAGGTAGGGTGGAGGTGATATGGTCCTTGACTAGTCTCTCAAAGCACTTCATGATGACGGAAGTGAGTGCTACGGGGCGGGAGTCGTTTAGCTCAGTTACCTTAGCTTTCTTGGGAACAGGAACAATGGTGGCCCTCTTGAAGCATGTGGGAACAGCAGACTGGGATAAGGATTGATTGAAAATGTCCGTAAACACACCAGCCAGCTGGTCTGCTTATGCTCCGAGGACGTGGCTGGGGATGCCGTCTGGGCCTGCAGCCTTGCGAGGGTTAACACGTTTAAATGTTTTACTCACGTCGGCTGCAGTGAAGGAGAGTCCGCATGTTTTGGTTGCGGGCCGTGTCACGGGCCGTGTCAGTGGCACTGTATTGTCCTCAAAGCGGGCAAAAAAGTTATTTAGTCTGCCTGGGAGCAAGACATCCTGGTCCATGACGGGGCTGGTTTTCTTTTTGTAATCCGTGATTGACTGTAGACCCTGCCACATACCTCTTGTATCTGAGTTGTTGAATTGCGACTCTACTTTGTCTCTATACTGACGCTTAGCTTGTTTAATTACCTTGCGAAGGGAATAGCTACACTGTTTGTATTCGGTCATGTTTCCGTTCACCTTGCCCTGGTTAAAAGCAGTGGTTCGCGCTTTCAGTTTCACGCGAATGCTGCCATCAATCCATCAAAAGTAAAATAAAAAAATATCCAAAATATCAGAACGAGCAATGTCAGAGTTATTGGATATGCCCATCGAGTACCGGGTCGGATCCCTCTTTGACTCCAGAACAGACTGAATTATTTGGGGAATTGGTTCTACAAGGTGTCGGAAACGTTCATTGCTCAATTGATATCAAGGGACCTAAAGTGTGCCAGTACACCACTGCCACCAGCCTGTACCAGGCAGGATGCGTCCATGGACTCATGCTGCTTACGCCAAATCCTGACTGCCATCAGCATGATACAACAGAAACCGGGATTCCTTGGACCAGGAAATGTTTTTCCACTCCTCAATTGTCCAGTGTTGGTGATTGGGGGCACATTGGAGCCACATCTTCATATTTTTTCCTGGCATAGATTAGGCCCCTTAATACCAGAGGAAAGGTTCCATGCCCCAAATAATTCAGGCTGTTCTGGAGGGAAAGGGGGGTCCAACCCTGTACTAGATGGGTGTACCTAATAAACTGTATATATAATTGTGTATATAGACATGTTCGGCCCGTCAGAAAGTCCAGGTCCCAGTTGAACAGGGAGGGGTTCAGACCCAGGGCCCTGACCTTAGTGATGAGCTGGGAGGAAACCATAGTGTTGAAGGCTGAGCTGTTGTCTACAAACAGCATTCCTTACATAGGTATTTCTCTTGTCCAGGTGGGATAGGGCAGTGTGCAGTGTAATGGCGATTTCGTCAGCCGTGGATCTGTTGGGGCAGTATGCGAATTGTAGTGGGTCTAGATTGTTGGGTGAGGTGGAGGTGATATGGTCCTTAACTAGCCTCTCAATGTACTTTATGATGACAGAAGTCACCGCTACGGGGCGATAGTCATTTAGTTCAGTTACCTTTGCTTTCTTGGGTACAGGAACAATGGCGGACACCCCACTTGCATCAAGACAACTGACTGAGAATTTGAGAGATTGAATATGTCTGCGAACACTCCAGCCAGCTGGTCTGCACATGCTCTCTGAGTACGCGGCTTGGGATGCTACTTGGGCCGGCAGCCTTGTGAGGGTTATCACGCTTAAATTACTTAATCACATTGGCCTCGGAGAGCGAGAGCGCACAGTTCTCATGAGTGGAGGGGGTCTGTGTTGGTGTTTCAAAGTTGTTTTTCTCCAAGCAGGCTTAGGTGTTTAGCTTGTCCGGGAGTGATACGGTATGTTTGTGACATGGCTAGATTTCCCTTTATAATCCGTGATAGTCTGGAGTCCCTTCCACACATGTCTTGTGTCTAAGTCATTGAATTGCAACTACACTTTGTCCCTGTACTGTTGAATATACACTGCAGTTATGATGATCAAATAAAATTATCTTGGGAGGTAATGTGGTCTGCATTTGATGGGGAGGTATTCCAGATCAGGAGAACAAAAGGACTTGAGTTCATGTACAGTATGTTACCACAATCACACCATGAGTTGTTAATCATGAAACAAATATTCTTCCTGTCTGCACGATGGATGGAGAACCCCACTGGCTGAATGGACGGGGACAATATATCCGGAGAGAGCCATGATTCCGTAAAACAGAGTATGTTACAGTCCCTGATGTCTCTCTGGAAGGAGATCCTCGCCCTGAATTTGTTTACTTTATTCAGGGACTGAACGTTAGCGAGTAATATACTAAGAAGCAGTGGATGGTTTTCACGCCGCTTGAGTCTGGCTAGGGCCCCACTTCTTCTTCCACTTCTCTGGACTTCTTCCTCTTCTCTGATGTCGGAATTTCGGTGCAGCCCCCAGGATGAATAGAGCTGCCTCTAAGTTCAAACAAAGGATCCAGGTCAGGGAAGCCAAATTTCTGCTGAAATGTATGATGAGTGACCGCTGATCTAATGTCCAAAAGTATTTTTTTCCAGCTCTAGATAATACTACAACAAACGCTCTGAGCAAATAATAACACAACAACAACAAAAACACTGCAAAGTTGTCTAGGAGTTAGAAACATGGCGACCGTGTCTGTCGGCACCATCTTGTCCTGTCCTGTATAATGATGATATAGTAAAGCCCCTGACCTGTAAATGTTGCCTGTCATTTTCTATTACATTCCATTTAGCGCTGAGGCTGATTTGAAAAGTTATAAACGTGTTATAAACATCAGCCATGTATTTTATTATTCCTTCATTGGTCCATCGTGTCCATAAAGCCGTCACTGTCACTCCTCATACTCCTTCTCTCTTTTTCTTTTCCACCTTTGCACGTAAACTGGTTCTAAAACAATCTACACAGGAACAAAAACAGGGTTGTAATACTATTAAATATTGGCATGATTAATGAGTTTTCATTATGACTTTCTGTGCCGGGTAGATAACATAGAATGCTGTCCTAACAATGAAACTGATGGGTGTTTGGTAAGTAGTGAAACAACCCCTGCTCTTTCCTCATTTACCTTTGCTGAAAGCTGCCATTAGTCTATTTTTGAACAGCTGGCTATAAGGATTTCTCTCTTGAGAAATCAAACATTCCCATCCACCATTCTTAGACTAGCACAATAATTAGGGACAATGTGAAAGGCTGGTGGAATTTAAGAGGATTGTTCCATTTGTTACTGGATATACTGTATAAAGTGTGTATAGAGGCTCGAGCCTAGAATGCATCTATCCCATTATAGGGAAGGTCTATACTTACGCAGACTTAGTGTAAGGTTCCTCATCTTTTCTTGGGACCAATACAAGTCAAAAGTTCAGTCCCATCACTGGAATGAAACTGATTCCTTAATGCAAATGACTGACTACATGAAACTGGTTTGACTGACTACATGAAACCGGTTATGTTACTTGCAGCTGCAGTATCCACACTCTTCTCCAACAGTTTTTTTTGGCAGCAATAGTTAGTTTACGGTAGTAGCTTTTTTGCACTTCTTTTAAAGCTGCTTCAGTGCACATTTTTGCACAGACGCTTTTCTGGGGTATGGCATCTCTTGAATGCTTTATATCTCTTGGAGGTGTTGTTGTCATGGTTTTCTCGAGTCACAGCTCTTTATCTTAATCCCTCTGTTTCTGCAGTGACTGTAGATAATCATTCAGCGGCCTAGCCGTCTGGTTGTAGTTTGCCACCTGACACTTTGGTCACAGTGATTGACAGATTCGCCCACTTGTACTACTTGACAGTCATTTTGCTCTACATCTTCAAATATGTGAAGAATCCTTTATTTTGTTAATTTGTATTACATTGTGGGTATCTCCTATGTCGTAGGCCTCTTTGAAGAATATCAGTTTTTGTACGCAATGGTTTCGGATGACAAAAATGAAATGATAGTCAATTATTGTTATTATTGTTATCCTATGATCAGCAAATGTTCCTTGTTCTACTTATTCAATGTTGCCTATGTGGGCCTATGGAACATGTGGGTGAAATGTTGAAATTGAATAGATGCTCATGATCACTCATGACTCCCCTCTGTTTGTCTGACAGGCTGTCGTCTCAAAGAGGTTGCCTGCGGTGATGTCCAAGGCAACGAAGTCAGCATCCAAGTCTCGGTCCCACTCTGGGTCCTGGTCCAGATCTCGTTCTGTCTCCCGCTCCAGAAGCAGCTCACGGTCCAGATCTAGGAAACATCGCCACAGGTGGCTAACAACGTAACTTACTTACTTACATATTACGGCCCACCTCAAACTAGGACATTGTTATTTTGTCTATAAATTGTCTTTAAACAGCTTGAGGGATGAACCAACATATTCAAATCAAATCAAATGTATTTATATAGCCCTTCTTACATCAGCTGATGCCACAAAGTGCTGTACAGAAACCCAGCCTAAAACCCCAAACAGCAAGCAATGCAGTTGTAGAAGCACGGTGGCTAGGAAAAACTCCCTAGGAAGAAACCTAGAGAGGAACCAGGCTATGAGGGGTGGCCAGTGCTCTTCTGGCTGTGCCGGGTGTAGATTATAACAACATGGCCAAGATGTTCAAATGTTCATAAATGACCAACATGGTCAAATAATAATAATCACAGTAGTTGTCGAGGGTGTAACAGGTCAGCACCCCAGGAGTAAATGTCAGTTGACTTTTTGATCATTGAGAGTATCTCTACCACTCCTGTTGACTCTAGAGAGTTGAAAACAGCAGGTCTGGGACAGGTAGCACGTCCGGTGAACAGGTCCGGGTTCCATAGCCGCAGGCAGAACAGTTGAAACTGGAGCAGTAGCACGACCAGGTGGACTGGGGACAGCAATGAGTCATCATGCCAGGTAGTCCTGAGGCATGGTCCTGGGGCTCAGGTCCTCCGAGAGAGAGAGAAAGAAAGAGAAAGAATTGGAGAGGACATACTTAAATTCACACAGGACACCAGATAAGACAGGAGAAATACCCCAGATATAACAGACTCTCCCTAGCCCCCCGATATGTAAACTACTGCAGCATAAATACTGGAGTCTGAGACAGGAGGGGTCAGGAGACACTGTGGCCCCATTCGATGATACCCCCTGACAGGGCCAAACAGGCAGGATATAACCCCACCCACTTTGCCAAAGCACAGCCCCCACACCACAAGAGGGATACCTTCAAGCACCAACTTACCATCCTGAGACAAGGCCGAGTATAGCCCACAAAGATCTACGCCACGGCACAACCCAAGGGGGGGGGTGTGTGTGTCACGTCAGTGACTCAACCCACTCAAGTGACGCACCCCTCCTAGGGACGGCATGGAAGAGCACCAGTAAGCCAGTGACTCAGCCCCTGTAATAGGCTTAGAGGCAGAGAATCCCGGTGGAGAGAGGGGAACCGGCCAGGCAGAGACAGCAAGGGTGGTTTGTTGCTCCAGTGCCTTTCCGTTCACCCTCACACTCCTGGGCCAGACTACACTCAATCATAGGACCCACTGAAGAGATGAGTCTTCAATAAAGATTTAAAAGTTGAGACCGAGTCTGCGTCTCTCACATGGGTAGGCAGATCATTCCATAAAAATTGAGCTCTATATGAGAAAGCCCTGCCTCCAGCTGTTTGCTTAGAAATTCTAGGGACAATTAGGAGGCCTGCGCCTTGTGACCGTAGCGTACGTGTAGGTATGAACGGCAGGACCAAATCGGAAAGATAGGTAGGAGCGAACCCTTGTAATGCTTTGTAGGTTAGCAGTAAAACCTTGAAATCAGCCCTTGCCTTAACAGGAAGCCAGTGTAGGGAGGCTAGCACTGGAGTAATATGATACATTTTTTGGGGTTCTAGTCAGGATTCTAGCAGCTGTATTTAGCACTAACTGAAGCTTATTTAGTGCTTTTGTAACGGATGTGAAACGCTAGCTTAGTTAGCGGTGGTGCGCGCTAAATAGTGTTTCAATCGGTGACGTAACTTGCTCTGAGACCTTGAAGTAGTAGTTCCCCTTGCTCTGCAAGCGACAAAGGCATGGATACATTTTTCTGCTTCATTTTTGGACAGAAAATTTCAGATCTTTGCAATGTTACATACATGTAGATGGAAAAAAGCTGTCCTTGAAACAGTCTTGATATGTTCATCAAAAGAGAGATCAGGGTCCAGAGTAACGCCGAGGTCCTTCACAGTTTTATTTGAGACGACTGTAAAACCATCAAGATTACTTGTCAGATTCAACAGAAGATCTCTTTGTTTCTTGGGACCTAGAACAAGCATCTCTGCTTTGTCCGAGTTTAAAAGTAGAAAGTTTGCAGCCATCCACTTCCTTATGTCTGAAACGCAGGCTTCCAGCGAGGGCAATTTTGAGGATTTTAGCAAGTCATTTAGCAGACGCTCTTATCCAGAGCGACTTACAAATTGGTGCATTCACCTTATGACATCCAGTGGAACAGTAGTGCATCTAAATCTTTTAAGGGGGGGGGTGAGAGGGATTACTTTATCCTATCCTAGGTATTCCTTAAAGAGGTGGGGTTTCAGGTGTCTCCGGAAGGTGGTGATTGACTCCGCTGTCCTGGCGTCGTGAGGGAGTTTGTTCCACCATTGGGGGGCCAGAGCAGCGAACAGTTTTGACTGGGCTGAGCGGGAACTGTACTTCCTCAGTGGTAGGGAGGCGAGCAGGCCAGAGGTGGATGAACGCAGTGCCCTTGTTTGGGTGTAGGGCCTGATCAGAGCCTGGAGGTACTGAGGTGCCGTTCCCCTCACAGCTCCGTAGGCAAGCACCATGGTCTTGTAGCGGATGCGAGCTTCAACTGGAAGCCAGTGGGAGAGCGGAGGAGCGGGGTGACGTGAGAGAACTTGGGAAGGTTGAACACCAGACGGGCTGCGGCGTTCTGGATGAGTTGTAGGGTTTAATGGCACAGGCAGGGAGCCCAGCCAACAGCGAGTTGCAGTAATCCAGACGGGAGATGACAAGTGCCTGGATTAGGACCTGCGCCGCTTCCTGTGTGAGGCAGGGTCGTACTCTGCGGATGTTGTAGAGCATGAACCTACAGGAACGGGCCACCGCCTTGATGTTAGTTGAGAACGACAGGGTGTTGTCCAGGATCACGCCAAGGTTCTTAGCGCTCTGGGAGGAGGACACAATGGAGTTTTCAACCGTGATGGCGAGATCATGGAACGGGCAGTCCTTCCCCGGGAGGAAGAGCAGCTCCGTCTTGCCGAGGTTCAGCTTGAGGTGGTGATCCGTCATCCACACTGATATGTCTGCCAGACATGCAGAGATGCGATTCGCCACCTGGTCATCAGAAGGGGGAAAGGAGAAGATTAATTGTGTGTCGTCTGCATAGCAATGATAGGAGAGACCATGTGAGGTTATGACAGAGCCAAGTGACTTGGTGTATAGCGAGAATAGGAGAGGGCCTAGAACAGAGCCCTGGGGGACACCAGTGGTGAGAGCACGTGGTGTGGAGACGGATTCTCGCCACGCCACCTGGTAGGAGCGACCTGTCAGGTAGGACGCAATCCAAGCGTGGGCCGCGCCGGAGATGCCCAACTCGGAGAGGGTGGAGAGGAGGATCTGATGGTTCACAGTATCGAAGGCAGCCGATAGGTCTAGAAGGATGAGAGCAGAGGAGAGAGAGTTAGCTTTAGCAGTGCGGAGCGCCTCCGTGATACAGAGAAGAGCAGTCTCAGTTGAATGACTAGTCTTGAAACCTGACTGATTTGGATCAAGAAGGTCATTCTGAGAGAGATAGCGGGAGAGCTGGCCAAGGACGGCACGTTCAAGAGTTTTGGAGAGAAAAGAAAGTCTCTACCCATGTAATGACCTTCATATTCCACCTTATAAGGACTTATACGTATATATATTTTTTGTATAAGGTCATTACATGGGTAGAGAGCCTGAAGAAGATTTTGAAACAGAAACAAGAAACTTTTTCGGAGATAGATTTTTTTTCCGTCTTTCTGTCTATATGGAAAACAACAAGAGTGACAAATCGAAATGAGATAAGAGTTGCTGACCGCGTCTTGACAGATATGCTACACATAGACTGTAAGAAATGCTTTGACCCAGCAAAGGTTGTTGCTATGTCGATTAGTCAAAGTTTTAAAATGCTCCTGATTGGTTGCTGATCTCCAACAGTTATGTGTGGACTATACATGCCATGTTTGGGCCGCAGTGCATGACGTGCTTAATTTGACATCACCAACATGTGAAGTTCATAGGAGCATGTCAAATGAAAGCTCAGTCATAAATGTGTTACAAAGTACCTATAGCCGTATATGATGCTTTATAGAGGGTCATAAATGTCGCATAACTATGTGACATAATCACCAATGTCAAATGTGACATAACCAACTATTAGTTAGGGTTAGACTTCAAGTCAAATTTTAAGAAGATAAATTGTGGAAGTGGGCAAGGATTGGCCATAATTATTACTTTTTTACTGCGTTTGTAACGGTTTTCTTGAGTTGAAGGAGAAGCGGACCAAAACGCAGCGTGGTTTCTATTCATGGTTCTTTAATAAAGACTCTACACATGAACAGACTAACAAAACAAGAAACGTGAAAACTTAAAACAGCCCTATCTGGTGCAAACACAGAGACAAGAACAATCACCCACAAAACTCAACACCAAACAGCCTACCTAAATATGGTTCCCAATCAGAGCCAATGACTAACACCTGCCTCTGATTGAGAACCATATCAGACCAGGCATAGAAATAGACAAACAAGACATCCAACATAGAATGCCCACTCAGATCACACCCTGACCAAACAAAACATAGAAACATACAAAGCAAACAATGGTCAGGGTGTGACAGTGTTAACTAGTGACAATGACAAATACTTTATTCAGTAAGGTCACTCCTTTAGAATTATATGGTCACTCTCACTAAGGGCAACTTTGAATGGTTGATATCCCAGGCTTATATGTGCTGTGTGTGCAGTAGCCTGGAGACGACGTTACACCAAGAAACGCTTACCTTGATGAAAGCCCCCAACCTAAAGAAATTGAAAGTGGCTTTCTTCTGCAACCAAGTTAAATGTTCCTCAGTGCACAAACCCACACAACAATGTAAACGAGCCATGCAGTGCTGGGTCCATCAGGTCTTTGACACATTCACCCACTCCCCCACTGAAAGATTTACATTTACATTTAAGTCATTTAGCAGACGCTCTTATCCAGAGCGACTTACAAATTGGTGCGTTCACCTTAAGACATCCAGTGGAACAGCCACTTTACAATAGTGCATCTAAATCTTTTAAGGGGGGAGGGGGGTGAGAAGGATTACTTTATCCTATCCTAGGTATTCCTGAAAGAGGTGGGGTTTCAGGTGTCTCCGGAAGGTGGTGATTGACTCCGCTGTCCTGGCGTCGTGAGGGAGTTTGTTTCACCATTGGGGGGCCAGAGCAGCGAACAGTTTTGACTGGGCTGCGCGGGAACTGTACTTCCTCAGTAAAAGATCAGCTACAAAATGTTGCCACCATTGTAGCAGGTTGTAATCAAGCCCTGGTCCCCAGCATGGGAACAGAAGAGGAATACCTGTTGTGGTGGTCTCAGGTTGGACTACTCCAAGTCATCTTGGCTTTGACACACACAGACGCATTGCAGGTCCATCAACCCATTTAAATACTTCACACCCTACAGTAACCTGTGGATCATGAGAGAACCTTCATAAACCAGCAGAACGGTAATAACCTATTGACAGTTTATGTAGTGTCCTGTAATACTTAGTTTGAAGTGAGACATCTTTGGTCATTCATAACACATCCATAAAGACTATATCACATGGTTCTTTACTTAATTTAAAGTTAGAAACATTTTGAAATGTATAACATATGCGTAAATATGACGCTGTACTAACTATAAAGTCAGACACCTTTGGTCATTCCTAACACATACAGTACCGGTCAAAAGATTTAGAACACCTTACTCAATCAAGGGTTTTTCTTTATTTGTACTATTTTCTACATTGTAGAATAATAGTGAAGAGATCAAAACTGAAATAACACATATGGAATCATGTACTGACCAAAAAAGTGTTTAACAAATCAAAAATATATTTTATATTCTTCAAATAGCCTTGACGACAGCTGTGCACACGCTTGGCATTCTCTCAACCAGCTTCAAGACTGTTGCAAAAGCATTCCTCATGAAACTGGTTGAGAGATTGCCAAGACTGTGTGAAGCTGTCATCAAGGCAAAGAGTGGCTAAATTGAAGAATCTCAAATATAAAATATATTTTGATTTCTTTAACACTTTTTCTTGCTTACTACATGATGCTATTTCATAGTTTTTATGTCTTCACTATTATTCTACAACATAGAAAATAGTAAAAGATAAAGAAAAACCCTTGAATGAGTAGGTGTGTCCAAACGTTTGAACGTCCAAGTGTTGCTGGCCTTTTCCTCCACCCATTCCATTGGCGGTCACAATGCAAATCACTGTATATGGAAAACATAATCATCACATGTGTGATTACTGCCCTACAGAAAACTCTCTAACCAAACAACAGTGCAGTGAATGAGAGCTGAATTAAAGGGCAACTACACACAAAAAATCAAAGCTCATCCCCTGATTTGGTTTGAGCATTGTTGTGGACACAAATCAAATGTTGTTGTTTTTCTGTTTAAAAGGTGTGAACAACTAAGGGAAAACCTGAATATATTGGGAAAATCCGAAACCTGGAAAGACTAAACTGAGAAAATGCAATTCGGCAAAAAAATCTAACTGATTTTAAAAGGCCACACCAATGTTTTTTTGCTGTGACTGACTGCATTTTGTTAAGAAGTTGGGCCATGCTAGAAATGTTTTAGAAAAATGTAATATATCAAATTTTGCAGATTAAAATGAAAATACGTGAATAGAAATGAATACATTTTTATGTATGGCTGGCCCTGGGAATCGAAACCACTATCCTGGCATTGCAGTGCTCTACCAAGATGCTTGACAGGGTTATAAATTCTGTGTGAAGCCTCAATTTAATATGGTATATAAGGCCTTTATTAAGCTGTGCTTATGCCACCTTTTATAAAGCACAGGTTTATGTCATATTTGACATAGCGGCTTATGTCACATTTCACATTGGTGGTTATGTCACACAGTTATGCCACCTTTATGAACCCTTTATAAAGCATGACATATAGTTATAGATCAGCAGGTAGCCTAGTGGTTAGAGCATTGGGCCAGTAATCGAAAGATTGCTGGTTCGAATCCCCGAGCTGACAAGGTAAAAATCTGTTGTTCTGCGCCTGAACAAGGCAGTTAACCCACTGTTCCCGGGCGAAGACGACGTGGATGTCGATTATGACAGCCCCCCGCACCTCTCTGATTCAGAGGGGTTGGGTTAAATGTGGAAGACACATTTCAATTGAAGGCATTCAGTTGAACAACTGACTAGGTACCCCCCTTTCCCTTAGATGATTTGTTACTCATTTATGAAGGGTTTATGAAGCCTTTATAAGCTGCATGTCATTTAAAGATGGAATAAGCTAAAGCTTTTATTTATTCTTATATAAAATCACAGTAATGTTGAATTAAAGACCCCTGCCAAATAGTGTCACACTTAACAATTTTTTCTGCCTTCTGTAAGTTTAAGAAACATTGTCTTGTGCCTTGAAATTCTGTTACCAAAATCCCACATATCTTTAAGATATTTTCTCATTTCTGACCCTCATGAGGAGAGAAAGTTCACAGAAGTTACAAGTAAAGGTAGACCTACCAATTAGTTATAGTGTTTTACTAATATACATTTTGTGTATGAACTATTAAGTGAATACAAATCGGTAACAACATTTCATAAAGATCTGTAACAGGATTTCTGCTATTTAATAGGCTAAAATGGGAAATCATAGTACTCACAAACCACAAGTGGGTCACCTGCTACTGTCTTCCCTTCCACTGGAATATTTTTATGTTAAGCTGATAACTGTTTCCTTTCTATTTCTGTCATCTGGTGGACAAAGCAAGAGTGTGAAGAGTCGGACAATCCTCCCTCTCTCTCCTTCCCTACCTCCAATTAATGTTAGCTCTCACGGCTCTTACTGACACCTACCCATGAGCCCCCTCTCTTTCCATTTACTGTAACCAGCAGCATCCTCATCCACTGAGCACAGACCGATACCGGACGTCCATGGACGTTGAAAGTTAGTTGACATTTGGTCAGTCCGCCCTATCCTTGATTTCAATGTCTACAAATGTCAGGACCGGCCTACATTTGGCCCAGACCGGACCAAATCTGAACCAATCATAGATATCTATGTTTCTAAAATGTGGAAAGCACAGTACAGTAGAGCACAGTGGAGTACAGTAAAGTAAAGTAAAGTAAAGAAAAGCAGTGTATAGTTCTGTACTCTAGATTAGAGTGGAGTAGCGTTCAGTACAGTACACAGTAGACCATACTAGAGTTGAGAACACTAATGTATTGTACTGAACTGTACAGTTCTGAATACTGTACGGAACTGAATTCTACTGTATTGTGCTGAATTCTATTCTACTTTAATATACTCTACTGTACTGAACTCTATTGTACTTCACTGAATCCTACTCTATTGTGCTGTGCTCTTCTGTACTGTACTCTACTATACTCTACTATGCTCTACTCTGCTGTACTTTGATGTCCAAACTAGAGGTCGGACGATTAATTGGATATGCTAGTATATTAGTTGCATATAATCGATGTGGTGCGCATTCGTAAAGAAGGACTGTCGTTGTTCCAACGTGTACCTAACCATAAACATCAATGCCTTTCTTAAAATCAATACACAGAGTATATATTTTTAAACCTGCATATTTAGCTAAAAGCAATCCAGGTTAGCAGGCAATATTAACCAGGTGAAATTGTGTCAATTCTCTTGCGTTCATTGCACGCAGAGTTAGGGTATATGCAGCAGTTTGGGCCGCCTGGCTCGTTTCAAACAAATTTTCCAGAATTTTACGTAATTATGACATAACATTGAAGGTTGTACAATGTAACAGCAATATTTAGACTTAGGGATGCCACCCGTTAGATAAAATACGGAACGTTCCGTATTTCACTGAAAGAATAAACATTTTGTTTTCGAAATGATAGTTTCCGGATTCAACCATATTAATGACCAAAGGCTCGTATTTCTGTGTGTTATTATGTTATAATTACGTCTATGAAATGCACAAGCATTTCGCTACACTCGCATTAACATCTGCTAACCATGTGTATGTGACAAATACGATTTGATTTGATATTTGATAGAGCAGTCTGACTGCGTGATGGTAGGCAGCAGCAGGCTCATACGCATTCATTCAAACAGCACTTTCGTGCATTTTGCCAGCAGCTCTTCGCAATGCTTCAAGCATTGAGCTGTTTATGACTTCAAGCCTATCAACTCCGGAGATTAGGCTGGTGTAACCGATGTGAAATGGCTAGCTAGTTAGCAGGGTGCGCGCTAATAGCGTTTCAAACGTCACTCGCTCTGAGACTTGGAGTAGTTGTTCCCCTTGCTCTGCAAGGGCTGTGGCTTTTGTGGAGCGATGGGTAACGATGCTTCGAGGGTGGCTGTTGTCGATGTGTTCCTGGTTCAAGCCCAGGTAGGGGCGAGGAGAGGGATGGAAGCTATACTGTTACACTGGCAATACTAAAGTGCCTATAAGAATATCCAATAGTCAAAGGTATATGAAATACAAATGGTATAGAGAGAAATAGTCCTATAATTCCTATAATAACTACAATGTGAAACTTCTTATCTGGGAATATTGAAGACTCATGTTAAAAGGAACCACCAGCTTTCATATGTTCCTTGCTCAGAACATGAGAACTTAAACGTTAGCTTTTTGCAGATGTCCATGGTGTAATATATGAGTGTGCTTGGAAGGGGTTGCAGTGGTGCTGAAGAATACACCTTCTGATTTTCTGTCTCAAAACCCATGCACTTCCTGTGTTTTATGGTGAGTTGGTGCTCATATTAACTGCAGAGCGACGACAGCTTTCTATTATGGGCCTTACCCAGGGTCTGGTGCACTTTATACAAAATAATTTGATGTGTGTGTGGGAAGGAGCTCTGGTGCTGTGATGGCACACTTGCTTCAGTGAGACTTGGCTACTTGGCTATTGTGATGAGCTCTACCACTACTACACAGGCATTTGACTTGCACCAGAAACATTTCAGAATGATTTGCATCACCCACACCTCTCTGATTCAGAGGGGTTGGGTTAAATGAGGAAGTGACATTTCAGTTGAATGCATTCAGTACAACTAACTAGGTATTCCCTTTCCCTTACTACGATATTGGCATTCCTTAGTAGGCTACATGTTCAACATCTACCTAGTGTTTTTACTATGTTGCTTTGTAGTCCTAAATGGAAATTCTTTGGCAGGGTTGTGGGTTATCTGTCAGTCGGCTGCAATGTTGTGAATTTGCAAGGGAAACTGGTTTGAGTGTGACTCCACCGGCCACTCTTGCTGCTGGCAGAATTATTTTGTGTCTATTAAAATGGAGTGCATGGCAGCTCTTTTCCGGGGAGTGACACTGCACGGCATGGCACTATTAAGCCATGGTCTTGAGTTCTGTGAGTTCAGAAAAGAGACGGCTTGAACCTGAAAGTGCATGCTGAACCCGGATTGGCCTATCACTGTTTACGGTGTGTGAAATGTAACCCTCTCGCAATACAAGACGGCACACACGCACAAACATGACTTATTTTAGTTGTAAGCATTCCATGAAATGTTCCTTCATCAAAAGTACTCAATGTAGACACAAATCTTTAGCATTTCAAGTGAAATCTAAATCCATTGCAAAGATAGCCTACATGGTTTGGTTTGAAAATGCTGTACATGCTGTATTATGTAATATTAGACCATTTCATTCATAAAACTGTGATTTTAGCTGTCCTAAATCCCTGTATACAGTTGCTGGCTGACTGAATTGCTCCTTTTAAGCCTAGGTTTCTGGGCAGGCTGGCCAGCCAGGGTAATTGGCAAGCCTAGCCCCCTCCTTTTGCTTTGAAGGATTAGAGTAGACATTTTTCCCATATGGCCCATGTGACCGCCTCTTTCCACTAGTGCTCAGCATAAGAGATGCAGATTGTCTTGCTCTCAATGTGAGTGTGCAATGCTGCTCGGTGCACTACTTTCTCTGCTTACTCTTTATTCCAATGAAAAAACACACGGGGTGAGTAGTGCCGCAGGGCTTTGTGATTTACTTCAAAAGTTTCCAGATGAGTCTTATTTAGAAATACTAGATTGTTCTGTATTGATTTTGTGTGCTTTTAGTCTTAAGCGATGTCATTTTAGGCATTTTTCTGTAATGCTGACTGTAGTTTGGATTTCTCATTGTTATTTGTGAAAGTTATCCATCTTTGCCTGCACAGGGGAATTGACTGCAGTGCATAGCTGCGGAGCAGGTTGAGATTTGAATGACTTTTAACTCGCATGTTATCATCAAAGGATTCTGATTATTTACCAGGCTATTTATTGTTGGATCGTGCTGATATATGAGAAGTTTCAGAGATGTATCCTCTTTTTAAAATGAGATTTGTTTTCTTTACTGTAGCTAAGATGGACCATATGTGTCAACTAAATCTTAATACTTACGGAGGCGATAAGATTGTTTTAGAAACTGGAGAAACTTGTCTAGTGGTACTGAAGGCTACCCCTTTAGCATCCGTGGTGCTAGGGAGCCACCATGTGGACTGGGTAAACCTCACAGCCATGTCTCTAGACGAATCAAGTTTCTCTCCATTGCTCCATTGTACACCCATGTATTTCCACTTCCCAGCAGTTAAATGTTAAGATGTGGTTTGCTACCTCTGTTAATATATTTGTCAGATGCACACAGATGCACACATCACATCACTGTAACCAGAAATCACTTGAATTTAAGCTGTAGACCCATCACATTTCTCATGGAAATGTGAACTTGAAAACAAAATGTGTTGGCCTAATTGTTTTGGAAGGAGGTCCGCATCACTTTCATACGCAACACAAACAAATTAATTGCTCATAGTATAAGGTTGTTTATAGTCTTGAGAAAAACAGCATTTCACACCTTTTTCCTCAAAGCACTTTTTTCTAATGAGATATATATATATATAATGGAAGGTGTAATCAGTCATCTTCTCTTCGTCTTCCCTCCCTTTCATCTCTCTATCCCTTCTGCCTGCTCTCTTTCTCCCACTTTCAAAAGCTCTAGGTCCCGCACTCGCTCGCGCTCCAGATCTCATTCTCCATCCCACAATAACCGAGAGCGGAACTACCCAAGGGAGTACCAGAATAATAACCGCGAGTTCCGGGGCTACCACCGAGGCTTCCGGAGGCCCTACTACTTCAGAGGCCGAGGGCGTGGTTACTTCCCACGGGGACGCTTCCAGAGGGGTGGGGGAGGTGGCTACAACAACAACTACCGCCCCAATAACTGGCAGAACTACAGGCAGCACCCCCAACAGCAGCAGCAGCAACAACAGCAGCAGCAGCAACACCCCCACAGCCCGAGACGGGGACGATCCCGTACCCCTAAAAAGCGCTCGGGTAGCCCTCGTTCCCACAGCCACTCCAAGGTCTCGGACCGCTCTTCCTCGCCCCGATCCCGGCATTCCCGCCACTCCTCTTCCTCACATTCCTCCTCTCCCACACGCAGGTCGGGCTCTGGGTCAGCCACGCAGAACTCTAAGGATGTCAAAGAGGAGCGCTCTGCCTCCAAGGAGGTCCAGAAGAAAGGAGGAGGAGAAGGAGAAGGCGAGCCCGTGGAGATCACAGGGGTGTCTGCAGGGCCTGATGGGAGCGCTGGTGGGGAGAAGCCCAAGGCTAACTGGCAGGGTGTGACAGATCATAGCAACAGCACCAGCCCCAGGGGGTCAAGTCCTCAGGTGCGCTCAGCTGTTATCATTGGTCAGGGCGCCCCAGCTTCGACCCAGTCTAGTTCCTCTCCTAAAAGCACTAATGCTAATGGCTCCAATTCCAATGGTGCCCCCTCATGGCAGATTCAGACAGTGGGCAGTTCACCTTCCACCAAAAGCCCTTCTCAGAAAAGCCCCACACCTGTGTTCTCTGGCTTTGGCTTCTTCTCTAAAGACGACAACCTGGCAGGAGATAAAGCAGCTATCTCCTCAGTGTTCAAAAGGTAATACAAATATTTTTCTCCTTTTCTCTTTGCCACTTATGAAATATCTTTAGAAATGAAAGGCTAACACACACACTACCATGCTTTTCTCATTTTTTGGTGGAGGAATTTACTGCCCCAAAGCACACATTGTAGCACACGATTATTGTCAACATTTTGGTCAAAGACCCTTTTCAATGCTAGGACATATCTGTCATATTTTTTTAAACCTTTTATTTAGTGTGGTTAGTGGATAGTTGTAACGTGCCAATTGTATGAATCTAGGACTCTTTCTCTGAGAGTCTTTTATTTGTATTTAGAATTCATGGTTCTTTCCCAATGAGTCATGCACCACAGAATTATTTGTCCCTGGTATTTTTCCTTGGACCTAAGCCCTTAGGGAAGTGGTGGTCGTCATAGCAAGCTGAAACAGGAGTTTGTAAGTTGAGAAGGCATTACGGACCCTTGGGAGTTTTGAGACGTGTGTGTTTTCTTGGCCAGTCAACGCTGTACTAACCATGACAAATCCCTCATGGCTTGGGCCTTTGAAGAGGGGAGATCTTTTGCTGGCCGTCATATTCTATGTTTATAACTGTATCATCCATTACCCCTATTCGTTCTTACCCCTATGTTGTTTCTCTTTCTCTCCGCCATTTTCTAGGTTCTTGGAAGAGCACAATCATAAGAAAAAGCAGTCTGCTTGGGAGAATGGCAGAGAGATGGAAACCAATGATGGGGATGTTGAGCGGGAGAAAGGGAATGGCATGAAGGCCTCTGGGGGCATCTTTGACAGAGAGCCCGACAAAGGGGAGAACGAGAAGTACAAGTACATGGAAGACTTTGACGATGACCGGAACGTGTCGTTGAACAGCTTCTTGAAAGCCTCCCCTTTCTTTTCCTGCGATGGCGAGGAAGAGGACGAGGAGACGATACCCAAGTCACGTCCCAAGGTGCTCCGCAAAGAGCGTGCCCGGGAGGACGACTGGTCGCCCAAGCCCAAGAGCAAAGTCACCCTCTCGGCCAGGGAGCTATTTGAGGAGCGCTTCGGCAAGTGGGAGGACCTGGCCTACTTGCAGGCGGCTGCCAAAGACGATGATCTTGATGCCATGGCGGAGGAGATTTACCGCAGTCAGAAGCAGGAGAAGGCCATGGCCATAGCTGCAGCCTTGGTCAAGAGAGAGGCCATAGCGGGCATGCTCAGAGGCTTCTCCCCGGAGAACGTCAGCAAAGACAGGAGGATGGAGAAAGCTGCCTCCAGCCTGTCCCCCATACCCGCACCACGGAGAAACTCTGACCGGGAGATGTTCATGGTCAGGGGGGAGGACTCTCCCCCAAGGGGCTCTGAGAAAAGAGGAGCAGAGTTCAGCGTCAGAATGGATTCCCTCAGAGATGACGTGGCAAGGTAAGCAGAATGCACCATCATCACATAGATTCACATAGAGACTCTGATGCCTTATCGCCTTAGATAGGTTTCAATCTCCATTAGCAGGAAGCCATGAGACGCACTCTTTGGCTCAGGCCTGGACCATGTTTTACAGCCTCTTTGAGTCATAGTTCTATGAAACCATGAGCTTTATGAAAATGAATTAAGATGTGTTGAGATAATGAAATTACCTCTCCCAATTAAATCTTTCAGGTGTTGTTTATAAGTCTCATGAGAAAGATCCCATTCTTTTGTTTTCTGTTTATTTTTGCTAAAAAGGGCAAAGGTGAAACATCAAATGAAATGTTTTTGTTGTTGTTTTGTCTCTTCCCCCAGCTCCTCTGGTGTTATGGTTGGTGAGCGAAGGTTATCACGGGATCTTGTGCATCCTACTAAAAAGGAGCAGGAGTTTCGCTCTATCTTCCAGCACATTCAGGCCACACAGTTACAAAGGAGTCCCTCAGAGCTGTTTGCACAGCACATTGTCACCATTGTCCACTACATTAAAGGTGACTGACCTCTCTCACCTCTGCTCCTTTGCAACTGACCAGTCTCTCTGCTAGCTGTGCATTTACACAGGTGCAAGTTAAGGTGCAATTGCCATTTCAAAAGGTTTATATAGCCTATACAGTATATCAGTTGATAGTTCAAACTGAAAAGGGTTGCCAAGTGCTTGCGAATCTAGCCGTGCAATGCGATCCTGTGTGGGAATGATTATGGAAAAATATTGCTGTACACCGAAAAAACATGGAGTCGTTTTTCAGGCACAAATGTTATGTAATTTCATTTGGTTTCGAGAACCTTTCCAAAAATGGTTTTCATTGCTATGACACATTTGCATAGTTATTATACCTTTTTGTGATCCTACATGGCTAATAAAATCACATTTAAATATATATATATATAATTGTTAATGCAGTAGCTGAAAATGTAACTTATGAATTTATAGTAATGGGAAAGTTCATTGGCACTGAACGTACGGTCATATTTGTTGTGTAACACAAGTTCTGGTTCCTGTTGATTACAGCACAGCACTTTCCATCCAACGGAATTACTCTAAATGAGCGATTTGCCATGTACCAAAGAAGAGCTGCACAAAAAGAAATGATGAAGCCAAGAAAGAGCCCAGAGATACACAGGTAGAGTCTCCATTCTGAGTGACCATCTCACCTTCAGTGTGCTGTGGCATCACCTCTAGTTTTATCAAAGCTTGCACAGGTATTTATCTTACCTTTTGTCATTCAGTGCAGGTTCAATGGTGGTCGTGTTTGCTATGTGACATCCTGGAGTTACATCTGTACATCGCTCGTAGACTTATTAATTTTGGTCCTCATCGGATCATCACTGAAAATAAGAATAATTCATTGCAGTCATTTCAGTCCTCGCCTGAGCAGCACAGACTTGGAACTAAGAGTAATTCGCTCTGGATAAGAGCGTCTGCTAAATGACTTAAATGTAAAATGTAAATGTAATTCATTGCAGTCATTTCAGTTCTCATCTTAACAGCACTGACCTAAAATGTTTTAGAGGAATCCCTTCCTCATGTTATGTTTGCAACCTGAGCCGTGGAAAAGTTAAGACCGTGTGTATTTCTCTCTTGCAGGAGAATTGATGTTTCTCCCAGTGCTTTTAAGAAACACTCTCACCTGTTTGAGGGGATGAAAAGCTCCGGGGATGGCAGTTACAAGGTGACTGAACATTTTTGAAATATGAAGTATTTTGGAAAACTGACAAAACAACAGCGAGCGAGCCATCCACCTTTAGACTGCGTTCTCCGTCTAAGCCTGTGCTTGTCTTTGAAGGGAGATGCATAACGTCTAAAAGCAAAGCAAATGCAAAACGAGGCACATTGAATTTGTTGTGTGTTATATACTCCCCCTCCACGTATGATGATTTGGTTATACTGTGGGTACAAGCCCCCATGAGACCATTGAGTCGAAAAACATGAGGGGTCAGAAATGGAAACGGCCAATTGCTCCTGTGTCCATGCCATTCAAAGGACTCTAAACAAATGTCATAGTAAGTATTATTCTTCAACAAATAAGGGGAAATATAGTCAAAAGCAAAACCTGTTGTACGTATAGAGTGCTTATACAGTCTCTAGGCCTACTTATAACTTCGGTCGTTTGATGAAATCGGAATGAGACCATTTTGCGGTATGGTTAAGTTGAACTTTCTTCAAAACGGAAACATTTTATGGGAATGAAACAGCGTGAAAGTCAATGAACTCAACCTTCAGGAGTTTGTAACCTCATTATGTCCGGTTGTATCGCAGAGGTTCAACATTGTGTTGTGCAAACCTGGGAAAGTACACTGAACAAAAATATGAACGCAACATGCAACAATTTTAGAAGATTTTACTGAGTTACAGTTCATATAAGGAAATCAGTCAATTGAAATGGATGTATTAGAGACTAAAATCTATGAATTTCACATGACTGGGAATACAGATATGCATCTGTTGTTCACAGATACACTATACATCTCTGGAATTTTTTTTTTTAAAGACCACTGCAATATTATCAGTTTCTCAGGTTTGACTTTTTTATAGGTATGTGTTTGGGTAAAATTAACATTTTTGTTTTATTCCACTAACTACTGACAACATTTCTCTCAAATTCCAAATAAAAACATTGTAATTTAGAGCATTTATTTGCAGAAAATGACAACAAGATGCAGTGTTGTCAGACCTTGAATAATGCAAAGAAAATAAGTTCATATTCATTTTTAAACAACACAATACTAATATTTTAACTTAGGAAGAGTTCAGAAAATCATCACCGATCCTCCACCAAATTTCACAGTGGGTGCGAGACACTGTGGCTTGTAGTCCTCTCAAGATTTGTCATCGCCAGCCCAATCTCCAGACCTGAACCCCATTGAAAACCTCTGAAATGTGGGTGACTTTATGCCTCTCCTGGCACAAAAATGCAAGCAGCTCAGCTTTGTTTTATGGCTTGTGACCATCCATCTTCCTCTTGATCACTTTCCAGAGGTTTTCAATGGGGTTCAGGTCTGGAGATTGGACTGGCCATGACAGGGTCCATCACAAAGACACATCTGCCCGATTCCAGCCTTGCTTGAAGCACCCCCAGATCATCACCGGTCCTACACCAAATTTCACAGTGGGTGTGAGACCTGGAGAGGCCTACAAGCTACAGTGTCTCGCACCCACTATGAAATTTGGTGGAAGATTGGTGATGATCTGCGGGTGCTTCAGCTAGGCTGGAATCGGGCAGATTTGTCTTTGTGAAGGACGTATGAATCAAGCCACATACAAGGTTGTCCTGGAAGAAAACTTCCTTCTGCTCTGACAATGTTCCCCAACTCCGAGGATTGTTTTTTCCAGCAGGACAATGCTCCATGCCACACATCCAGGTCAATCAAGGTGTGGATGGAGGACCACCAGATCAAGACCCTGTCAGGGCCAGCCCAATATCTAGACCTGAACCCCATTGAAAACCTCTGGAATGTGATCAAGAGGAAGATGGATGGTCACAAGAAATCAAACAAAGCCGAGCTGCTTGAATTTTTGCGCCAGGAGTGGCATAAAGTCACCCAACATCAATGTGAAAGACTGGTGGAGAGCAGGCCAAGACACATGAAAGCTGTGATTAAAAAATCAGAGATATTCCACCAAATATAGATTTCTGAACACTTCCTAAGTTAAAACATTAGTATTGTGTTGTTTAACAATGAATATGAACTTATTTTCTTTGCATTATTCGAGGTCTGACAACACTGCATCTTTTTTGTTATTTACTGCAAATAAATGCTCTAAATGACAATATTTTTCATTTGGAATTTAAGAGAAATGTTGTCAGTAGTTAACAGAATAAAACAAAAATGTTAATTTTCCCTAAAAACATACCCATAAATAGTCAAACCAGTGGTATCTTAATTTTTCCAGTGCTGTATATACAAAAGTATGTGGACACCCCTTCAAATTAGTTGATTCTGCTATTTCAACCACACCAGTTGCTGACAGGTATATAAAATCAAGCACACAGCCATGCAATCAACATAGACAAACATTGGCAATATAATGGCCCAACTGAAGAGCTCAGTGACTTTCAACGTGGCACCGTCTTAGGATGACACCTTTCCAAAAAGTGTTTGTCAAATTTCTGCCCTGCTAGAGCTGCCCCGGTCAACTGTAAGTACTGTTATTGTGAAATGGAAACCTCTATTAGCAACAACGGCTCAGCTGCGAAGTGGTAGGCCACACAAGCTCACAGAACGGGACCTCCGAGTGCTGAAGCAGCCCGTAAAAACTGTCCGTCCTCAGTTGCAACACTCACTCCCGAGTTCCAAACTGCCTCTAAGCAATGTCAGCACAATAACTGTTTTGTCATGAGCTTCATGAATGGGTTTCCAGGGAAGACATTTTCAGCTTCCAGGAATTGTGAACAGATGCTTGCGACAGGGGGCTGTGCATTAATATGGTAAAAATGAGGTGATGGTGGCGGATGAATTGTACGACAATGGGCCTCAGGATCTCGTCAAGGTATCTCTGTGCATTCAAATTGCCATCAATAAAATGCAGTTGTGTTCTTTGTCCATAGCTTATGCCTGCCCATACCATAACCCCACCGTCACCATGGGGCACTGTTCACAACGTTGACATCAGCAAACCTCTCGTCCACATGACGTCATTCATGCCTTCTGCCATCTGCCCGGTACAGTAGAAACCGGGATTATTCCGTGAAGAGCACAATTCTCCAACGTGCCAGTGGCCATCGAAGGTGAGCATTTGCCCACTGAAGTCAGTTACGACGCCGAACTGCAGTCAGGTCAAGTACCTGGTGAGGACAACGAGCACGCAGATGAGTGTCCCTGAGATGGTTTCTGACAGTTTGTACAGAAATTCTTTGGTTGTGCAAACCAACAGTTTCATCAGCTGTACAGGTGACTGGTCTCGCAGGTGAAGAAGCCGGATGTGGAGGTCCTGGGCTGGCGTGGTTACACGTGGTCTGCGGTTGTGAGGCCGGTCAGATGTACTGCCAAATTCTCTAAAACAACGTTGTGGCTTATGGTAGAGAAATGAACTCTCTGGCAATAGCCTGCCAATGGCACGCTCCTTCAAAACTTGAGACATCTGTGGTATTGTGTTGTGTGACATTTTAGAGTGGCCTTTTATTGTCCCCAGCACAAGCACAAGGTGCACCTGTGTAATGATCATGCTGTTTAATCAGCTTCTTGATATGCCACACCTGTGAGGTTGATAGAGTATCTCAGCAATGGAGAAATGCTCACTAACATGGATGTAAACAAATGCGTGCACAATATTTGAGAGAAATACGTTTTTGTGCGTATGCAATATTTCTGGGATATTTTATATCCGCTCATGAAACATGGGACCAACACTTTAAATTTTGCGTTTATATTTTTGTTCAGTGTAGTTCCAGAATGGTCTGTTTTCACTTATGCCGGTCAACTGTAACACTGCAGCCGTTAAACGGGCAGTTCCCAGAATTTGTTGGTTATTTATGGTCTTGTAACAGTTCTCCCGGCCCCTCGCATGCAGTGTGCAAACAAGACTGACTGCAGACTGACATCACTTCTCCACGCTAACCCATAGCATGTCCACATTCTTGTGTTCTTTTTCTTTTTACCTGCACAGGACGAAGGTAAAAAAATGAAGGGTGACTCAATGGACCTTCGTCTGGATATTGAGCGCCGTAAAAAATATTCCACCCGGGAGAGTGATTATAAACAGGATGGGGGGAGAGATTCAGGAGACTCCCCAGAGGCTGGCAGGGAGAGGCCCGCTGAGAAATCCTCCAAGCACCACAAGAAGTCCAAGTATGTTCAACCAACTCGCACTCTATAACAGTGGTTCTCAAACTTCTCCCCGGGGCCCCCAGCTGTTCCACGTATTTGATTTATTGCATAGCTAGCACACCTGATTCAACTTGTCAACTAATCATCAGGCCTTTGACGAGGTGAATCAGGTGAGCCAGTTCAGAGCTACAACAAAAAATTGTGAAAGGTCTGAGGGTCTCTGAGGAGAGTTTTTTTTTTTTTAGAACCACTGGTCTATCACAAGCATCACAATTACTTTACTTTACTACATTATATTTACTACGTTTACTTTACAAGTCCTGTTCATATCTAAAACTAGCCAGGGTTGTACAAGACAAGCAATGGAGCCAAATGTCAATAACAATAAACTGACTTTTAAAGGGGGTTTTGGTCCCTCAACCTTCACCTCTTCCTCCAGGAAAAACAAGAAGAAGCCATCTCGCTCCTCCTCTTCCTCTTCTTCTGCCGAATCTCAAAGGGGAGGAGACTATCCCCACGTGGAGCCTGAGCCCAAAGACGAAGGCTTTAACAAGGCCAGGCTGGGGCCTCGGGGGGACTATGGTAGTCCCACGGAGAGGGGACGAGGACGCGGAGGCTTTGTAAGTCTGCTCATGGACGTGCACTCATATTCATTTTAGAAAGTAAAGGGTCTAATAAAGAATATAAGCGTCAAGAGAACAAGACAAAGTACAACCACAACTAACCTGAAACAAAACATTTAAAATAGAAAAATATGTCATGATGGCACGTTTGTTTTCTTCTTTGACGTTGCACTTGGACAGATTTCTACCGGAAATCAAACTCAAGGGTAGTTATTTTAATTTGTGTAATAATTATTGTCTTCTTGTTTTTATGATCTGGGTTCTCTGTGTCTGACTCATATTGCAGCAATTTAGAATAAGAGGAAGGGGCTGGAACAGGGAAAATGACCAGGGAAACAATTCCAACAGTAATACCGCTAACATTTGCATACCAGTTCACCCCAAGAATGAGGACTGGGACCCAGAGTACACCCCCAAGAGCCGAAAATACTACTTGGTAGGTTTGTACCCATGCCATTATAAATTATATCTTTGTTTCCTCTTGCCTATATATAACATTCCATCCTCAAATGAATTAATTCCTCAAGTCAAATCAAGTGAATTCACCAAATTCGCAACTGCTTTGAACTTGCTAACAATGGTATTACCTTCAAGCTCACTTCAATATATTAACTCTCTCTCTTTTCCTGTCTTTCCATTTGTCCTTCAGCATGATGACAGGGAGGGCGAGAGGAAGTGGGTGGACAACCGAGGACGTGGAGGACGGGGGAACTTCCTGCGTGGCAGCAGGGGCCGTTTCATTATCCGGAAGGCCAGCGTTGGCTTACCCAACAACCACGCCAACAACAACAACAGCAGCCCCAAGTGGACACATGACAAGTTCCAGGTCAACGGGGGGAAGGAGGAGGGCGAGCCCCAGGAGGAGGACACAGAGCAGGACCACAAAGACCAGGAGAAGTCTGAAGACATGGAAAACGCTGAGCAGTGAGGGAGCTCAGGGAGAGAGAAACATTGTACCAGCACAGTGGAAATGTTCTACTGTCTCAAGTCATCTGGGTCGTGTTGAAATGGATGAAAACGGACTGAAACGGGAGGAAAGGACTACCTGGACTTGTCCAATAACAAACACTGTCCAATAAGAAACTACCTGGACTTGTCCAATTAGAAAAGACCCTGCTCACAGCCTATATCCATCACAATGGTTGGACATGGGAGAGCTTTGCCCATGTACAAATACACACATTAGGAATCAATCAGGACTCACTTTGACACAATATCTTTACTTAACATTATGTTATACATTTGTCAGGGTATAGCTAACTTGTGTTTTATCTGCTTATAGTAGAAACACTGTTAGACAGTGAACTGCTGTGTTGGAATAGGAAATCTACGTAACCAACCTCTGTGCTTGATAGGTTAGCGCGATGAACAGTGCATTGTGGGGTGTTATGCCTCTTAGTACAGGGCTGATGCAACATTGCATAACACTTTTTAAAAATATTTTTATATCTTGACGCAAAAAAGTCACATTTTTACAGAGCATGACAGGAGGATCTTTTTGTGCCTTAGACTTAATAAAATATGTCGGACACATATTTAAATAATTAAATTACATTTGAGGCCAAACAGATGAATACTATACTAGAAGATAAACATTTTTATTTATTTATTATACAGTAGTGATAAATCATACACTATTACACAGTAGATATCTTTTTAGACCAGTTTAGCCATCAACTGCAGAAAATACAGTATGCTGTTGACTTTAGCAAGTTTTAGGATTCAACAATGTAACCTACGGATTCAAAACGTAACCTGCTGATTCAAATACGTAACCTGCTGATTCAAATACGTAACATTCAACTACGTAACATGCAACTTTGCAGCATGTTTCTGGATTCTACCAGGCTTAAGTACAGCTAGAGGCAATCGAATCCCCTTTTTACATGACAACTGGGCCAGTGTCTAATGGTCTATATGGTTTAGACCGTATGGTTTATAGTGGTCTTGCTAGTCCAGCATCTTGCATGTGACCCCTCTGACAATGGGACCAAATTGGGTCAAAGGTTATATTCTACAGACCTGCACTGTGGAGTGAAACAAGAGGCTCACAGTCCCCTAGAAGAGCAAACCGCAGTGGTGGAGAAATGACCCAATCGTCATCCCTTAAAAGAAAATGACTCAAGTAAAAGTTGAAAAATTCTACTTGAGTAAAAGTCTAAAACTATTTGATTTTAAATATACTTAAGTAACAAAAGTTAATTAAAAAAATATATTTACTTAAGTATCAAAAGTATATAATTTAAAATTCCTTATATTAATCAAACCAGACACCCTTTTTTAGTTTTTTAAATGTATGGATAGCCAGGGGCACACTCCAACACTCAGACATAAATAACAAACAAAGCATGTGTTCTATGAGTCCGCCAGATCAGAGGCAGTAGGGATGACCAGGGGCGTTCTCTTGATAAGTGCGTGAATTTTACTGCCCCGGGCTAAGCATTCGAAATGTAAAGAGTACTTTTGAGTTTCAGGGAAAATGTGCGGAGTGAAAAGTACATTATTTTCTTTAGGAATATAGTGAAGTCAAAATTATAAACAGTAAAGTAAAGTACAGATACTCCCCCCAAAAAACTACTTAGGTGGTACTTTAAAGTATTTAAGTACTTTACACCACTGGGAAACAGAGACTGTTAAATAAAATGGCATACCCTGTCTGCAAAGTCACAATGGGCTACCTGGATGTTTATCTTGTCTAGTTTGTTGAGAATCCTCTATTGGATTGTTATATTTTGTACATTTCAAAACTGTTAACTTGGTCTTGGGTTGGGTGTGTGTACTACTTATTAATGGCTCAATTTATAATTATTTGTAGCAATTAATGCTTCCTTTGTATATGAAGAAAAAAATGGTGATTGATTATATCACGGCATTGATTAGATCATGGCACACTCAATGCTTTGATGTGATAGGTTTTCTCATTGAATGGGGACTTTTCCCCCTTGTGCAACGTCTGTTAAGTTTTGATTGCTGAGTAGTATGTGTGGGGTGCAACACAGTAAACTTTGGTTGAATATAAAATAAAATAACTTCTAAGGTATTTGAATTTGATCCAAAATGATTTGTGCTGTTCAATGAAATATAGTTTATAAAAAATTATAGAAAAAGTAGACTGTTGCACTACTTGGATTTGTATGTCTTGCTGTGGGAGGCACTACTCTTTAATGTACATGATAAATGTTGTGGTTGACACTTTCATGTTCAATTTTATGTGGTTGGGGCAATAACTTTTTTAAATGGTTCCTGTAGCCAATGTTTTTCAGATGTAAATTAAAAAGAACTTTGGTTAATTTAACATCGGTTAAATTTAATCTGTGTTGCTTATTTTTCATATCTTTATTCAATAAGGAGTTGAAAATCTAACATTTACATTATTGACACCTGTCTATACTGTACTGGAAAGGTGAGGTTGTAAGAGCCAGAGCATAGACCACACAGTACATGCACTATACACGAAAGAGCAGAGATTTACAAGTCTTATACTGACTGTCAGTACTGTATTCTGTGTATAGGGAAGAGAAGTGGTGAATGCTTTGATTTACAGATGTAGGATCTTAATTGGATCACTCTTTTGTTGTTGAGAATTTTACTGCACTGCAGGAAATGCAGATAAGCTTCATCCTTATTCCAAGATGGCGTAGCATTGTGTTTTCTCTTGTCCAGTCTTGTGTTTTGTCTTCCTCGTTTTTGTATATATATTTGAATCACTCTTTCCATCTAAGGACTGAATATACTTTCCTGCAACCCGCCTCACCCAATGTGGTACGGATCTACTAATTTTATATTTTAGAACCGGAACCCCCATCAGCAGCTAGCCAGTTAACTAGCTAGTAGGCAGTAAGCCACTGCTAGCGGTCTTCAAACAACCACCCCTCATCACGGTCAAATGGCCATGCTAGCCATGCTTTCCACCTGGCTACTCCTACCCCGGGCCAAAAGCTCTGCACCCCCCGCAGAAACCTGCCCAAGTCCCCCCCGCTTCTACTTCACCCAAATCCAGATAGCTGATGTTCTGAAAGAGCTGCAAAATCTGGATCAATACAAAGCAGCAGGGCTAGACAACCTGGAGACTCTCGTTCTAAAATTATCCGCCAAAATGGTTGCAACCCCTATTACTAGCCTGTTCAACCACTCTTTCGTATCGTCTGAGATCCCCAAAGATTGGAAAGCTGCCGCGGTCATCCCCCTCTTCAATGGGGGAGACAATCTAGACCTAAACTGTTATAGACCTATATCCATCCTGACCTGCCTTTCTAAAATCTTCGAAAGACAAGTTAACAAACAGACTACCGCCCATTTTGAATCCCACGTACTTCTCCACTATGCAATCTGGTTTCCCGAGCTGGTCATGGGTGCACCTCAGCCACGCTCAAGGTCCTAAACAATATCATAACCGCCATCGATAAAAGACAGTACTGTGCAGCCGTCGTCATCAACCTGGCCAAGGCTTTCGACTGTCAATCACCGCATTCTTATCGGCAGACTCAATAGCCATGGTTTCTCAAATGACTGCCTCGCCTGGTTCACCAACTACTTCTCAGATAGAGTTCAATGTGTCAAATTGGAGGGCCTGTTGTCAGGACCTCTGGCAGTCTCTATGGGGGTGCCACAGTGTTTAATTCTCGGGCCGACTCTTTTCTCTGTATATATCAATGATGTCGCTCTTGCTGCTGGTGATTCTCTGATCCACCTCTAGAATATGTGGACAACTACAAATACCTAGGTGTCTGGTTAGACTGTAAACTCTCCTTCCAGACTCACATTAAGCATCTCCAATCCAAAATTAAATATAGAATCGTATTCCTATTTCGCAACAAAGCCTCCTTCACTTATGCTGCCAAACATACCCTCGTAAAACTGACTATCCTACCGATCCTTGACTTCGGCGATGTCATTTACAAAATAGCCTCCAACACTCTACTCAGCAAATTGGATGTAGTCTATCACAGTGTCATCTGTTGTAACGGGATTCTTCTGTTGAATGAGTGGTGGACCAAAACGCAGCGTGGTTATTGTGATACATCTTTAATAAAGATGAAAATAGAACAATATACAAATCAAATCAAATCCAATTTTATTTGTCACATACACATGGTTAGCAGATGTTAATGCGAGTGTAGCGAAATGCTTGTGCTTCTAGTTCCGACAATGCAGTGATAACCAACAAGTAATCTAACTAACAATTCTAAAACTACTGTCTTATACACAGTGTAAGGGGATAAAGAATATGTACATAAGGATATATGAATGAGTGATGGTACAGAGCAGTATACAGTAGATGGTATCGAGTACAGTATATACATATGAGATGAGTATGTAGACAAAGTAAACAAAGTGGCATAGTTAAAGTGGCTAGTGATACATGTATTACATAAGGATGCAGTCGATGATGTAGAGTACAGTATATACGTATGCATATGAGATGAATAATGTAGGGTAAGTAACATTATATAAGGTAGCATTGTTTAAAGTGGCTGGTGATATATTTACATCATTTCCCATCAATTCCCATTATTAAAGTGGCTGGAGTTGGGTCAGTGTCAATGACAGTGTGTTGGCAGCAGCCACTCAATGTTAGTGGTGGCTGTTTAACAGTCTGATGGCCTTGAGATAGAAGCTGTTTTTCAGTCTCTCGGTCCCAGCTTTGATGCACCTGTACTGACCTCGCCTTCTGGATGATAGCGGGGTGAACAGGCAGTGGTTCGGGTGGTTGATGTCCTTGATGATCTTTATGGCCTTCCTGTAACATCGGGTGGTGTAGGTGTCCTGGAGGGCAGGTAGTTTGCCCCCGGTGATGCGTTGTGCAGACCTCACTACCCTCTGGAGAGCCTTACGGTTGAGGGCGGAGCAGTTGCCGTACCAGGCGGTGATACAGCCCGCCAGGATGCTCTCGATTGTGCATCTGTAGAAGTTTGTGAGTGCTTTTGGTGACAAGCCGAATTTCTTCAGCCTCCTGAGGTTGAAGAGGCGCTGCTGCGCCTTCTTCACGACGCTGTCAGTGTGAGTGGACCAATTCAGTTTGTCTGTGATGTGTATGCCGAGGAACTTAAAACTTGCTACCCTCTCCACTACTGTTCCATCGATGTGGATAGGGGGCTGTTTCCTGAAGTCCACAATCATCTCCTTAGTTTTGTTTTGTTGAGGTTATTTTCCTGACACCACACTCCGAGGGCCCTCACCTCCTCCCTGTAGGCCGTCTCGTCGTTGTTGGTAATCAAGCCTACCACTGTTGTGTCGTCCGCAAACTTGATGATTGAGTTGGAGGCGTGCGTGGCCACGCAGTCGTGGGTGAACAGGGAGTACAGGAGAGGGCTCAGAACGCACCCTTGTGGGGCCCCCGTGTTGAGGATCAGCGGGGAGGAGATGTTGTTGCCTACCCTCACCACCTGGGGGCGGCCCGTCAGGAAGTCCAGTACCCAGTTGCACAGGGCGGGGTCGAGACCCAGGGTCTCGAGCTTGATGACGAGCTTTGAGGGTACTATGGTGTTGAATGCCGAGCTGTAGTCGATGAACAGCATTCTCACGTAGGTATTCCTCTTGTCCAGGTGGGTTAGGGCAGTGTGGTTGAGATTGCATCGTCTGTGGACCTATTTGGGCGGTAAGCAAATTGGAGTGGGTCTAGGGTGTCAGGTAGGGTGGAGGTGATATGGTCCTTGACTAGTCTCTCAAAGCACTTCATGATGACGGAAGTGAGTGCTACGGGGCGGTAGTCGTTTAGCTCAGTTACCTTAGCTTTCTTGGGAACAGGCAAACTAGACACACAACATAGAATGCCCACTCAGATCACACATCTGTGACATCTGTTTTCTCACCAAAGCCCCATATTCTACCCACCACTGCGACCTGTATGCTCTCGTTGGCTGGCCCTCGCTAAATATTTGTTGCCAAACCCACTGGCTCCAGGTCATCTATGAGTCTATGCTAGGTAAAACCGAGCCTTATCTCTATCAGTAGCATGCGCTCCAGCAGGTATATTTCTCTGGTCATCCCGAAAGCCAACACCTCCTTTGGCTGCCTTTCCTTTCAGTTCTCTGCCGCCAATGAATGGAACCAATTGCAAAAATCACTGAAGCTGGAGACTTAAATCTTCCTCTCTAACTTTATGCATCACCTGTCAGAGAAGCTTACCGATCACTGTACCTGTACCCAACTACCTCATCCCCACATTGTTATTGATTTATTTATATATATTTTTTGCTCTTTTGCACCCCTATATCCCTACTTGCACATCATCATCTGCACATCTATCACTCCAGTGTTAATGCTATATTGTAATTATTTCACCTCTACATTTCACACTACATTTGCACGCACTGTGCATAGATTTTTCTATTGTGTTACTGACTGTGCGTTTGTTTATCCCATGTGAAACTGTGTTGTTGTTTTTGTCGCACTGCCTTACCTTATCTTGGCCAGGTCGCAGCTGTAAATGAGAACTTGTTCTCAACTCGCTTACCTGGTTAAATAAATGTGAAATTTAAAAAAATGTTTAATTTTTATTTTGTTAACATAAATTCACTGAAACTACACTCTAAAACACGGTTGGCACTCCAATTTCATTTTCACCTCATTTAGCACCTGATTTTCATGACATGGCACAAGTGAGGTTGTGGGCCTTTCCCCTTTTGCTCTCTATTGCTCCTCTATTATTCCTCAGGTGGCTGTTGACATCACAGATTCCCATCACACCAACTCATTGAATGCTCTTCTCCTTGAAGTTTGCGGTTGTGTAAAAATATATAATTTTTTAGCCTATAGTGTGTGTACTTCACTGTATTTACGGTTGGGATATCGCTCTTCAATTGTAAAAGTTCAAAATCGCTGTTAGGACGTCTTTAACAGTGTTGCACATTTATGTACAGTTGTGGCCAAACGTTTTGAGAATGACACAAATATTAATTTTCACAAAGTCTGCTGCCTCAGTTTGTATGATGGCAATTTGCATATACTCCAGATTGTTATGAGGGGTGATCAGATGAATTGCAATTAATTGCAAAGTCCCTATTTGCCATGCAAATGATCTGAATCCCCAAAAAACATTTCCACTGCATTTCAGCCTTGGACCAGCTGACATCATCATGTCAGTGATTCTCTCGTTAACACAGGTGTGAGTGTTGATGAGGACAAGGCTGGAGATCACTCTGTCATGCTGATTGAGTCGAATAACAGACTGGAAGCTTCAAAAGGAGGCTGGTGCTTGGAATCATCGTTCTTCCTCTGTCAACCATGGTTACCTGCAAGGAAACACGTGCCGTCATCATTGCTTTGAAAAAAAAGGGCTTCACAGGCAAGGATATTTCTGCCAGTAAGAATTTCACCTAAAAACAACCATTTATCGGATCATCAAGAACTTCAGGGAAAGCGGTTCAATTGTTGTGAAGAAGGCTTCAGGGGGCCCAAGAAAGTCCAGCAAGCGCCAGGAACGTCTCCTAAAGTTGATTCAGCTTGCAGGAATGGCAGCAGGCAGGTGTGAGTGCATCTGCACGCACAGTGAGGCGAAGACTTTTGGAGGATGGCCTGGTGTCAAGAAGGGCAGCAAAGAAGCCACTTCTCTCCCGAAAAACATCAGGGACAGACTGATATTCCGCAAAAAGTACAGGGATTGGACTGCTGAGGACTGGGGTAAAGTCATTTTCTCTGACGAGTCCCCTTTCCGATTCTTCGGGGCATCCGGAAAAAAGCTCGTCCGGAGAAGACAAGGTGAGCGCTATCATCCTGTGTCATGCCAACAGTAAAGCATCCTGAGACCAGTCATGTGTGGGGTTGCTTCTCAGCCAAGAGAGTGGGCTCACTTACAATTTTGCCTAAGAACACAGCCATGAATAAAGAATGGTACCAACACATCGTCCGAGAGCATCTTCCCCCAACCATCCAGGAACAGTTTGGTGATGAACAATACCATTTCCAGCATAACTGAGAACCTTGCCATAAGGCAAAAGTGATAACTAAGTGGCTTGGGGAACAAAACATGAATATTTTGGGTCCATGGCCAGGAAACTCCCCAGACCTTAATCCCATTGAGAACTTGTGGTCAATCCTCAAGAGGCGGGTGGACAAACAAAAACTCACAAATTCTGACAAACTCCAAGCATGGATTATGCTAGAATGGGCTGTCTTCAGTCAGGATGTGGCCCAGAAGTTAATTGACAGCATGCCAGGGCGGATTGCAGACACACACACACACACACACACACACACACACACACACACACACACACACACACACACACACACACACACACACACACACACACACACACACACATACACATACACACACACACACACAATTACGTCACACTGATGTATTTGACTGTCTTGTATTTTTCCCCATACAATGTGTGACAGTTACTTGTACAGCTGACAATATGTGGTTATGTTCTTTTTCACCCTTGCCTATCATCTCTCTCCTTCAATTAGAAACCTGTCCCACCTGTTCTCTCTCTCTCCTTCTCTTACTCTCTCGCTTGCTCTCTCTGACCCGTCCTCCTCCTGGCTGGTGGCTTGTCATGACTAGCCTGAAGTAGATGTTAATGTTTGACTAGAGGGAAGGAGGGCCCTGGCTAGCCATATATAGCTTTGCTTCTTGGGCAATGCACTCACTTTCTTTCAGTTCTCCTCCTGTAGCATATGAGGTGTCTGTCTGTCCTCTGAGGAGGAATTACCTAAAAGTCTAGAAGAGAGAATAAAGCTTTCCTAAGAAGTCATGGGTAAGTGCATTGTAACTGTGTTGTCCATTCAGTAGTGTTTACGAGGGTTTGGGGAATGTTTACAATGTCTGTCAATTAGTTACATTCAGGGCAATTGACAGGAACTCTAGCTTCGAAACTGTGTGGTCATTTTGTAATCCCAAATACTATTTGCGATTGGAGGGGATTTTAGTATACCAGATATGTAGGCCTGTTCATGTTTGTAGATTATACACCCTCTTTTTCAGAAAAGAGATAACAGAGATAATGATCTTGCTTCTTTATTATCCAGAAAGCAAAGAGGTAGTAAGTCTCTGGGTGTCCACGATACTTTTGTATTTGGTGTTGCAGGGTTTCTTCATAGCTACCATTGACATAAATGCCTAAAGCCAGGTAAACAGGTTAGCACTAGTACTAGCAGTGGCTAAGGTACATTTTTCATTATTTTCTTACTTGCAGGTTGGTTATAGGCAATGGGTGTGTGTGGTACTGACATTTTGTTTTGTATAGTCCTTGCCTAAAAACTACTTGAACATAAACCTTTTCACTATGCCAGGGCAAATTCCCCCAATTTTTTTTTTTTGGTATCCATTGTGCTGCTCTGTACTGTAACCTTGCTTTACGTATGTGTTGTTCAAACACAAATATGCTACAGGAGACTGGTTTGGTTTATAATGGCCTTGGTGTTTATTCAGAAAAAGTAAAGCTGAAATCTTTTAACAACATACCAATAGCTTCCCCCTCCCCTATGATTTACTGCATGTTTCAAACACAATAATCTTGATGTTACCCTTCTCACACTATGCAGCCAAGCCGAGTCAAACAAGCTAGTTATTTACCATAGTTGCCAAAAAACAAGCTAGAGAGAACAATGTGCAAGACCATATCCATGCCAGCACAGTACAGTTTGGATCAGCACAATAGTATGAAAAGTGTACACGTTATCTCTCTTCCCCTCCTAATGTTTTTGAGTTACTAGACTATGGTGGTAACCTTCTAGATGTTGGGCCACATTACGTGTTAAATGACTCTAAATAACTGCAGTTCCTCAAGCGATATTGTTAGGTCTGTTTGAAAAGAGAATGAAACTTGCGACACCGTATTCTCTTCTCCCTCCTCCTCCATTTGCCTGTCTCAGAGGTGCTGGTGCTGATGGACTTTGAGGGCATGATGGGAGATGAGATGACGGTGCAGGTGGGAGACGTGGTGACGAGTGTCACCAAGCCCAGCGAGGAGGGCTGGCTGGAGGGAGAACTGAGGGGCAAGAGGGGCATCTTCCCCGCTAACTTCGTCAAGGTACAGCATGTCCAACAAGAGTTTGCCTTCAGTCCCAGGATTAGGATGAATATCATCTCAATTCAGTCAACGAAGGAAGTCAAATTAAATTATATTCTGTCAAGGAACTGAAATTCCATTATTTCAGTTTACATCCTTCCTTGACTGATTTGAAATCAATTTGACCCCGACTCTGACCAGCCTATTGTTCGTGCATTTCTCATGTGCAATCCATTGTCTAATACTTGACTCATTAGCTTTTTCCTTGTGTGTGTTTGTATATTTTATTTCCCACACAGGAGGTGCCAGTGTATTTGATAGGTGACAGCCAGAGGGAACCAAGAAGCCTACGGAAATGTATGTGTCACTCTCCAATGGCTTCAAACCTCCACTACCATAACGCTCTGCTTATTGTGTGTCCCATAACTTGGATCTGTAGCTTAAACTGTATCCATATATGTTTCCCAGTCTGTCAAACACGAACCCTGTTTTGTACTGAAATGTGGAAGTGTTTTGGTTCGTGCTCATCGAGATACACGCACACTTTGTCAGCACGACAGGCTCAAACAAGTAATTAAAGGCCTTGTGTAGATATACAGCCTCGCCTGCTAGCACCAAGCTTAAATATAATGTACAAGGAAGGAACAGATCAAAACCACAGTCTACTGTTACAGCACAGTCCCTTTGAGGGATTCAATTAGTTACAACACAAAGAAGCTTTGATTATTCTAGTCATGCTCTGAGTCTGGAGTCTACAAGTTATCATATTGAGACTTCTGTATTTGTTTACTTCTGAATTTCTCTGCTGAATTTCTATTCATCATTAGTTTTAACTATCATTTTACAATAATAAGAGCAGTCTTGACTAATGATGTGGCTGGTACAATGCTTTGCTCATACAGCAAGGATGATTAAGCAAACAAGGAAGTGTGAGGTGGCCTTTGCCTACAGTCCCTTGAATGAGGATGAGCTGGAGCTGGTTGTCGGGGAGACCATTGAGATCCTCAGAGAGGTACGGTGTTGCTTTTATCATTACTGACACTATCAATAGATGGGAAAACACTTGCAAACATACTAGAGAAGGAATCTCAAACAAATATCCCACAAGACAATTTAACAAGGCCCTAGACCCAAATTAGTTTGAGACCCCTGCTATAGAGTATCAGTGTAAATGAGTTGTAGGTTCTCGGAGAGAACATTAGCTGCTCTATTTCGAAAGATATGTTTATGTTTTTGCTTCATAATTGGAGTGTCATATCATATTTACTTTCTTTGCATCATCTCTCTAATAGCAAATGCATGAGCAACCACAAATCATTTATCTTGATTGCCTAGCTAGATATGATACTAAAATATCACCCCTCCAAAAGCTCAGATAACCAAATTGTCGCACAGTCATTTCAGCAATGCATATTCATTGTGATGTTTCCCCAAGATTATGCTGAGAAATCACATTTCCCGCACACATTCCAACTTCACTTTGAGGTGTGTACAGATGTGGGATCTTAATTTGAGCCAGTTTGCTACAGCAGGAAAATAATCCTGCAACAGTAACAGGAAATGATAGATATTATGTGGATCACAGGAGGTGGGTTGCACCTTAATTGGGGAGCACGGGCTCGTGGTAATGGTTTCACCGTTCCAGACATTATTATGAGCCATCCTCCCCTCATATAGCCTCCACTGATGTGGATTATAATTCATGGACATTTCATAGGGGAATTTACAAACTTCTGAAACCTTTTTAAAACCTCAAATACACTCTGAGTTCTCCTGCAACCGGATGATCAATTGAAGATTCTACATCTGTAGACATTATGCTGACCAAACCTGTTGTGAGAATTCCTATGCATGTGGATGATTGGTGAAATATGCTCTGCTACACTGTACTATTCTTACATTTCCGTTTCTCTTTCTTTTGACTTCTCTCTCTTTTACCTCTCTCTTGTAACACTTGACAGATTGAAGATGGGTGGTGGATGGGAATGAAAAGTGGTAAAGTGGGAGCGTTTCCATCAAACTTCACCAAAGAGATATTTGTCTCTCCAAAAGGTGGGATGGGCACATTTTTCACATGGCCTTTTTTTGTTCTGAGAGTGGACTTGAATCAATATATCCTTATAGAACTTCCTTCTCAATCCTTTTCAGATGTTAAGCACAACGAGAGCAAAACCAGACCCAAACTCTCAGATACAATGTTCAGTAAAGAGGTATGGAATGCAATATAAATCAAAATACAATAAATATGGGACTTTTTCTCTCCTGAAAAACTAGTTGTGAGATGCCACTGATTAATTTAATACATTTGTCTTTTTGTTAAGACAAAGCTACCTCAGAGGACGAGTGTGAGGAACAAATCAAAAAATAGTAAGTTTCTATAGTTCTAATTCCTACTTTATGTAGGTCGTATAAATGAGTGGACTGCATTCTGAAATACATTTTAAATTGTCAAATAAAAGGCCCATCCTTGTACCACTCATCAAATTCATCCTCCTTGTGGGAGATACTTTTTGATACATTGAAGGAAACTGCAAAGCAATGTCTCCACTGAATATAGAAATGTTCTGATGTACTACAACAACAGTGAGACCTCTGCTTGTGACAAGTGTTCTATTTTTGGACCAAACTACCACTTAGGCAGGTGTCCACAAAGAACAGACAGCCACATCATTGGCATGTGACAGTCAGTAATTCCCGCAGTTTAACAAATAGGCTATGTGGGTGTGGGCCCACAGAAACTCTGACAGTAACACTGGCTTGGTGTCACCGTTTAACGTGCAAAGAGATTAATGGTTCAAATAGGTTCAAGTCAATGCTTCACAGTTCATATCCTTCTCAGAAAAATATATGGATGTATGGACTGATATTCTTCTTTGATTGGTTAGTCATGATCAGTGGTGTAAAGTACTTCAGCAAAAATAGTTTAAAGTACTATTTAAGTCGTTTTTGGGGGTATCTGTACTTTACTATTTATATTTTTGACAACTTTTACTTCACTGCATTCCTAAAGAAAATAATGTACTTTTTACTCCATACATTTTCCCTGACAACCAAAAGTACTCGTTATATGTTGAATGCTCAGTAGGACAGGAAAATGGTCCAATTCACACACTTATCAAGAGAACAAGTGGTCATCCCTACTGCCTCTGATCTGGCAAACTCACTGAACACAAATGCATTGTTTGTAAATGATGTCTGTTGGAGTGTACCCTGGCTATTTTAAAAACGGAGGTACATTTTAAAAACAAGACAATGGTGCCGTGGAGTTTGTTTTATATAAGGAATTTGAAATTATTTATACTTTTACTTTTGATACTTAAGTATATTTAGAACCAAATACTTTTAGACTTACTCAATTAGTATTTTACTTGGAGACTTTCACATTTACTTGAGTAATTTTCTTTTTTAGGTATACATACTTTTACGACATAATCTTAAAACCAACCTATTCCAGCCAAGCATTGCTTAGGTTCTCTTTATAACGCTCCCCTCTCTATTATGTCTACTCAGTGAAAGAATGTTGTCAAGTCATGTTCGACTACGCAGCCTTGACCGAGGACGAGTTGAATCTAAAGAAGGGAGACATTGTTACAATCATCACCAAGGTTTGGGTCTTTGTACTAATGTTGTCATTCATGTTCCCCAATACAATATACTGTACCTTCTTGATTTTGGCCCCAAAGGGCATAAAGTCATGCTCCAGTTTTGGACTAGAATAAACCTGGTTATACAATTTCATCAATATTTTTTTCTCCTCTTCAACCAGACAAGCCTGTTATGTGACTTGTGAGTAATTCCGTGAAAATATGTGCCACATTACACTAGATGACAAAGCATGCACAATTACATAAGTAGGGAAACCATCCCAAAATCTGATGGTATAAATTATATTCCAAATTACAGTGGTGTAAAGTAACTACATTAAGTAAAAATACTTTGAAGTACTACTTAAGTGTTTTTTGGGGGTATCTGTACTTTACTTTACTATTTATATTTTGAACAACTATTACTTTTACTCCACTACATTCCTAAAGTAAATATGTACTTTTTACTCCCATACATTTTCATTGACACCCAAAAGTACTTGTTATATTTCAAATGCTCAGGTAGGACAACAATGTAGTCCAATTTACGCATCTTCAGTATCAATATAATGTGTTGTCATACCTACTGCCTCTGATCTGGCGGACTCACACAAAAAAAATACTTTGCTTGTTAATTATGTCTGACTGTTGGAGTGTGCCATTAGCGCTCTATAAAACAAATAATTATATATATACACAGTACCAGTCAAAAGTTTGGACACACATACTCATTCAAGGGTTTTTCTTTATTTTTTACTATTTTCTACATTGTAGAATAGTAGTGAAGACATCAAAACTATGAAATAACACATATAGAATAATGTAGTAGCCAAAAAAGTGTTAGACAAATGAAAATATATTTTATATTTGAGATTCTTCAAAGTAGCCACCGTTCGCCTTGATGACAGCTTTGCACACTCTTGGCATTCTCTCAACCAGCTTCATGAGGTAGTTACCTGGAATGAATTTCAATTAACAGGTGTGCCTTGTTAAAAGTTAATTTGTGGAATATCTTTCCTTCTTAATGTGTTTGAGCCAATCAGTTGTGTTGTGACAAGGTAGGGGTGGTAAACAGAAGATAGCCTACATATTACGGCAAGGAGAAACGACAGTCCATCATTACACTTTTTTGGTTCCTACATGAGTCCATATTTCATAGTTTTGATGTCGTCACTATTATTCTACATTGTAGAAAATAGTAAAAAAAAAAAAAAAAAAAACCTTGAATGAGTAGGTGTGTCCAAACTTTTGACTGGCACTGTTTATATAAAAGAGAGAATCGTGCTGTCTGGTTTGCTTAAAATAAGGAATTTGAATTTTTATTTTGACTCAAATATGACAATTGAATATTTTTTCCACCACTGTACTTAAGTATATTCAAAACCAAATACTTTTAGACTTTTACTCAAGTAGTATTTTACTCAAGTAGGGTGACCTTTACTGTTACTTGAGTCATTTTATATTAAGGTATCTTTACTTTTACTCAAGTATGATATTTGAGTACTTTTTTCCACCACTGCTAAATTATAAGTGGAAAAGGGAGGTTTATGATAACTTTGAAGATCAAATAATAGTGTCTACTGTGGGCAATGACCATGCTTCCCCTGACCCTCTGTTAAACCTCTCAGATGTTCAGATTACTTGTCGTTTTATGATCTGTGTGTAGTTCTTTGAGTTGCTCTTTACACAAGCTCTTCTTCTGAAGGAAACAGAGGACGAGGGCTGGTGGGAGGGAGAGATGAACGGACGCAGAGGTTTTTTCCCGGACAATTTCGTCATGGTGATACCCACGATAGACGGTCTCCAAGTGAGTTAGAGCAGGGAATGAGGGAAACATTCCCAGGGATAGTCTCGCTGTAGCCCTTTGAATGGGAATTCCCCCCCACACATTCCAGGGGGGTTTAGCCATTACATTACACTGACCTAAGCAGCTATGACACCAACCAGTAATGAACATGAGCTATTTATTAGACCGCAACAGGTCAATAAAAACAAATCCCTTTATCTACAGTTGGCTAACAAAAAAATACATTCTCAGTCAAGTTTTTCTTATATTTTTTTTATATAACCTTTGTTTAACTAGACAAGTCAGTTAAGAACAAATTCTTATTTACAATGACAGCAGGTTAACTGCCTTGTTCAGGGGCAGAACAACAGATTTGGTCCTTGTCAGCTCAGGGATTCATCTAGCCACCTTGCGGTTACTGGCCAAATGCTCTATCCACTAGGCTACCTGTCAACCTTTACTTAACTAACTTATAAAGGTTTCTGACTCAAAGATCTCTTTAACATCTTCAGTTTAGGAGTCACTGACTTCACATTTCCGTCTGTGGAAAAAGAGTGTTAGTTTATTTTGAATTGTATTACTTTTATATATATATGTATATATTTTTTAAATAAAACAATAAAAGAATATACGAATGGCCGCTCGGGTCAATGGGTGCTCTAATCAGTGTGTGTGTGTTGCAGCAAATAGGCAGCAAAGAGAGACTGAGGCAACCTGTTGTGTTTTCTGTTGCTTTTCCTCCAGTCTGGAAGCACCAGCCAACCACCTGCGCGCCGTGGCACGGAAAGACGCTCAGGTAAATACAGCAACTTCCTGTTTTAACAGAGAGACCAGTGCCACAGCATATACTGTTACACCAGTTAGTCCATGACACCAATATGACAGTACAGAATGTCTTGTGATTTAGATGCTGACGATGGAGCTTATGAGGTGTAACATAATAACTGGTGCAACAAAATATGCTGTGACACCCATAGAGATCCTATTAGTATTAGTGTGTTAGTATTTTAATTCCTAATTCTATGGTGACACCAATCTGTGACACACCGATATGACAACATAGATTGTCTTGTGATTTAGAGATGCTAATGGGAGCTGAATTAGAGAATTCTCACACGAGGAAATGGCTACGGTTGCTACTGTTTTCATCTACGTTGGTGGTGCGTGTTCAGTCTGGCACGGTGTTCATGTTTTAGGGTGTGTGAGGTTGTTGCTTTAGCAGCTGAATATGAGATTTTGTGTGGTCCAAATTGCTTCCTGAATATTTCAAAATCAAGGTCTTTGCATTTTACAGATACTGTTCTTGTGGATGGAAAACAGACATTAACATAGGCAAGTCACAAAAAAAATGTAATACTCAGCATGAGTGAGTATGGCGACCCTAAGGGTCAAATGAGCTTTTAAAATTGAGTGACAACGGCACATCCACTCTGCCTGTCTGTCTGTCGGCTGTCTGTAACTGAACTACAATTAGGTTTTTATTAGCAAACCAGGCCACAGACACACTCACATTTCCTCAGTCCAGGCTACATAGGCAAATCTTATGTAAGTGAAAATCTACCTAAAGAGCAATATAACACAGGAAAGCCCCAGAATACTCAAATAGTCAAATTCACACAACCACAGCTATATTAACGGATGTCCCTGGTAACAGGTTAGAATGTAGTTTGTAGTTTGTATGATGTAAATGGAAGCTCCCAATCATCCCTATTTCAGATGCTCGTTTTTATTGCCTCTCAATTATCTATAGCTATGCATCATACAATGAAGTTGGGTAGCATAAATTATTGTTCATTGTTGAAGTTTCAAAGCTGTTTCAATTTGACCTCTCTTGACCTGCTATCTATGTGGTGTATCTCGAAGACACAGTTCCCTTTTGAGTTTTTATGACTGTATGTTGTTTAATGAAGGAATAGACCCACTGGGCACACCACGTCATTTCAATGTGGATAATACGTTGTCAGTGCCGTTCAAAATTAGGAATAGATTATTACAGCAATTGTGAGGATCCCCACAGACCTGCGACAACCTATGCATGCTATCTATAACATAAGAAGAAATTTACAGTTTCATTTTAAGGATGAATGTTACATTAGTTTGTAAGATAGACTTAACTTTTACTGTATTACAAAAGGTAATATTGAATTGTGCTTGGTTGATATAAAGAGAGAATCGTGCCGTCTGGTTTGCTTAAAATAAGGAATTTGATGTCTAGCATTTACTTTTTATTTTTTACTTTTACTCAAATATGACAATTGAATACTTTTTCCACCACTGAACTTAAGTTACATTCAAAACCAGATACTTTTAGACTTTTACTCAAGTAGTATTTTACTGGGTGACTTTCACTTTTACTTGAGTCATTTTCTATTAAGGTACCTTTACTTCTACTCATGAATGACAATTTAGTACTTTTTCCACCACTGCATTGTAGAATAATAGTGGAGACATCAAAACTATGAAATAACACATAGAATCATGTAGTAACCCAAAAAGTGTTCAACAAATCAAAATATATTTTATATTTGAGATTCTTCAAAGTAGCCACCCTTTGCCTTGATAACAGCTTTGCTCACTCTTGGCGTGACTAGCTTCATGAGGTAGTCACTTGGAATGCATTTGAATTAACAGGTGTGACTTGTTAAAAGTTCATTTGTGGAATTTCTTTCCTTCTTAATGTGTTTGAGCCAATCAATTGTGTTGTGATAAAGTAGGGGTGGTATACAGAAGATAGCCCTATTTGGTAAAAGACCAAGTCCATATCATGGCAAGAACTGCTCAAATAAGCACAAAGAAACGACAGTCCATCATTACTTTAAGACATGAAGGTCAGTCAATCCATAACATTTCAAGAACTTTGAACATTTCTTCAAGTGCAGTTGCAAAAACTATCAAGCGCTATGATGGAACTGGCTCTCACGAGGACCGCCACAGGAAAGGAAGACCCAGAGTTACCGCTGCTGTTGATTAGAGTTACCAGCCTCAGACTGCAGCCCAAATAAATGCTTCACAGAGTTCAAGTAACAGACACATCTCAACATCAACTGTTCATAGTAGAAGGTGTGAATCAGGCCTTCATGGTTGAATTGCTGCAAAGAATCCACTACTAAAGGACACCAATAATAAGAAGAGACTTGCTTGGGCCAAAAAACACGATCAATGGAAATTAGACCGGTGGAAATCTGTCCTTTAGTCTGATGAGTCAAAATGTGCGATTTTTGGTTCCAACCGCCGTGTCTTTGTTAAACGCAGAGTAGGTGAACGGATGATCTCCGCATGTGTGGTTCCCACCGTGAAGCATGGAGGAGGAAGTGTGATGCTGTGGGGGTGCTTTGCTGGTGACACTGTCTGTGATTTATTTAGAATTCAAGGCGCACTTAACCAGCATGTCTACCACAGCATTCTGCAGCGATACACCATCCCATCTGGTTTGCACTTAGTGGGGCTATCATTTGTTTATCAACGGGACAGTGACCCAACACACACCTCCAGGCTGTGTATGGGCTATTTGACCAAGAAGGAGAGTGATGGAGTGCTGCATCAGATGACCTAGCCTCCACAATCACCCGACCTCAACCAAGTTCAGATGGTTTGGGATGAGTTGGACCGCAGAGTGAAGGAAAAGCAGTGAACAAGTGCTCAGAATATGTGGGAACTCCTTCAAGACTGTTAGAAAAGCATACCTCATTAAGCTGTTTGAGAGAATGCCAAGAGTGTGCAAAGCTGTCATCAAGGGTGGCTACTTCGAAGAATCTAAAATCTAAAACATATTTTTTGGTTACTACAGATTACATATGTGTTATTTCATAGTTTTGATGTCTTCAGTATTATTATACAATGTAGAAAATAGTACAAATAAAGAAAATGATGATCTGGCATTGTTTTAAAGTGACAAATTCAACTTATTTTATGTTGAGATTTGGTGATGACATAATCCTGTGGTTGTAATTTCACCCTCAAAACAACAGTTTACGAGGATGACTTTTTTCAAATCCAATGTCGTTTCCATGTAGATTCCATGTCACAATACGCTGACAAATGAGATTGAAACAACATTGATTCAACCAGTTAGTTCCCAGTGGGGAGGGACAGACAGCATGTAACACATGTTTCGCCTTAAACAGTAAAGAGGATGTGAGAGTCCAATCTTGAGACTGTCAGTACCACACATAGCAGGATGTGGTGTACAGGCCGGTTTTATCTGAGGGCACGAGATCTTGATTCAAACACACACTTCTGCTGAAAGTGCACATTGTGTTTAAGACGCTAACTGTTAGTTAGCTGTTAGGCTGGATGTTTCTTCCCAGCTTTAAATAAATGAAGCCTTTCTAATTGAATACGAAGGGTACACAACATTAAAGATGCAATATTTCAATCACGTCATTTATTTTTAATGATACAATCAGTGCACAAATACGCAAAGGAAGCTTGTTATTGCTACATGGCCCCTTTGACATTTTGAGGCTTTCACTCTCGCTGAACATTCACAAACGTTCATATCTTGTGTGCATGAGTTTGTGTTCAAACATTAAGAGGCCTAACAGTCATTTGGAGATAATATCATCCCAACTCAAAACAATCTCAGCCAGAGTCAAGCCTCTGCACTTGAGTCCCTGCACCCCACCCCATCGCTCCCACTACTCCATTGGCGTCTAGTGTCACTGGGGGGTTGCAGATATGTCACAGGAAGTCCTACACCATGATGGAGAGGGGGGTGTAATACAGTACGTCACATGACCTGGCTGAGATGCCTTGGAGGAAGCCAGGGGGTGGGGGACCATAGAGAGCTCTGTCTGTCACAGTGGCTTTTCACAAGTGGCCCAAGCAGCAACTCTGCAACAACTCTAGTGCTTCACATTGGTGGAAGGGCTTGGTCAGGGAGTTTTACGTGTGTTTTGAAGAAGGTAGGCTCTATTCTCATTGATTTGCTATTGGTACTCTTAGTCTGTGGAATTCATCATCACCAGTCACTTTTCGTGGTTTATTGTCTTACATGTCAGCATGACACTCAGCATGTTCTTCCTCTGTATCTTGAGAGATGTGCTAAAAGCTATAATGCAGATTCATGTTGTTATTGACTTAGCTGTTTTGTGGTCAGTTCCCTTAACTGCACTCTAGTTGATAATTTCTCGTTTTTATTAAACACTATAATTGCTTGGTTAACTCTTAATGGTAATTGAGAGGCAGAATATTGTGCTTTGTCAAAAGACAATCCCATAAGTCTATTATACATACTGTAGCTGTTCACACTTGAGGGATCTCCTTTATGATAAATAAGTTATTTCCACCCCCAAGCCAAGGCCTTCTCAAGGGAGACTCTTGGGAACAGTAACTACAGTATTTTGGATTCTGTAGGATTCTATTGGACACAGCTGTGACCTAGCCTGCTCCTATGACATGCAGCATCTTGGCTTCCCATGCCACTATACTGGTTGGAATTTCTTCAAACTCAAATGGAAGAAAATTAACAACGTTTCTGCCCTACATGAATATGAATTTGCATTTCAATTCAATTATGTTAAATTCATTTTTGCAGAGAATGATTAACCCCGGAGGTCTGGGTCTTGATGCTGTTTTACACTCACCGTTCTCATGGCAAAGAGAACAACACACCAGTGGCAAGATAGATAGCTGTGGCCGTGTATAATATGGTGTGAATTCTGTGCTCTAATGTTCTTTTAGTCAAGGCAGAGGGTTCAGCGATGGAGAAGAGCATCCTTGCAAAAGCAAAAGGTAAGATACAGCATGTTGATACTGTTCAATTAAAGTGCAGTTTTACTGTATCTGCAGTCTCATTTAACCAGATGTTGTATTACATTATACTTCAAAATACAGAGGAGATGATGCTTCACAATTGCAAGGAGGTGTGTGTTGTTAATAAGTACTTACGAGTACCGTTTGCTTACTACGAGCAATGCTTAAATGTGCACATGTGCATACAGATGAGAAACCAGAGACTAAAGACCTGAGAAGCAACCCTCCAACCAAAGTCAAGCTCCCTGCTCCAAGTAGACCTGCACTACCACCTCCAGTGAAGAACAAGCCTCAGAAGTTCGGTTGTAGCAAGTGAGTGACTCTAGAACATCCATTTTTTGTCTCAGTCAACACCAACCATTTGGGTAGAGTACGGAGGTAGTAGTGTCAACATAAATGCAATCTTAATCCAATGTTGACACTAACATCACTCCATAGTATCAAGTATGAACGTTAATAGTGAGACTTGTAAAATAAGGATTTCTTCATGAAGCATCGCTTTCAGACTTTTCTATGGATCAGAATGGACAAATAGGGCACTCATATGGAAGCCTTAGTAGTTATATATTTTCAAAAGCCAAATGATAAGAAATCAAAAGGTCTCTGTCAAGACAGGAACTGTTTGTTCTCTTTAAACTGGCAAGGAAGGAGAGTGTGGAGGAGAGTTTTGGTTGGTGCCTAGGTTACTATAGCACATAGTCTTCATGTCTTGACGCTGAATTGCCAGGATTCCCAAACCTTGAGCGGTGCACTGGAAACTCTGGGATGAGTCCGTGTGGGCCTAAACAGACGAGAGCAGCCCATTTCCTTCTTCCTGAACAAACACACACGACTGGGAAAACAAAAAGGGCCGTCTTTACCAAGGGGAAATTGACGAATAAAAAGACTTTGGGATTGTTCTTTCTAAATAAACTGTCACATGTTGGAGGCAATGCGATGACAGTGTGGCCTTGGCTAAAAGCATATTGCTTATTTGTCAAATTAATTTGAGATTATACTTGCAAAGGTCAAACAAGTTTGTATATTTTATTAAAAGCTATCGACGACTTTTGGTTTGTTCTAGTGAGGGTGTGAACGATGAAAGGAGAAGTCTTAATGCTTGGCTAAACATAAACTCACTGAGGTTTCAATATGCAGTGCATCAGCACCTGCCTCTAAGACCTTGCAAGAGGAAACAGGAAACCACTTTTTCCACACTGTACCACAGCAATTGTCATCCACTGATAATCTCAACTGTAGAAAATGAAGCATCTCTTTCAGTTTTCTCTCTCTACATCAGAGCAATTTGGGGCAAGTTAACCTTATGAATCAACCAGTGTAGGCCTGAAAGAATGAATGTTTAACTTCTCTGAAATTATTTTTTCTCCCATTAGAGCCAATGGCGATCTCCCTCCCCTTTCACCAAAATGTACAGAGGAGAGCAACTCGGACCAGTTTGACGGAGTGGAGGTGTCCCCTGAGAAACTGAGTCACCCCACAGCCAACAGAGCCAAACCCCCACAGAGACGACCCCCATCTGCCCTCGTCACCGGTCCACAGGTATGGCAACAATATACCATACTGTATTATTATCAATGTTATTATGGTACAGAATGCACCTCTGTACAGTGTACATATTATGACATACTAGGAACAGAAGCGTTTCGCTAAACCCACAATAATATTGACTAAATATGTGTATGCGACCAATAAAATTGTATTTGATTTGATTTAGGACAGATCGCATATTAGGACAGTCACACATCCATGGACGTTGTCAGAGTCACTTTGAGTTAGTATCGTTGTCATATGTGTGGACACACCACACAGTTATGTTTCCTTCTGAGACCACACGGAGACAATGACACATGACACATGACACATCACATGACAGTAGACCCACAGCCCCTAGGTTATCATAGCGATGATGATACAATCCCTGATTTGTCTAGTGTCATGACGCCACCAGTCTATATCTGCCCAAAGGTGCACGTTGTACTCCACATCCCCTCTGAAACCACAGGGGGGCAGTGTGGCCCAACACTCATCATGCAGCGACATTATGAACCGACAACCCCAGGTTAACATAAAGATGATGATACATTCTCGGGTTAGTCTGATGTCATTTTCTAATGTCACGCCACAAGTACATATCTGCCTAGAGGAATCACTGTCAACACAGTCATAGGGGCATATCAGTGGAGAATAGTGGCCCTTGTTAGATTTCATTCCTCCAGAGTTTCCCTGAAGACTGTTTGTTCGTGTGACGTGGCCCATCTGGCCCACTAAGTCTTTACTCACCCGCCCAGAGAGAGAGAGAGATGGCCTGTTCATAAGTGGCTTGACAAGTTGCATGCCATGAAGGGTTAGTGAGGCCATGATGTGAGGAATGACTCTTAAAAAGGAATCGTCATTAAGGTCATGGTTGTTGTTCTAACCCTAGTCTCTGAGTGGCAGGGACCAGACAGATGCAGAAAAATCACCTAAACTGCTGAAGGCTTGCAAAATTGACTTTGATTCCATATTCATGAATACTCTATCATCATGTTAGGCCTTGTTGGCAAGTACGTAGAACACAAAATTAACATAACGTCAATGTATCTCTCTCAAAGTATCAATTAGCCACAAAGTAACAACTGACTTTAAATAAGATTACTGAGTTTGAAAAGATTTAATACAAAAGTGTTTGAATCCTAGACCTGTCAATCCTTGACAAAACATTGAGATACATTGCCTAAACATTGCAGGTTGCAGAAAGTCATTCACCACCATCCAAGCCTGAACATCCTCCCAAGAATCCGGTAGTCTCCGGTAATCCGGTAATCTCCAGGCTAGCGCTGCCCAAGGCTATAGTGGAGGCTAGGGCAGCCCAGGAGGAGAAGCCTTGTCTTGACAGCCTACAAGCTGAGGTCAGGGCACTGAAGATTGCTCTGGAGCTGCTGCAAAACAGACACAAGTAAGTAGTATTACCCATTGATTCAGACTTCTAGATAACCAGGGGAAAAACTTGAGGAATCAGGTACATTAACCCATTTGTTCAAGCTATTTTCAACTATTTTGATAAAAGGCAGAATCTACCGCACACTCAAAAACTATTAGTGAAGGTGCTGGAGGCTAAATGTAAAACTAGAAAGACAGGAAAAAGTCCCTGCACACATCCAGTCAGATCTCTCCTAGCCTGGTTAAACCAGACTGAATGCTGGACTCACCATTGTTGAAACACTTCAGCATGTGTTAACCAGGCTACATTTCTCCTGCCAAAAATGTAAACCATTCCTTCATTTTCTGACTCTTCTTTGACCTCTTAGTGCATCTATTGATATATATATATATATATATATGTTCTTTCCTTCTAGACAAGACATACAGGAACTGAAAGAGGGACTGAGAGACGAGAGAAACAAACGTGTGGCTCTGCAGGTACGTGGAATATTTACAGTGAGCTCCAAAAGTATTGGGACAGTGACACATTTTTAGTTGTTTTGGCTCTGTACTCCAGCAATTTAAATTTGAAACAATACCATGACTATGAGGTTAAAATGCAAACTGTCAAATATTGCACAAATATCTCACAAATAGTATACCCCCAGAACATGATAACCTCCCCTGTTATTGAAATAAATAGTGAGAGGCTAGCATGTCTTGTTTTGAGCATGCAGTGGAACATACAATGTTTGGAGCAAAACACAAGCTTTTGATTTAGTTGAATATTAACACAATGTTTCCCCTGTGCAGGAGGAAGTACATGGTCTTAGGACTAAACATTCATCCTAACTGACACCATGACCGGGCAGTACATCTAAGTAAGGCTCTGCTATGTCATTCCCTTGAACACAAACTTGAAAGGGAATTAAAATGTTCCTGACGTTGGAGTGCAAGAGGGGATGGAAAGGATGCATATCTGCTTCCTCTGCAGACATACCAGCTGAGGCCACATTAAGGCCTGGAATCAATCCGTATCCCTGAAGTATCGTGGAAGATCCCCTTTATAGCTTGATAAAAACATTTGAAGGCAATGTTCCTGCATTTGCATTTACGGTAAACACTGCATTGGAAATTACCTTTGAAGGGATACTTTGGGATTTTGGAAAGTCTACTTCCCCGGATTCAGATGAACCCGTGGATACATTTTCATGTCCCTGCGTGCAGTCGGAAGGAATTTTCTAACTAGCGTAAGCGCAATTTCTAACTAGCGTTGGTGCAATGACCTGAAGTATCTACTACCATGCTAGTAGACACCATAGACTTCCAGCCATTGCTAGTTAGCATAGTTTGCATTGGCTCGCAAAACTACCTCTATCCTTGAGTTTATCTGACTCTGGGGAAATACACAAAGGTCTTCATTGTCAAAATCACGAAGTTTAACTTCACATTTTAACACGGACCTTCCGCGATACTTTTGCGATAACGATTGAATCTAGCCCTAGATTGTGGTCAGCCATTTTGTTTGAGGGCATTCTGGACTTGATTGGCAAGGGACCAAGTGAATCGACCAAAATGCTTTGTATACATCGACCAAAATACTTTGTAGCCAGGATTCAACTCAAGGTGGGTTATAGCGTAGTGCACAATACAACTGACAATGTCTCTTTTAAGGGACTTTTCCCCAACGTTTACATGGTAAATGCTGCAGACGTTGGACCAAGCCTAAATCACTTTTAAAAGTATGTTATAGCGCGGCGTGCTTTAACATGCCTTGCATTGAATCCCATCCTTTGGGTAGAAAATGTGTTTTATTTTATATTGATGATATTGTACATTTCATTGAAAGAACAACATCACCCAACAATACAGAGGACTGGTTTTATACATTGAATGTGGGCTATGTTTCTCAGTGATTATTTTTCTCTGAAAGTATATTTCTTATTTTTTGGGGTATGTTTGGGAATATTTTGAAGCATAGTGTTTGGGGAACATGAGTCAACTGAACAAACTACTTGTATCTTTTGTGCGAACTGCCATTGTATATAAGAGTAACTATTTTGTGCCTTTTTAAAAATATTAAATATTACTTGTCCAAAATACTCCAGTGATTTAGCAAGCAATATTTTGCAACTATTCTGCAATAATGCATGTGTCCATTGGGAGGCACTTTTGTATTACTGTTGTTAATTCAGTGCTGCATTGTAGTTGACTTTCAGTCCACAAAAACAAAACTATATTTGTTAATTCTGTATAAATGAACCCTTTTCTCATTTTTGGATATGTCTTTGAGAATAGGTGCTAAAGTGAATCTAATTAAAACCTTGAAAATACAAACACACTGAAATGAAGTGATCTGCAGTGAAGCATGTCGGTATTATACTTTTGCAGCTGGATAAAAGTGGCTGCGTCAGTCACACCAGAATATTAACTTACAGCACACTGAAAGTGAAAACAAGTTGACTTCACATCACATTTAACAAAAAAATAGAGGATGAAGGAAGAAAAACAACGAGAGATTTACTCTCGGATATTTGATGATCAGTATTTGTTGTTTAGGGCTTTAGGAGCCCTATAGATCTGTTTCCATCTCAGCATTGGCGACATGCTTCTGGCATGGCCCGGGAAGAGCTGGAAAGCACATCTGGAGAGCATCTGGAAAACATTACAGAGAGTGGGCTTCTGAAACTGCCATGGGAACAAACTATTTTTAAAAATGGCATTGAATACGCCTGATAGACTGCATATTCCCTCTCGGGCTAAAACGGCTAGTGTAACGTGAAATAAACTATAGTAAAACTATAGTAAACCCTAAATAAATAGGGTTTGTTGGTACGGCAGTATTTTCATAATGTATTTCACATAAGGCCTATTGAAAGTGATCCTTCACCCGTATGAACCTGCAAAGACAACTGAAAACGGTACTTCATAAAACACATTTGATAGGTCATTAATCATAACTGCTAACAGCACAGGCATTTCCATGAAACACATCCATTTTGCAACTTCATGAAACTCCATAATCAACCAAAGAGACAATAGACAGCCTTTTCATTAGTCCAGAGCAATCTTTTTTTTCAGAGGGAAACAGTTGCTGTAAAAGAGGAGGGATTTGAGAGAAGAGAAATGGTATCGGGAAGAGGCACGGAGCCAGAAATAAGATACGGAGGAGGTTCAAAGGTAAACGAAAATTAGCCTTAATAAAAAAGGGTCTGATACGGACAGAAAGAGAACAGTTTTACCTGGTTTCTGTGAAAGGGAAATGGTGGATGAGTAGAGGGCACGAGCTTAAGCGGGTTAACCTCCAGGAAATGACAACAAAGCCCGTTTTTAAAATGTGTCAATGTGTTCATAAGGAGACACAAGTCACAAGCAGTACAGTTGTCACTGGTGACTGACATATCATTCAAAAGACATGGGCCCATTTTGAATGCCTTTATCAATCATTCCTTCCTCATATACTGTAGGTTCAAAACTTTAGTGAAATAGCACAGTTAAAAATATACAGTTGAAATCTACAATAGTGGATGGAAATGTGAACACACATAACCTAAGATGTTATTATTTCATAGAATGATACATGGTAAAAAAAGAAAAAAAAAGACCTTGTTATTAGCATGTCACATCTATACTGAACAAAAATATAAAAGAAACACGTAATGTGTTGGTCCCATGATTCATAATCAGAAATAAAAGATCCCTGAAATGTTCCAAACAAAAAAAAAGCTTACAGTTGAAGTCGGAAGTTTACATACACCTTAGCCAAATACATTTAAGCTCAGTTTTTCACAATTTCTGACATTTAATCCTAGTAAAAATTCCCTGTCTTAGGTCAGTTAGGATCACCACTTTATTTTAAGAATGTGAAATGTCAGAATAATAGTAGAGAGAATGATTTATTTCAGCTTTAATTTCTTTCATCACATTCCCAGTGGGTCAGAAGTTTACATACACTCAATTAGTATTTGGTAGCATTGCTTTTGAGTTGTTTAACTTGGGTCAAACGTTTCGGGTAGCCTTCCACAAGCTTCACAAATTAAGTTGGGTGAATTTTGGCCCATTCCTCCTCACATAGCTGGTGTAACTGAGTCAGGTTTGTAGGCCTCCTTGCACGCACATGCTTTTTCAGTTCTGCCCACAAATGTTCTATAGGCTTGAGGTCAGGGCTTTGTGATGTCCAGTCCAATACCTTGACTTTGTTGTCCTTAAGCCATCCTTAAGTCCATTTGGAAGACCCACTTGCGACCAAGCTTTAACTTCCTGACTGATGTCTTGAGATGTTGCTTCAATATATCCACATCATTTTCCTCTATCCGCATGATGCCATCTATTTTGTGAAGTGCACCGGTCCCTCCTGCAGCAAAGCACCCCCACAACATGATGCTGCCACCCCCGTGCTTCACGGTTGGGATGGTGTTCTTCGGCTTGCAAGCACCCCCCTTTTTCCTCCAAACATAATGATGGTCATTATGGCCAAACAGTTCTATTTTTGTTTCATCAGACCAGAGGACATTTCTCCAAAAAGTATGATCTATGTCCCCATGTGCAGTTGCAAACCGTAGTCTGGCTTTTTTTATGGCGGTTTTGGAGCAGTGGCCTCTTTCTTGCTGAGCGGCCTTTCAGATTATGAAGTAGATGTCTTAACCGACTTGACAAAACTATAGTTTGTTAACAAGAAATTTGTGGAGTGGTTGAAAAACTAGTTTTAATGACTCCAATCTAAGTGTATGTAAACTTCTGACTTCAACTGTATGTCAAACAGAAAACAAACTGGATGGACATCAGAAATAGATGGGAGAGGTTGAGGGTTGAAGTAGAACAGGACTAAAAACAAACAAAATATAAGTATTGTAAAATAGATTGTGTCCTAAAATGTATGTATAATGTATGTAGTATGCATAAGCTGGAAGTAGAAACCTATAAGTGTCGCTGTCCATTAGTTTACTCCAATTAGGGGAAGGGTGGTAGGGTTAGCAAAAGATAATACAGGAAAATACATTTTATAAATATGTGTATACTGTATCTATATAGTATATATGTGTGTTTGGACATACTCATTCAAAGGTATTTCTTATTAAAAAAAACTATTTTCTACATGTAGAATGATAGTGAAGACATCAAAACTATGAAATAACACAAATGGAATCATGAAGTAACCAAAATAGTGTTAAACAAATCAAAATATATTTTATATTTGAGATTCTTCAAAGCAGGCACCCTTTGCCTTGATGACCCTTGAATGAGTATCTGTGTCCAAATTTAATTTTTTATTTAATTTAACTAGGCAAGTCAGTTAATTAAGAACAAATTCTTATTTAATAAGAAATTGTGGGTTAACTGCTTTGTTCAGGGGCAGAACGGCAGATTTTACCTTGTCAGATCGGGGATTTGATCTAGCAACCTTTCGGTTACTGGCCCAATGCTCTAACCACTAGGTTACCTGACACCCCAAACTGGTAGTATTTTATTTATTTTTATTTAACCTTTATTTAACCAGGTAGGCTGGTAGGTAGGCAACTTGGCCAAGATAAAGCAAAGCAGTTCGACACATACAACAACACAGAGTTACACATGGAATAAACAAACATACAATCAATAATACAGTAGAAAAATATATATACAGCATGTGCAAATGAGGTAGGATAAGAGAGGTAAGGCAATAAATAGACCACGGTGGCAAAGTAATTTAAATATAGCAATTAAACACTGGAAAGGTAGAATGTGCAGAATATGAATGTGCAAGTAGAAATACTGGGATGCAAAGGAGCAAGATAAATAAATAAATACAGTATGGGGGTGAGGTAGATTGGATGGGCTAGTTTACAGATGAGCTATGTACAAGTGCAGTGATCTGTGAGCTGCTCTGACAGCTGGTGCTTAAAGCTAGTGAGGGAGGTAAGAGTCTCCAGCTTTAGTGATTTTTGCTGTTCGTTCCAGTCATTGGCAGCAGAGAACTGGAAGGAGAGGCGGCCAAAGGAAGAACTGGCTTTGGGGTGACCAGTGAGATATACCTGCTGGAGCGCGTGCTACGGGTGGGTGCTGCTATGGTGACCAGTGAGCTGACATATGGCGGGGTTTTACCTAGCAGAGACTTGTAGATGACCTGGAGCCAGTGGGTTTGGCGACGAGTATGAAGCGAGAGCCAGCCAACGAGAGCGTACAGGTCCCAGTGGTGGGTAGTATATGGGGCTTTGGGGACAAAATGGATGGCACTGTGATAGACTGCATCCAATTTGTTGAGTAGAGTGTTGGAGGCTATTTTGTAAATGACATCGTTGAAGTCGCGGATCGGTAGGATGGTCAGTTTTACGAGGATATGTTTGGCAGCATGAGTGAAGGATGCTTTGTTGTGAAATAGGAAGCAGATTCTAGATTTAATTTTGGATTGGAGATGTTTAATGTGAGTCTGGAGGAGAGTTTACAGTCTAGCCAGGCACCTAGGTATTTGTAGTTGTCCACATATTCTAAGTCAGAACCGTCCAGAGTAGTGATGCTGGACGGGTGTAGAGTATGTATATATGTATATATGGAGGATCCTGGCTGACTGGCGGCTCTGGCGGATCCTGGCAGACTGGCGGCTCTGGCGGATCCTTGCAGACTGGCGGCTCTGGCGGCTCCTTGCAGACTGGCGGCTCTGGCGGCTCCTTGCAGACTGGCGGCTCTGGCGGCTCCTTGCAGACTGGCGGCGCTGGCGGCTCCTTGCAGACTGGTGGCTCTGGCGGGAGACTCTAGCAGCTCTGGACAGGCGGGAGACTCTAGCAGCTCTGGACAGGTGGGAGACTCTAGCAGCTCTGGACAGGCGGGAGACTCTAGCAGCTCTGGAGAGACGGGAGACTCTAGCAGCTTTGGAGAGACGGGAGACTCTAGCAGCTCTGGAGAGACGGAAGGCTCTAGCAGCACTGGACAGGTGGGAGCATCAGTAGACAAAGGACAGAGAGTTAGCCTGGTTTGGGGGGCTGCCACCGGAGGGCTGGTGCGTGGAGGTGGCACTGGATGGACCGGACCGTGAAGGCGTACTGGAGATCTTGAGAGCAGGCCTGGCACCATCCGCCCTGGCTGGATCTTCACCCTAGCTCTGGACAGACAGGAGACTCTAGCAGCTCTTGAGAGACGGGAGACTCTAGCAGCTCTGGAGAGACGGGAGACTCTAGCAGCTCTGGAGAGACGGAAGGCTCTAGCAGCACTGGACAGGCAGGAGCACCAGTAGACAAAGGACAGAGAGTCAGCCTGGTTTGGGGGGCTGCCAACGGAGGGCTGGTGCGTGGAGGTGGCACTGGATGGACCGGACCGTGAAGGCGTACTGGAGATCTTGAGAGCAGGGCTGGCACCATCCGCCCTGGCTGGATCTTCACCCTAGCCCGGCAGATGTGGGGAGCTGGGATGTAGCGCACCGGGCTAAGCACGCGTACTGGGGACAACGTGCGTTCCACCGCATAACACGGTGCCTGACCAGTACAACGCCTGCCACCGTTAGCACTTCTAGCGCTGAGCTGGCACAGGACGTGCAGGGCTAGGGAGGTGCACAGGAGGCCTGGTGCGTGAGGCTGGCACAGTCTTCACCAGACGACTAGCATGCACCTCAGGACGAGTATGGAGAGCTGACTCAGGTGCCATCAAAGCCCCGACACACTCCGTCGAGCAAATGTTGTGCCTCATGCACCAACACAGCACCTCCCTCATAACTCTCTCATCCAATTTCCCCATTAACTCCTTCACTGTCTCTGCTTCGCTCACCTCCAACACCGGCTCTGGTTCCATCCTTGGCTCCTTACGGTAAACAGGGGGAGTTGGCTCAGGTCTGACTCCTGACTCTGCCACACTCTCCCTGTGCCACCCCCCAAGACATTTTTGGGGCTGCCTCTCGGGCTTCCAGCCGCGCTAGCTCCTCGTAATGCCGCCTCTCTGCTTGCGCTGCCCCCAGCTCTGCTTTGGGGCGGCTATATTCCCCTGGCTCTGCCCAGGGTCCTTTTCCTCCAACTCCCATGTCCATGAGTCTTTTGATGCTGGCCGCTGCTGCTGCCCGTTACCACACCGCTTGGTCCTTGGTTGGTGGGTGATTCTGTCACGCTCGTCGTAAGAAGCGGACCAAAATGCAGCGTGGTATGTGTTCATGATGATACTTTAATTAAAGAAAGCATTGAACACTGAATACAAAACAATAAACGAATAACGACCGTGAAGCTATAATAAGAACTGTGCTGACACAAGCAACTAACATAGACAATCACCCACAACCCAAAATGACAAAACAGACTAACACATGCCTCTGATTGAGAACCATATCAGGCCGAACACAGAAACAGACAACCTAGACATACAACATAGAATGCCCACTCAGATCACACCCTGACCAAACAAAACATAGAAACATACAAAGCAAACTATGCTCAGGGCGTAACAGAGAGAGGCTTGACAGGGCTTGTAGGCCTGTTGTAAGGCAGGTTCTCACCAGAAATCACAGGCAACAACGTCGCCTATGGGTACAAACCCACCATCGCTGGACTTGACAGGACTGGCAAAAAGTGCTCTTCACTGACGAGTCGCGGTTTTGTCTCACAAGGGGTGATGGTCGGATTCACGTATATCGTCGAAGGAATGAGCATTACACCGAGGCCTGTACTCTGGAGAGGGATCGATTTGGAAGTGGAGGGTTCGTCATGGTCTGGGGCGGTGTGTCACAGCATCATCAGACTGAGCTTGTTGTCATTGCAGGCAATCTCAATGCTGTGCGTTACAGGGAAGACATCCTCTTCCTTCATGTAGTACCCTTCCTGCAGGCTCATCCTGACATGACCCTCCAGCATGACAATGCCACCAGCCATACTGCTCGTTCTGTGCATGATTTCCTGCAAGACAGGAATGTTGGTGTTCTGCCATGGCCAGCGAAGAGCCCTGATCTCAATCCCATTGAGCACATCTGGGACCTGTTGGATCAGAGGGTGAGGGCTAGGGCCATTCCCCCCAGAAATGTCTGGGAACTTGCAGGTGCCTTGTTGGAACAGTGGGGTAACATCTCTCAGCAAGAACTGACAAATCTGGTGCAGTCCATGAGGAGAAGATGCACTGCAGTACTTAATGCAGCTGGTGGTCACACCAGATACTGACTGTTACTTTTGACACTGACCTTTGGGCCAGTCCATCATATAGCTTAAGCCCTGTTTGTTAGTATTCTGAAGTAGTTGTTTGTTTTGAATGGAGTTCAGCGGAATTGTTATATTAAGATATATTCATTTCATTGATTGTGACCTCTAGGCCTACTACACAGTAAGCTATCCAACAATGATTTTCCCCAAAAAATAGAATCGGAATAGAAAAGGTTACAAAAACTCAGAAAAAGGCACAAATATGCACAGTCATGATTACACATTTTAGTATAACTGATTTACACTGTGGACTGGGACTTGAGCCAAGCCCCTCAATGTCGTGGAAGCCATCGTCTATGATCTAATCCATGCACTCATGGCAGGAGTGGTGATCACAGGGATGCGATCACAACGCTGAGGAATAGCCCACAACTTAACTGAAAATAATAATATATTTTGTTTACAGTGCAATGCATAGTCCTAATCATCATCACGACATCGCCATCACATTCTTAATCCATAATCCTAATTATCCCCACCTCCCCCACCACCATCATCATCATTATCATCATCAACAACTTCATCATCATCGTAAAAAAGGTATTTCAACCAATCAGCATGCCCAAATGGACATGAGAGACTCCTCCGACTCCAGGTCAGTGTTATCATTTAGAAGTGCTGTCCCACAATGTAAATTATGGCTATATAATCATCATCATCAACATAATATCTTAATAAACATTTATTGTAAATTTAAATGGAAAGTTTATTGAAGACAGACCTAATTCAAATTTGATTTAGGCTAAGCAGTTTACCTATTTGAAATGCAATTTAGGCCTACCTGTCTTTAGAATCTTGTCCTCTCATCTGGAAACAAGGGAAGATAGAAAACATTTCTCTCCAAAATCTCTGCAGTCCCTTCCCAGGACCATAGCCAGGGTCTGAGTTTTAGTGAGGTCTGTGGGGTGTGGAGACATTATTGCAGTTTTAAAGCTAATTTCCTGCAATTCTACACATTTTGCCATGATTTATTAGCCCGGCTGACGCGACTCACGTGGTCAGCGAGGGAGAGCTGACACTGGTCTGGACAGGAGGCCGTTGTATATGCAGTATTCACACAGAGTTGTACTTATTTCTGGCTAAGCTTTGATTGGTTGTTTCAGTTGAGACCTCACATTGTTTGGATTTGAAAATCCAACAGTTGTATTAGAAGGGGGCGGCCCTCAGTGGCATTCCAAGTGGGTGTATGAGTGAGGAAAACACAGAGGGGCACCAATCAGTATAGAAGCACAGCCCCCTTCATTATCGACGCATCGTGCTGACAATATCAAAAGAGCCTTTCCAGAGTTAGGTATCAGCCGGACTAATGACTTATGCCATGTTAGGGCTCTATTCAGTCCGTAGCGCTGAAGATCCGCTTTATAGCGCAATTGACAATTAAAGGCAATGTTCCCTCGGTTGTGGAGAGCTCAATTGGTCAGCTCAGATGGAAATTACCTTAACTATTTAATGCCGATTTTCTGCGATACTTCTGCGATACTGATTGAATCCAGCCATTAATATGATATCTGAGTGAGAGTGACTAACAAAAACAATGTGGGCCCTCTGGACGTCAGGGCACCTGGGGACGTGCCCATCGTGCCCGGTTGGTCATTTGACCATGATTACTTCAAGTTTAGATAGCTAGCTAGACTAACTATAGTAATTTACCAATCGAAAATGTTTTAACTGATATGGGCTAATTGAGTGACTGTCAGTGAATGACATATAACAAGAGGAAAACTGCTGATGCACAACGAAGTTTTGAAATTGCACCTTGTGTATTCTACTATAACTCTCATCAGCAAGTTGAGAGTTATAGTATTTTTTTATTTTTTATCCAGAGGTCCAGACCTCCATGTCATTATATGTAGCTAGGACCTTGGCCACATAAGGGTTTAGCCCTGACCTCAGAGAAAACCTTGCCAAGGCAAACCTGCTACCCGGTCTGCTTTTCCAGCACATTGTGTACTTCGAGGAGGTTTAAGACATGTTTCAGAAGTTCTTGGCTGGTTTCCTTTACAAGCAATGCCTTCCTCCTCGCAACGTTGGCCTGGCCTCTCAATACATTGGTGTCCAGCACAGTCAGACTCTAGCTCTAAGGCTTCTGGCTGCTAGGTTGGCCAAAAAGTCAAATGGATATAAAGCATACCTACTGATCACACACTGGTTGAATCTATGTTGTGTCGAGATTCAAGTTTTAATGTCACGTGCACGAGTACAGTGAACTGTCTTCCTTGCGAGCTGTAAACCCAACAATGCCGTGATCAACATAAATGACTGCATTGGTTCAACGTAATTTCAATTGAATTACGTTGAACCAACGTGGAATAGATGTTGAATTGATATCTGTGCCCAGTTGGAGGGCCAGGTCTTTATTTGGTTAGTAACCTGTACAGCTAAAGCCCAAGAGAACCACACTGGATAATGATCATACCAAAGATACATACGCAGATTGTGTTATTCATCAATGTTCAACATGACTCTGTTGGCAATCAAATATCCTTTTGCCCTGTGTTTTATTTCAGACAATAAAATAAGACTTTATTTAGTTTAGATAGAACACTGGGTTTTGCCAAAACATTTAGCAAACAAGTTTTCAAGATATTGTATTATAAAAATCACATCTATTTAACATTTCAAGGCACACATGGTAGCAATTGGTTAAGATTAACGATTAACAATGAGTGACCTTACAATCCATTGTAATTAAATGGCTCAACTGAGGTCTTTCAGTTGTTAAATTTCACCCCTAGACAATCTTTATATTGTACAGAATATTCAAAATACATAGCCCAGGGACATTTTAATAAGGAAGAGTATTGTTTGTCTAAAAGACATTATGTGTAACAGAAACAACCACAAGGCCTTTTGAGTTTAACACTTTAATTATTTAATTTCCCCAAGTGTAATTGGTTCTGAAAACAGCCTAAAACTGTGTCCATAAACTGAGCAAACTGAGCAGTCCAATTCCAAAATGACTTGACATCAGGTGAAAAATGGTCCCACTGAATCTATTTCTATTTTCTTACTTAGGCGAAGCAATTTCCTCACAGAAGGTTCCAAGACCACTTGAGGATAATTTCCTAATATAATGACAAACAGTTCACGGAGCTGTCCCGCTGTAAACTCACCAATGTGTTGAGGGAAACATGGCCCCATAGCAAACAAAAGGAAGTGACCTCTCATTGCAAAATACTTGGTCCTGACACCCTACAGTATCTCTGGCTATTTGTCAATAGCTGTATTAGTCCTTCCCTACTCCCTTTGTGCTTTTCTAAGGGCAATACTTTATTCAGGCATCTCTCTACACTGTAGACTCCAATTATGATAAATGTTCCCATTCAACATGCCTAGATCACAAAGCAGCAGAACTGGTCTCAAAGGTGCCTTGTGGTGTAACTCCATTATGGCAGTGATAGTAGGTGACAAATGTTGATGGGGGAAATACATTCACACAGCACACCACTATCACATAGTGTTAGAGTCAAGACTTACACTTCAGGGGCCTGTTCAGAGGGATTCAGATAGAAACGTATCGTGTAGAACAGATATGATTGTCTTTCAGGTAGAATAGGGAATTGTGTACGCTCTAATCATTCTATTTCTATCTGCAACGTTCAGAACATTTCACATCACTGAATACACACCAGATTGAAGTAGCACGCCATTTGTGACCTGCCTGTATGCAACAGCATCAGTAACACCCCTCATGGGAATCGTAAGGTCTCCCTCAGGGAACTGACCCACCCAGAGGTCTGATTCTAAGTCTGTCTTTGGCGGGTGTGGACCACAGTGTACCCCCTGATTCCATAGCACCATAGTTCTATATAGTATGTCCATTCAGTGGTCCCGTAGTACTGGGCGTTAGTAGTAGTGCACCCGACCTATAGTGCCTGTTCCTGAACCCAGGATATCAGGCTGCCCATTCCTCCAGATCTCCCGTATGATTCGCTCCCTCTCCTCCAATCGCTGCGCCCGCTCCAGCTCCTCGGCCGACGTGAACACGTTAACGCTCAGTGTCCCGTCCGATTGGCTGTGGTTGTGGTGGTTGCCAATGGGAATCTCTGTGGTGGGCAGGGGGGCGGGTGCTTCGACGTCACCCTCCTCTTCCTCATCCTCGCTATCTTCATCACATTCGTCCTCACTGAAATCCTTTAAGTGTTTCTTCTCGGGCGTGGAGGCCGGTATGTTGGTGCGGGGCTTGCAGGAGATCCGGATGACCAGGAGGCAGAGGGTGAGGACCAGGCCGAAACAAACCCCGATTACAAAGTACAGCCCAAAGCTCTCCGGGTTCTCTACAGGACAGAAAAAGATCATTGGTAAATTCACCTAGGATTAAAAAAAACACCACAATAGGTCAAAAAGTAATTGTGCTAGTAGCCTAAATCAATATTGTTATGTATGACTGGCACATTGGCAATTTGTTTCATTGATTCATTTTGTGGTACTTTAAAAGCAATGTGACAACTGCTGTTGTTAAAGTGATTGATTGATTGATTGACTGATTGACTGACCTTTGATGTGTGCGTAGGCAGCTAGGCTGTTGCTGAGGAGGTCCATCTCTTTCCTCTTTGCATCCATGCTGACGATATGTCCAGTAGCCCGTTCTTATACCTAATACAAATAAACACAGCACACTGCATCAGAATTCCTTGCGATCTCTGAATTCCATGCATGCAATGCCAAGCACTGTCTGCATTAATGTATGCAAGAATTCAGTTATTCCCACCATGTATCACATAAACTTCCACACACCCTCAAACAAACTGACACAATGAGTTTTAGCCAAAAGACACATGCTACCCTCATGCACCCCACAGCTACCCTCATGCTACCCTCATGCACCCCACAGCTACCCTCATTCTACCCTCATGCACACCACAGCTACCCTCATGCTACCCTAATGCACCTCACAGCTACCCTCGTGCTACCCTCATGCAGCCCACACCTACCCTCATGCTACCATCATGTTCCCCACAGCTACCCTCATGCACACCACAGCTACCCTCATGTTACCCTAATGCACCCCACAGCTACCCTCATGCTACCCTCATGTTCCCCACAGCTACCCTCATGCACACCACAGCTACCCTCATGCTACCCTAATGCACCCCACACCTACCCTCATGCTACCCTCATGTTCCCCACAGCTACCCTCATGCACACCACAGCTACCCTCATGCTACCCTAATGCACCCCACAGCTACCCTCGTGCTACCCTCATGCAGCCCACACCTACCCTCATGCTACCCTCATGTTCCCCACAGCTACCCTCATGCACACCACAGCTACCCTCATGCTACCCTAATGCACCCCACAGCTACCCTCGTGCTACCCTCATGCAGCCCACACCTACCCTCATGCTACCCTCATGTTCCCCACAGCTACCCTCATGCACCCCACAGCTACCCTCATGTTACCCTCATGCACCCCACCGAAACACTTCTGCTACCACAAACCCCCATAATTACCCTCCCCTTTACAATGTATTTAAAGTATTTTACGAATGCCTCTAGTGCCACACTAGATGTTTTCTCGTTTGCTATCGCGCCAAACACACTGACCACAGCATTTCTCCATAGTAACATTCAAGTGACATTTTCTCAAAATTGGGGTTACAAGTTGATCAACTTTCAAAGCAGAATTACTTTCACATTGTTCCTCAACTGTAGTGTATGATATACCATTTTCTAGCTCTGAGTCTACTTTTATCCAACGTAAAAAAAACACTATTTCAAATTTTGCTACACTGGACCGAATCGAGCCGGTCGGTCACACATGTCTTTGGGTGGGTGAGGACAAGGCCTACTGGTCCAGCTGTGGCAAACAAAAGCTCCACTGTTTCGTCCTCAAATACCAACAGAGCAAACTGGGATCATGACGCATTTGGCACATGGTTCTGCCTGTGAGCTGGGACAGGCCTCTACAGTGAGGGGCCAGGGGTCAACTCTCTCCTCAGAAGCCAATGAGCAGCACTTCCTCCAACGAGCCTCCCGGATCAATAGGAGCACGGCCCAAGGACCTCTGTGTTGTTTTTACAGAACCTGGGTTGTTCACCCTTTTAATTTCCCCGACTGACACAAATGGGTGAAGACCTGGAGGACCTGTGTTGCTGTTGTTTCAATATCTATTTTAGTCACACTTTGACTGTCCCTGACTGAAACAGAGTCACTGGGTTTTCCTTTCTTGATCTTGTTCTGAAGGCAGCTCTGCATGGAGAGCAGAACCAAATGTGAATGAGTCATTTGATTGGTTTAAGTTTTGGCCACTGGGCTTATCCCTGGTGACGCTTTCTGGTCGTCTGAGTCTTTTCCTCAGCGTTTCCTGTCGCTCTGTTTGGCTCCATTGTGTTCCTGCAGGCCCTCGCTGTCCCGGTCATTACTCCCTCGCCTCAGGCTCCCCAGGAAGTCTCAAATTTCCCTCACAGAGAACCTTGCGGCGCCACGCCTCACCACGCAACAACAGTACAACGCCTGGTCCTGCTTCTTTTCCTATTTGGTCAATTACATAGGCTATTACAGCGAGCCCCCCTGCGCTTTTGAGAGAGCAAGCGAGAGAGCGAGAGAGAGAGAGAGAGAGAGAGAGAGAGAGAGAGAGAGAGAGAACCTGTTTCCAATCGAAGTGAGAGGCTGTGTGGATTCTCCCATATGGAACACTCTATCCAAAGGGTCATGTGGCTCCTGCTGGGTCTCTCCCGCATTTCCTGTGCAACCCCCTCTCTTCACCCTCAACCCTTGTCATAGCCCTTTCCTGCTGACTCTGCCCTTTTCTCGTCCGCTCCACTATGACATCATCACATGGTACATGCAAGGCACATGGCACAGGAAAGCCAAGATGTGATAGATAGCGACACAGGGGCCCAGGCAATACGAGTATCCCTGAACCTTTTGATGTGTTAGCACGTTAGCATTAGCCTCCGATCCCTTTCATTCTACACGTGTTCTGTGTGTTCTGAAAAGATGGCTGACTCTAGCACAGTCACATACAGTACTAACCCGTGGAATTGCTCACAACAAGCTAAGTCATAGCACATGGCCTACAGATCATTGACATCAAAAATGGGACAGTCCACCTGTTTTTGTTTTATGTCACCTCAATTGTTTGGGGGTGATCTCTTCAGTCTATGGATTCTACGCTAATGTGAATCTCGAGGATATTATGCTGTTGTTATCACCCCCATTTGTTGATACAAAAATGCAACAAAAACATGGGTCAACCATATGCATTGCAGCTGTTCATAGCACATGCCTGACTCTTTATAAAAGAAAGCACAATACTCTTTCTGTTGCTCTACGATATAAAGTTAGGCAATAAGAAGTACAGACAGATGTACACTTTTGTATTGTATCATTAACCTTACCATAAAATGAAGCTGTAGAGGTAACTCTTTAGTCCCAGCTCATGGTGGAAGTGGAGAGGTTTGCTGAATGATTGAGCCTCTCTCTCTCTCTCTCTCTCTCTGGATCTATGCCCGTGCCCTTCGCTCCTCAGGCCGAACAGTTCATTTGGCCACCCTGAGACAAGAGCAAACACACAGACACTCACACAGCCGTCAGCCTACATCAGATCCAAACTCACTGAGGCGTTTGCAATGCAAACAATGACTGGCCTTTTGCTGTTGCCGAGGGATACACAGTCCGGCAGCAGACAAAATGCAGGCTTAGCTTTCAGTAGTACAACTGTTCATATTTTGATACGCAAACGCATATATATTAGAAATATTAAACACCGAAACACTGCACATGTACGGAGACTACACAACAATAAATTATGTGCAGGGAGACAGAGACATTTTGGGGGGGGGGGTGTCCGTGGTGTTTGTCATCAAACATGACAAAGAGTGAATTCTCTCGAGGTTTTTGTCTGTACTCCTAAGCACTGATATGTTTTGAAGTCAAAGCTGCTTACAAGTGATAAATGAAAGTACATAAAATATCTCTGATACAGTCACAGGCTGATGTTTTCCCGGAACAGTTTAACATAGAAACTTAAGTCTCTGATACATCAAACCACTGTGAGATCCTCAGAGCACTTTGTCTCCAAGAAGTACAACTCCTCGTCTGTACACCCGACAGCCACAGTATATCTCACAGAAAATGAGCAGCTCTATACATTTCAGGTGGGGAAAGAGGACCATGAAAAACGCTGCGCTGTGAATTTTTCACAAACCCTTTTTTTTGTGTTGATTGGGAAAAGCCCAGTGCCAGCTTAAGTTGGTTTAGCAGGGCCTCTTTGCTTTCCAGTGCAGATTTTGATCTTGCTGACTCTTGCCAGACCCTATGTACACTAATGCTGGGCCCGAGAGAGTGTTCGCGGCTAGCAAGGACACAGGGAGCAGTCGCCATGGCAGCATCTCTTCACTCCAGGCCACCGAGTCATATGGTCAGCCTTTTGTTTTGGACCACAGAAGCGGGATCCATCCTGTATGTGCTGTATGTATAGCCAACTACAGTCATCGTAATTGCCAAACACAAAACAGATCTCGGACCAGGTCACCTAGGCCTAATCCTTGCTTAGCTATTTGAAACGATTCTTCATCTAGGCAAAGCAGCCAGTATCCACATAGGATACTGTCTAAAGATCTTTCCAATGCAATATTATGCTTTGGTCTCAAGGGCAATAAAGTGTAAGGCCTGAGTGACTTCACCAGTTCGCCAAGGTCATGGCTAATGATTTGACTGCTAACTGCTCTTTTCTCAGAGTGGAATGCACCAGAATGAAATTAATCAGAACTCAGGCATCTGAGAACGGTGGTTAAAGACAACCGGAGACTCATTTGAAGCCAATCTAAACAATAATTAACCTGAGCCTGTTGTTTTGTTGTGTTTTTGTTTTACCGGGAGGAAGAAATGATGAACAGACGTGCTCTCGACCTCCCTCAACGCACTATCCCATGACTCAACTTTCAGTCATGTTCCTCAAGTGAATTCATTTTCTATTCATTAGCAGATGTTGCCATGTCCCTTGAATGCTGGAGAGAAAAACACTGTTTACATATGTTTCAGTATTTCTGCAGTTTTTGGGAACTTGAATGTGTGCTGAAAATGTTCTGGCATATTACTCCCTTCAAGAGCCTCTAAAGAAGTTAAAATGCTGACTGGATCATTTTGCCACTACAAAATAAAGTTGTCACAAACAGGTTCTCAAAGGGTTCTTAGTAGTTGTAGAATTCTATATGAAACCAAACTGGGTTCTCCTACACCGACATGCCAAATACCCTTTATGGTACTATAACCTTTTTTTGGAAATAAATGGAGGTACACTCCATGCTAATGTTGCGTGAGAAGGCTTCCACTTTCATGGTCTCACTCATAGATTACATCACCTCGCATGTGACCAGATAATGCCTGTCATTCATTCCTAACTGACCTCATAACCTCAGGTCAAACAATTTGAACACACAATCCACTTCCTGTGTCCTTAGTCACTTGGTGGGCATCATCAGTCAATCAATGGGTTCACATTGAAGCCAATCAGTTTTTACTTAAGAGTGTAAGAAAAGTGTATCCTGACACCACGTCAAGATACAAAAACAATGAAAAGTTCATCCAAGTCTCAAATAACTGTAAGGCCTAAGCACAAATTGTGCTGAGACTGACGCCAATGTAAACAACATGTGGTGTTGTGAGGCCTGGGAAGAGTTCATTCTCTATTTCTGACTAACAGATGTTTACTTTGGTTGGGAGGAAAGAGGAACCAAATTAAGGAAAACCCTGTCCGTTACGTTGTGTGATATTTTTGTTCTTATCAACTTGGAGAAGAGCACAATAGCTTTTCCTTTCCTACCAAGTTTCCTCCCATACATCTGCCCCGCCACTTGGTTTGTTATAAACCTGGGTCAAAGAAATGTAAACAATTCTAATTCATAGATGGAGGTATGGATACAATGTCTGACTGTCCATGAAGTCAACATAATAGTTTTAAAGTGGACCTTTAAAGTGAAGGATAACATTGTCTGATTCTCTGAGCTTTGTCTGATTGTCTGAGCTAATCACACTGTTATTGTCTCTGTGGGGAGAAGCTGATTATGCCATCTCACTAGATAAAGGTACTTCCTAAATGATTGACTAGCCACATAGTAGTATCGGCTGCCTTCGATACTGTGAACCATCAGATCCTCCTCTCCACCCTCTCCGAGTTGGGCATCTCCGGCGCGGCCCACGCTTGGATTGCGTCCTACCTGACAGGTCGCTCCTACCAGGTGGCGTGGCGAGAATCTGTCTCCTCACCACGCGCTCTCACCACTGGCGTCCCCCAGGGCTCTGTTCTAGGCCCTCTCCTATTCTCGCTATACACCAAGTCACTTGGCTCTGTCATAACCTCACATGGTCTCTCCTATCATTGCTATGCAGACAACACACAATTAATCTTCTCCTTTCCCCCTTCTGATGACCAGGTGGCGAATCGCATCTCTGCATGTCTGGCAGACATATCAGTGTGGATGACGGATCACCACCTCAAGCTGAACCTCGGCAAGACGGAGCTGCTCTTCCTCCCGGGGAAGGACTGCCCGTTCCATGATCTCGCCATCACGGTTGACAACTCCATTGTGTCCTCCTCCCAGAGCGCTAAGAACCTTGGCGTGATCCTGGACAACACCCTGTCGTTCTCAACTAACATCAAGGCGGTGGCCCTTTCTTGTAGGTTCATGCTCTACAACATCCGCAGAGTACGACCCTAATCCAGGCACTTGTCATCTCCCGTCTGGATTACTGCAACTCGCTGTTGGCTGGGCTCCCTGCCTGTGCCATTAAACCCCTACAACTCATCCAGAACGCCGCAGCCCGTCTGGTGTTCAACCTTCCCAAGTTCTCTCACGTCACCCCGCTCCTCCGCTCTCTCCACTGGCTTCCAGTTGAAGCTCGCATCCGCTACAAGACCATGGTGCTTGCCTACGGAGCTGTGAGGGGAACGGCACCTCAGTACCTCCAGGCTCTGATCAGGCCCTACACCCAAACAAGGGCACTGCGTTCATCCACCTCTGGCCTGCTCGCCTCCCTACCACTGAGGAAGTACAGTTCCCGCTCAGCCCAGTCAAAACTGTTCGCTGCTCTGGCCCCCCAATGGTGGAACAAACTCCCTCACGACGCCAGGACAGCGGAGTCAATCACCACCTTCCGGAGACACCTGAAACCCCACCTCTTTCAGGAATACCTAGGATAGGATAAAGTAATCCTTCTCCCCCCCCCCCTTAAAAGATTTAGATGCACTATTGTAAAGTGGCTGTTCCACTGGATGTCTTAAGGTGAACGCACCAATTTGTAAGTCGCTCTGGATAAGAGCGTCTGCTAAATGACTTAAATGTAAATGTAAATAGTGACAGGGACCAATCTCAGAAGCAAGAGTTTTAGCTCCTATTACCAAACAGAAGCCCTTTTGTACACTATAAATCATTCATAAAGTATCTAACCATAGTACTCCTCTGTCACATCTGAGAAATCACATTAACAGCCCCCGAGTAGGAATTTATCCAGGGAGTGTAACCATAATTGAATTACAATGAGAAAATACATTACAAACAACTCATCCCACTAGGGAGCGAGTACGCCTGTTTCCTCACCATAATGACACACTTTGAACCGCAGAGCGAAAGGGATATTTTCGATTCCTAGAATGTATGTGCGGCCACAATAGTTCCCTGGCACAATGGATGGCCTTTCTGTGGTTTGCCTGGCATAGGTCTTCAGTGAGTTGAAAAAGCCCAGATTTGAATTTAATCCCATTTTGTTGTTTTTATGCACATATATAGCCTAGTCCAACAGCTCTGGCATGGGAGATCAGAGACACACTGTAACTGGTGTCACTTTGAGTTTGAGTGTAAAATGAGGACAATTTTATAGCATTCATCAACTTTGCCCCTGACAAAGTTCATTAAAAAGTTCCTTGTTTCTTATATTTTTGTTTCAGCTACTGAGAGAGAAAATATGTCTGGGATTAATGACCCATGGGATCAAATGGACCACTGAGGAGTAATTTATTCATTGTTTTGAGCACATGGAGGCAGTTCTAAGCTCAATATATTCCACTTGACTTTTGCAACTTGAATAAATACTGTATGCTGCAATTGAACAGCCTGTAGAGCTAGTGCTAGTGCTTTGATTTACTTAGTTTCCATTTTTCTCAGAAAGCCATGATGTGAGATTCTGTAATTAGCAGAAAAGCAGGTTAATGGCTGTTCCCTAGAATGCTCATAAACTGTTGTATCACAAAAGTATATACTGGATGTTTTTTTCCATACCTTTCCTATTTGAACAGCTTTCAGTAAAATAGTTTACCATGTGGCCTCAATCACGCCAGTGTATGTTCTCCCAGGCATTCTCTATACCTAAACCCAGCCAACCAAGATCACCTGACCACCAACCAAGGCAGGACAGCATCCAAGTCCAGAAAAGCCTGATGTAACTTTTCACTAGATGGGATACAGCTTTTGTCAAATTGTATTCTTCGTGAGAGGTTAGGAGAAGAGGCTAGGAAAAGAGTTAGGGTTAGCTAAAAATGCACAACAAAAAAAATCGACTTTTGACATTCATTTGACAGAAGCTGTATCCCTTCTATCCCTGACCCTCTCCCTGAGACAGACAGAGGTGCATGCGGTAACGTTCCAACCGATAAAAACGGACACTTTTCCTAAGAGCTAGGGCTCTGTTCGTGCTGGTGCCTGCAAAAGCAGTCAGAGGGTAGGCATCTGGGGAAGGCATTTTCTGTCCAGCGCGGCTGGTCTTCCTTGACAGCCATGAAGGGTTGTAAGGGCATTTTGGAGAAAAGAGAGTGTCTTCCATTTTTGTTTTCTCTTGACATGGGATCTTGGGGATCAAGCTGTGCTAAGTGTTGGTGCTGTTTTCCATTGCACCGTGCCCTGGCCATGGGCTTGTACTGTGGGGGGGATTATTTCAGTTCGAGCCCAGTCAGACATGTGTTTGCCATCAGGCTCAGTAACACTGAGCACAAGGTAGAGCTGACCCCAAAGATGGCTGCCAGCTGAGAGTATGGGAAGCTCCACAGAGCTGACCCCAAAGATGGCTGCCAGCTGAGAGTATGGGGAGCTCCACAGAGCTGAAACTCAAACTTAGAAAATCAGCTTTTTCGTTTTTCCTCTGAACAGCGAGCAGGATTGCCACCCAGTGAAGGTGGTTTCCAAACAGTAGCCTTGGATTAACTTTAAACTGCCTGCTTGGCACAAACTGGGAGAATCAACCTTTTTTTTGTATTTTTTTCACCAAACTTTTAACCAAAATGCACTTACATGGCTCAAAGATTGTGTTGATTTCATTTTCAATTCACGCTCATTGACAACGCAATGAAATATAATTCAAAACTAGACGTTGTACCGACATTTGTGCACAGTGGGTGGACATATGAGTTACACATCATTCTCCATTACACACTTTTGCCACTTACTGCCTTGCTGACAGCCAGACAGTTTTGATAAGTTGTTGAACTTGACTTTAGACTCAATTAACAACAGCTTTTTAACACTGTAGCTTTCAAGGACCAGAACTTTCTTCTCAGTCAAGGCATTACTAAACATTCTGATCTATTTCACAGGGCAGGTACTCAATAAGGAGGTTGTTTTGGTTTCTTTTTGTCATACTTCTCCACATGAGCCCATGATTTCATTTAAATGGAGAGTGGCAACTTCAACTCCACTCCAACTTGGTTCAGCAGAGAAGCCTGTATGCTTTGCAGTACGTATGTCACTGCAACCCCGTGACAAACCGAAGCAGGTATTTTAGTGACATAAGAAATGATCTAGAGAGCAATCTCTTTACCCCGTGAGGATTGGGCTGGTGGGGGTATGGGGGGGTAATAGAGATACGGGCCCATGGGGGTGGGGGTTAATAGTGGCCAGATGTGGGGTCTTAGGGGTTTGATGGTAGACAGAGACAAAGTGCTGCTCTCATCTGGAAATCCAGAAGAGGAAACACATGCTCTATCTTCATATCGACTTATGTGTTCCATCTCTATCCAGTACTGTGCATACAGAGCCCAGGACATTGATGCTCAGAATTGGAACTTAATGAGTTTGTGTGTGTGTGTGTGTGTGTGTGTGTGTGTGTGTGTGTGTGTGTGTGTGTGTGTGTGTGTGTGTGTGTGTGTGTGTGTGTGTGTGTGTGTGTGTGTGTGAGACAGAGCGTGAGAGTGTCTGTCTGTGCATACCACCATATGTGTTTTCATTTTTGCCCCCTCGCATGCACCCTAGGTGATCCCCGGCCTCGAGCTCCAAAAATGGAGTTGTGATCTCTGATCGATCTGGGTCAGCATGCAACAGCCGACCACAACCACACACTGTATTCATTACACAGGACTTGTGATAACCCTATGACACAAAACATGTTAGCCCTTTCCATGGGTGGCTGGGCAGAGTTAACTCTCCTGTCCACAAACATGTAGACATAAATGAAGCCTAGTCTTCTGGGAAAGTGACCCGTGGTGTCATTTTTAGTCTGTATGGTATGAATTCTTTAGTTCGTCAGAGTACAGTTTTGTCGGAGCTGGACAGACAAGCTGGTGTAGACCGTGAATATTTGATAACCAACCTTAAACTATGATTCAATTATAAGATTAAGCTTCTGAGTCCAGTGTCTCTTATTTAATGTGTAATCAACTAGAGACACTTTACAAACGTCACTGTACCCGTTTCTGTGTGCTTAACCCTGCCATCTTCTTTTTTTAAAATTCTTTCTTCACCATATGGTTTCTCTCTTCCCCCAGATTCCCATGTAAAGTTTAAACAAATTCAACCTTAAATCCAGGGCTTATTTATGTTCTTGGACATTCACGTGTGTGTACAGAGCGAGAGAGAGAGAGAGAGAGAGAGAGAGAGGCTTAGGCAAACCCTAGTGGATTTAGCACGTCAAACATCCCCCTAAGTCTAAGGAGACCAGGGAGAAGCCGCCACCAGAAAGAATGGAGCCTTTATGAGACAGCAGTGGTTTTAGTAGGAGTCTTGCTAAACACAGCTTCAGAGATAAATCCCTCATCAGCCTATTATTTGTCAATGGCGAATGTGAATCGAATACAGTCTTGTTGGCTTTACATCTGATTAGACAAGGCAGTTCATAGCTTCTGTGTCTCCTTCAAAACCGGTTTACAACATCTAATGGCTAGTGGTCTACAAAATATAATATACTGTACGCCCCACTTCATTTAGATGGCATGTCTCAAACTCTCTCTCATGTTACACAACAAACCAATCATTATACCAACACAAATGGGAGAGTAATGTTTCACTCACCCTAAGAAATTGTCAGATGTGAGTCGCTCTATCAGTGTCTGCTAGGAGAGAATAGCAAGGCCAAGGCAACGGCTTAAGTAGCGATACCAAGGCCTCATTACAGGATGGTACTGGTGACGAAGCAAATACACCACTCGTAAAATACACCCCTCGTCTTGATCCTGGGCCACGTGTGTCCGTGAAAGCACCCGAAACACTGTTGTCTCCTGTGCAGTAGAGGGCCAGGCAAATGGATTAGAGTTTAGACAAGCTTTTCAAGTCAACGATTGACTTGTGACTCCTTAGTGGCCACAGATAAAGCAAAAAACCCCAGTGATAAAACATGGGGCAGTGAAATTGAGGAGAACAAGAGGATGGAGGGGAACATAGCTGGGAGAGGTCAGATACAAGTCAACTGTCCCAAAACACGCCTGGGGGTTATAGGCATTCACACTTATCCTCTGTTATCTGTCACTTTATCAGATTGACACAGGGAGGGACAGCAAACAGCCTGCCCACTTAGATATGCTAATTAGAGGGGACCTCTGAGAATGGCTATCTCCTACTGATAAGAGGACCTCGGAACTCCAGTGGAGACGGTGTGTGCGTGTGTATGTGTGTGAGACAAAACCATTAACCCCCCCCACACACACACACACACACACATACGTATGCACACACAGGACCCCTATATGTTGACGAAACGGTGGGCTGCACATTAGTGATGCGTGAGGCTCTAACCTCGGCTCCCCCTGATCGTATTACGCTGTTGATGCGGCCCTCAGCAAAATACAGGATGTTTTGTATTTATTGTGGTCGAAAGTGCAGTCATTTATCACCGCAAGGTTAGCCACTGTGCAGCTAGCTGCATCAGCCCTGCTCTCTGGCACCGATCCATCAGAAACGTGTTGTAACCACACACACTTCACACTGTAGCTCTTATTGAGACGCTCAAAAGGTGAGCATTGCTTCTCTTGAGGACACTCCAACAAGAACAGTATACCCCCTATAAATGAGCTTGAATCACGTAAAGATATGGATATAGCTACTGAAGGAAGGAAACAAGGTACAACACACAGCGCTGGAACCTATATTATGACCCCTCTATGGAAAGATGAGACTTTCACGAACCCGATGGTGTTCTCCTTTTTGCTCTACGACCCCAATAAGCGTCTTGGGACTTGTCTGAAGTCGGTACAGCCGATCTGTAGAGTCCTAACAGTTTGGGCTACACACTAATATGATATCAGTTGAAAGAATGTATGGAAGTATTTATATATATATATATATATATATATGTGTGTGGACTGTTAAGTGCCAAAAATACGGGTTTAAATACATGTAAAAAGAAAATGTACAAATGTTTCTTGATCTTTCTTATATCTCTCTTATATCTCTCAGGAGTGTCACGCCTGCTCCGCTCTTCCTCCCCCTCCCCCAGCCGGCTTGCCCAGCGCCTATGTCTCGGCCGGTTCGCCCAGGTGGGATGTCGGGTGGTGACCTAGAGGGGGGGGGTACTATCACGCCTGCTCCCGCTCTTCCTCCCTCTGGCGCTCGAGGGCGCCAGACTCCCCAACTTTACGCACCTTTAGTACGCTCACCTACCTTTCCCCGTCACGTTCATCCACGCTCATTGGACTCACATGGACTCAATTACTTATGTGATTTCCTTCCCTATATCTGTCTGTTTCCCTGCTTCGGGATTGTTTGTCATATGTCCTTGTTGTCCCGTGTGCTGAAGCTGTTCCTGTCGTGTTCTATGTCCGTTCCTGAATAAACGTTTGACTCCCTTTACCTGCTTCTCCTGTACGGCGTCGATCCTCACAACGGCGTCGATCCTCACAAGGAGAGGCATTTCAGAACAAACTTCCTTTTGATATTTTTGGGGGGCTATCTGTTGTTCCATGTGTTTGTATAGGCTAATAGCAGGACAGCCCAATATCATTTTTCATACCTATTTATTTATTTTTTACATATTTTGGGGGGATACTTCAAGAGGTCTTAAAATGATAAATCAAATAGCAAAATGATCCTTGTTATGAACTTCTTCAAAAATTCCATATAGCTTAGTAGAACCCCCTCCCCCGGCTTAGGCAGGGCTTAGACTCTTATGGCTTTTAAGGGAAAAGCAAAAACTTACAGCCTTTACATTGTAAATGCAGTGATATAAATACCTCGTTGAGGTTCATATGTTATTATACATACACAGACTGAGGTTGTCACACTTACCAAGTAAGTAGTGCTGTCAAGGTGTCTTCTTAGGAAAGTTAATTCCTGTCAAGATAAGGTAAGGCTCAATGCTAGCCTCAGTCAAAACAGTATACTTCTCGCCTCCAGGTTGGGAAAATCAACACAACAAGCAATCCTGACTTGACGATTCCCTGTGACTACTGCTGTTCTCCAGTCCTGGAGCGTGTAGAGAAGCCTATAGGGAAGAGGTGGTAACTTCCTCTGAATAACAGACTTTCCCTCTCCCTCACAGTCTCCACTCTCTCTGCCAGCAGCAGGAATAGCTGTCATACAATCCCTCTAGGAGAGAGAGAAAAAAGGAGGAACGAGGAACTGCCAAAAATGAACAGGGTTTGGGAAAGAGGGAGGGAGGGAGGAAGGGAGTATTGGGAGGGGAGTTATTCCCCCTCGTCCCCTCTGTTAAGATGATGAGCAGGAAAAGCACAACCCCTCGACAAATTGATTTTCCACACAGAGTACAGAATGACAGCAAACACAAACAAAAACAAAACATGAGTCATGACAATGAAGGATTGTTGTTTACCTTTGGAGCCATTAAAAATAACTGTATATCTGAAACAAAATTGTACTGTATTGCAGCGTAAGCCGTTTATATGTAAAGATGAATGGGAAAGTGGAACATTTGGGGGGTTGGAAGGACATGTAATCTGAATAGTATGACAACCCCCTCACTGAAAGCTAATTGCTAACAGTTGTGAGCCACACTCAGAAACATATGGCTATCAATATGATTTTAAAATCCATTATAGAGAAGACAAGGAAGATTGAAGAGGTTTGACTGCATAGTAGGAGATACCTATCTTGTAACTATCCTTGCTGAATAACACAATAACACAAAACCATGTAAGTATCCATACTCTTTTGAACACTTGGCCCTGACAGCATGACATGGACATAAGTCCTACATTACAGACAGCACACACTGGTCTTGTTTTGTAACCCAGACTTACTAGCAGGGAGGAAACCCCCAACCAACTTAAGAGAGTGAGCAGTAAATACACTGGGCCACCAAGCAAAGCCTTGACCAGATTTAATTAAAGCCAGGCGGAGTGGGTGGGCATGGAGATACAGTATTTCCTATCAACATGGACCGGGTCTCCATGGGAATCCAGGGAGGGGAAGACTTCTCTACAAAGTGCTGTGAAATCAATATTGAAAAGCTGCATTAGAAAGTGCTTCATCAAGTTTCCTTATTTCTCAATGGGCTCAATGTCGGCGCAAAGCTGTTATTTTGATACACCTGCTGAGGTGGAAAGAGAAAGAAACGTGGTATTGGGATACATCCCAAATAGCACCCTATTCCCAATGTTGTGCACTATGGGCCCAGGTCAAAAGTAGTGCACTATAAAGGGATTAGGGTGCCAATTGGAATCCCGTCTTGGTTTCTGTCCACATATTTTACTCATTAACCCACGCTCACTAGAGAGCAGAACTTACCAACCCAAGCTCTTTGGATGCTCTGAAGGTGGATTCAGTTCAATTGGACTTCATCATGGAGTGGAGATGGGTAACAACTGCGCATGTGCGCTCTCAGGGGAATCCCTGCCACGTAGAAACTGCACGTTATGCCCTTATTCACAGATGCATGTTTTTTTAGGTAGAGAAGTGGAGACAGTGTTACACATTAGTTATACAAAGTAAAACAGCCTACAAATACTGTATGTCTGGTGACAAAATACTCACTACGGGAGGGGCACAAGATGATGTTGTTGAATCGTATTTATATGAGCCTGAGTATTCGGATGAAGAATTGAGGCAAATTGAGCTTCAGATGGTCGCTGCCGCTCTAGCCACCAAAGCCGCAGCAGTAGCTGAACCAAAGCCCTAACCCATCCCCCAGGATCAACACAGACTGGTGGTGCAGTTGTGGCAATTGTGCTCCAATGGCACGAATGAAGAATGTTTCCGCTGCAGAGAATTTGCATACGTGATGACAATTCCTACAGAAATAGAGGAACGTAAGGATGATGAGGAGAGGTAAGGTTGCTTTTGCGACCACAGGGATTTGGCTGCCCACATAAACTCTGGTGTCCTGGAAACAATTGTCCGTATTCCAAAAATGAATTGGTGACACAACCCTGTTCCAGCTGGGCAAAACGGACAGTTATTTAATGAATAAGTAGCTAAACTTTACATCATTGAATGATTGCTTATAAATCTCTATGAGCGGGACCATTAGTGGGCTTATGTTTTCACATTTGCCCAAAACACAATATAGCCTATGTTTATTTATCACAATGGTTTTAGGATACTCTATTCTGCAATGTAAGGTGACATAATATATATTGTCTCTCACCCCTTGTCATAAATACATAGGGCACATATGCTAACCTGTAGAGTACCTTTGCATTTTGGCACTGCGCCAGATCCAGTCCACGGAAATAAAGCAGCAATGGTCGTATCTATTAGTATCCTTCGTTTTTCTTTCTCCATCATTTCAGATGACATATCTCAATCATATGCATTGTCGCTGAAGTGCTTACTACGCACACACAGCGATGCAAGGTTTGGCTGTGGGGGTATTTACATATTGTTTTGGAAAACAGTGAAATTTGGTACCTTCTTCCCTTGATTTCCTGCATAAAGTGCAGCCTGGGACCGAACACTAGCTTGCTCTTGCTGCCATCTCTGTTTCCACTTTGTGTAACTGACTTGACCTGCAATATGCCTAACTCCATCAACTTTTGCACAAGCTCCTTCTCCTCTCCCAAAAACTTGAATCAATCAATCAAATGGTGGCTAGGGAAAACTCCCTAGAACGCTTTAAAAATGATGAATTTGTCCACAGTTCGTGGATATCAGAATCATGAATTCACTGGCAATGGATCAGAGAAAGGGCAGCATCCAGCAATGTCACATGTCCTGTTTTTGCTGCTGTTTCAGTACAGCACTACAGGGAGAGAGATGGGGAGAGGGGGAGAGGGCAAACTCCACTGAACTAGTTTCAATGTATGGAATCACTTGTATGGAATCACAGTTTCTGTATTTTGGGTACACTTCTCCTTTAAGGGTTAATAAGGTGCCCAAAGTAAACTGCGTGCCCAAAGTAAACTGCCTGCTACTCAGGCCCAGAATCTTGGATGGAAAACACTCTAAAGTTTCTAAAACTGTTAAAATAATGTCTGTGAGTAGAACAGAACTTATTTGGCAGGCGAAACCCAGAGGACAAACCATCAAGATTTTTTTATTTGAGGTCACTGTGTTTTCCATTAGGTTTCTATGGGAAACTAGATTTATGAGGCACCTGGTTGCAGTTCCTATGGCTTTCACTAGATGTCAACAGTCTTTAGAAATTGGTTGATGTTTTTCCTTTGAGAAATTAAAAAGTAGGGTTGTTCAGTCTGAGTGTCAAGCCAAGTGGACTCTTTTGTTTGGTGCGCGTGACCTGGAGCCCGCTCCACTTTGATATTATCCGCTATTGAACATAGTATAATATTCCGTCTTAAATTTTATCAATTATTTTAGGATACCTAAAAGTGGATTAGGAAAGTTGTTTGAAATGTTTGGACCAGGTTTACAGATAACTTATTAGATCATTTGTAGTCATGTTGGGCGAGTTGGAACCGGTGTATTTCTAAATCAAACGCGCCAAATAAGGAAAGAAATCCAATCAGGAAGTGGGAAATCTGAGGTTGGTCGTTTTTCAACTCATTCCCTATTGAAGATACAGTGGGATATTGGTTATGTTGCACTTCCTACGGCTTCCACTAGACTTCAACAGTCTTTAGAACCTTGTTTGATGTTTCTACTGTGAAGAGGGGGTGAATGAGAGGGGAAGGAGTCAGAGGTCTGCCAGAATGCCTTGTGACGCTCGTTCACGTGAGAGTGAGCTCTGTTCCAATGCTTTTCTACAGACAAAGGAATTCTCCGGTTGGAATATTATTGAAGATGTATGTTAAAAATATCCTAAAGATTGATTCTATACTTCGTTTGACATGTTTCTACGGACTGTAACGGAACTTTTTGACATTTCGTCTGCTCCTAGTGAACACGCTTTGTGAGTTTGGATTTGTTTACCAAAGGCGCTAACAAAAGGAGCTATTTGGACATAAATGATGGACATCATCGAACAAAACAAACATTTATTGTGGAACTGGGATTCCTGGGAGTGCAAAGGTAAGTGAATGTTTATAATGTTATTTCTGATTTCTGTTGACTGCACAATATGGCGGATATCTTTTTGGCTTGTTTGGGCTCTGAGCGCCATACTCAGATTATTGCATGGTTTGCTTTTTCCGTAAAGCTTTTTTGAAATCTGACACAGCGGTTGCATTAAGGAGAAGTGAATCTAAAGTTCAATGTATATCACTTTTTTTTTAACACTATTTTCATCAACATTTATTTCTGTAAATTGATGTGGCTCTCTGCAAAATCTGCAAAATCACTGGATGTTTTTTAAGTAACTCAAGTTGAATGCCAACCAGGGTACTGCAGGTTTCCATTAGCAACTGAATTATCCTCATAACTTCTCTGTGTGCTATTTTAAAATAATCGGTTCAAGGACATACATTATTGGTACCATGATTGCCTTCGATTTTATACATTTTTTCCCATGAAGATTGACCATGAAGATGAAAAAGGATTAATTCAGTTTAATGGGGGGGTTCTTGTTTTCTGCTAATACCTGCAATGCTGCGGTCGGCCTTGGACTACTGGGGCTTCAACGAGAGGGGGCAGTCGTTCTCCCTTGCTTTTGCCCCTAGTGGCTGGTTTTGAAGGAATTTCCCAACGTCCTCAAGACATGGACAGAGGTCCAATTTATAATTCACTCTTCGCTAGAGCCTCCTAGCCCCCTATGTTTGCAATTCGTAACATATCATATTAATTGTTATTCGTAACATATCATATGAAATAGATGGACATCCACAAATTAATACATACCATATGAAATGTAACATATCATAAAATAGAGGGAGACAGACATTTACTATGTTACGTCTACCCCTGAGTCCAGGTTGACTATAAATGTTAAGCAGGTTTTGGAAGAACAAAGACCATGAAAGTATAGCCTCTAGCTCAGATGAATTCTCATAGAACAGTGTTTGAGAGAAGGGAATAAGGGTGTGCCCACGCGATCCAAAAGATTTCCTTTAAACTCCTTTGTTGATGCTTTGTATTGTGTGGGTGGATGTGTGAATGGTACTGGGGAACACTGGTGATGAAGGTCTGGGTTGCTTTACAGACACATTCACACAAAGACAGAAAACGCCTGGCAAACACTGGTGCCAACCTTATACATATATAAATAATATAGGCTACACATGCTTAGCAAAATGACCCTTATCCCACATGTAAGCACTTGTTACACTTTAACTGTGAACAGAACAGGGCATTAAGATTGACAGGGTTAGCTGTTATGCTAGCTAGCAGTTAGCTTCAAGATGAGAAGCATAGACTGTAATAAACAACGCCATGATTTTTCAACACAGCCACTAACCTGATAATTTACTATGATAATTTCATCAGTCAAGCTTCAATGTCAACTGAAAAGCCCAGACAAAAGTGAGACAGTTAAATCCATGGGATGAACACACCTCATACCACTGTAATAGTCATCTGTAGCAGTGCAGTACGCTGGAAATGAATATCATGGGAGAGCTCCCAAAGGGAATTAGCATACTTTGTTTTTAATCAGAAACGGAGTCAATATTTTCAAACTCCAAACACATGTTGCTCAGCCTCGGCTTGAGCTGTGATTGCTTACCTCGACTGACACTGAAATGAAAGAAATCTTAAAAAGTGAACAAGATGGAAGGAATGGAGGGAGGAGAAAGGAAAAAGCATGTACCTTTTCCAATTTACATGTCAGACATGCCAAGATGAAAATAATATGCCAAGACACAACAAAATGCCTTGGCACCTCACAACCATTCAATTACCTAAAGACGGCTCCCTTGACAAATCTACCGGATTATTGGTCCAGTTTTCCCTGCAGGTAGAGCCCACACCTACACCCTCCACCCAGTACATAAAAACACGTCTTTGTCTTTTGGCCCCAAAGGCCCCTCGTAAAACTAACTGGAGGCATTAGCCAGGAGACACTTTATGACACACATGGGATTCCATGGCAGTGCCTCCACGTTCCTTACGTTTTGTGATCAGGGGATTCCACTTCCCCCTACATCAACTACTCCTATACACACACAGGCATGCATGCCGACTAACATGCACACAAACAAACACACGCAGAACCCACAAAGAACACACGCACACACACACACACACACACACACACAGAATCCACTCTATACCTCTCCACTCCCTGCTAAGCCATTGCTTGTGATTCTAGAGTTGTGATGACAGCCAGCTCCGTACTCCTTTCCCCTGCCTCTACTGCTAAGTGAGAAGCCTCACAGAATCCTGAATTCCTCTATTACAGCCAGTTCTAACCCCTTGTTAACTGACCATATCGTGGAATATCAGGGACACTGTGGTGTTAACCAGCGATTGGGGGTTTACAGCCCAATATGTTTCCGGGGAGGGACTGCAGCCATTGTGAAATGGGCGCGATCTGTGAAGGTTCTGGCACACCCAGGCAGCATGCAAGGAAGGAGAAAATGCTACAGTAAGCCTCAGGACTGAAGAAATGGTCTATTATGCGGGAAAGGCTGGGTAAGCTGGTACAGGAAATGGCTCAGGGAAGACTGGGGAGGGAGGCCCCTGCACAACAGTGGGCAGTGGTCCCGTCATGCAGCCCCTGGGCCGAGGGTCGAATATAAGGCCCCTGTGTTCCCCTCTCCTCAGAGGGGGTGACAGAGTTTGAACTGGTGCAAGCCAGGCTCAGAACTGAGGGAGAGACGGTAGAGGGGAAGGTCTGTGTTACCCTTGGGAGAGAGGGTGGAGGGGAAGGAGAGGGGGTGGTGTGGGATTACATAAATAGTTCCACACCCTGGCAGCCAGGCATCTTGACTTCCATCTACCTCTTCCCATCTCTCCCATCCCTCCCTCTCTCTCTCCCTCCTTGACAGCCCTGTGCCAAGCCCCCAGGGCTGTAGGCCCCTGCAAGGTTGCAGCAGGTACGTTGGAAGCACTCCTCACATTCCTGTGCTTCAGCTTGTCCAGATGATACGCTAATGTTAGACTAGTTGGTATTAACTGTTTCTTTCAACAGAGTGGATTGTTGGCATGACATGTATTCTTTGTGGGGTGAAATGGTCCCTAAAGCAGTCATAATGCATAGTAATGCGTATGTTCTATTTATTTTCTACAGAATGAACTCAAGAGACTGGACACAACTCAGTCATCACTCGTCTTTTTTTGTGGAGGGACTAAACTCATGACAATTTGAAACATATACCTGCATATGGTCAAAATGTTGTTTTCCAAAGACCTAGATTTGCATACAAAAAACTACTTCCCTAGTCAGCCTTGAGGCAGTGGGTTTGGACCCCTGTATGTGCCATTATCAATATTTAATGGGGACCGGCTTCAAACACTCACAAGGCAAAAACACTCATTATTATGCCTGCAGAATGGAATTCCACTCAGGGATACTATGTCATGTTCATTAGGCACCAAATGAAAGAAAACAGATTGAAACAGTGAAGGATTCACAGTAAAAGCGCAAGAGTTAAAAACCACTCTGGGTTTGTTGTTAAAATGACGTTAAATGCCATTCCACACTTATCCATGTCGTTTTTAAATAACTCCCTTGTCATTTGATACTTTTCTGTGTTGTTTTGAATGAACTCACTGAACTGGTGTCTAAATAACCCGTTTGAAAGTGTTGAAAATAAACTTGGTTTCAGATGTTAATAAAGTAAACGGGGGATAAGATTAATGCTGTATGCTGAATGACTGATGTTACTAGCTATGCCTGTCATGGGTCATTCGGTCACACGGTTGTTGATTAAAACCATTCTAGAACCCACTTCCTGAAAGGAGTTCAACAACTGATTTACTGTAGGTCGGGACACGGACAGGGTTAGAACGTTCAGAACCATGTTTGAAACACTTAACATTGTTATAAAATGGCAGTTGACAGGGCTTAAAAGGAAGGTAATTACATGTTGTCATTCAGCTTTCCAAGTCTTCGTTGCGGTTGGAATTTTGAAGTAGCTGAACCATTCGTTTTCACTGAAAGTGTAACTTTTACCCCTGTAGCATTTGTGCGGATTCGAGGGAGGGAGGGATATGAAACACTTCTGTGCAGTATTGTGCAACTTGAACATTCCGTTTTACTTGAGCTTGATTAAACTTTAGTTACACAGACTTTCTGTTTTCAACTATTTTCTGGAAAACCCAGAGTTAACCACATGTTACCTTATATCTGAACCTACCAGCCAGTGCTATATTAGCTCATAACTGTTTGGGACAAAAATTGAAATGAGATGCTGATGTTGACATAACATGTGGTCCTTTGCATAGCTGTGGGAAGAGTGCATCGCTGTGAGTTAGGGGTGCTAGACAGGAGGACAATAAAAAAATATATATATATTTAGTAAAGCGTTGCATGAATCTATAATCACATTCTATCTGAGCACACACATTTTTAGGATTTCCATGCATGGGGATTTTCATGGATTTTTTTAAGCAGGGTAAGGAACAAATGGGCCTTTTATAAACACAATTCATGCACTCTATGTAATTTACATGATAGAAGACATTAACAGAATCTTTCTTAACACCACACATATGGCCGAATGCAAGCTACTGCGCAATTCACTATTCAGGTAGGATGCATTTTTGGAACTGAATAATTTTTTCTTAGTATTTATAATAATTTGTTTTATCATTATTATTATTATTGTATATCATGGTTATTATTGTAGGCCTATTTATTGTAAAACATGCCTTGTTTCATTCTGCTGCGACATTTTCTTTGGCTAAATTATGTTTGAATCTGTCTTTTGAATTTTGTGTTCTGTATTTAGTTTAGGATAGGTTTTAAGTAGGCCTGTCGTAAAATAAATATCATTAGCCTATTGTTGCCATGTGTTGGGTACGGTAGGCACTAGCGTTTATTGGTAATTGCTGCAATATATTGTAGCCTGTTCAAAACCAGTTCGCAAGTGTTTTATTTCATTATGTTGAGCCATTTTCCTTGGCCAAATGAAGTTCCAACTGTAATGTTCTGGTTGCTTAGATATAATATCCTGCTCGTATTTTCCCTATAAACAATGGATTGATATACTTTTGATATGACCTTAATACCGTTGAAAACCCTTTGTGAAGGTTTAGTGGGTGTGGCCATTAGCCTGTTATACTGCATGTCTATGATATGAAAGCAGTGCACACTGGCACTCCAACTGACTCTGACAGTTAAACTTGAGGAACAATGTTTTAGGCCTACCAGGTTTACGCCTATAATCTAACAATATAATGCTTATCTTTACAAAAAAAGATTTAACGAATTTGCCTCCTTCTGTATGCCTATAACTGTATAGCAGCCGCAGTAGCATATCTGATAAAGATAAATGTCTGGTCATACTTATCGTCCATGGGTTAATTTGCATAATTTAGTGTAATGAAATTGGCACTTGTGTATATTCCTTGTGAATCGTATTAATCACATGCGCACAGCATACAGATCCAGAGCCTTTGAGTGGACAATCTGTCAGACAGCGCTTTTGTAAGCCTAATCATTGTGCAACAATTCCAAATGCAATCGTGTTCATTTTTTTGATAGCCACGATTAAAATGAGCTAATATTTTTAGGCCTACTTCTCATGGTAGACTAATTGAAGCGCTCTTCCCATTCACCATTCAACTTGCAGACTTGTTTACGTGTTGCTGTGCGTTTTGTTGCCAACCTTACTTTGCTACCTGACAACTTTACGGTTTTTACTTTTTAAATTAAGTTTATATTTTAAGTTTTTCCATCACTCAACTTTTTTAAATTGAACTTTTTCACTCCGGACGCTTTATCTGGACATGGTTCGTCAGGACCTCCAACAGCCGAAGCTAAGTAGTAACATTAACATGATGGCTTCTAATTGCAGTCGCTGTACTCATAATATACAGGAGAACGATCGCCTTAAGGCGAGGATAGCTGTGGTACAAGCCCAGCTTCAGACACAATCGTTAGGCAAGGGTAATTTCAGTGTAGGAAAGGATGAACCAGTGTCTGTGCCACCAGTAAAACAGAGAGTAACGTTAGTATAAAGCCGGACAACTTTCTCATGGCTTCTGGAGGGAAATGCTGTAGGAATGCTCAACAGGTGTCACTCATTCAGCCTACAGAAACTTTCAACCGGTTTTCCCCATTAAGCAGCGAGTCGGAGTCTGAGGCCGAGCCTTCTCTGGTCTCAACTCCTCCCTTTACGTGCTCTGAGACGCCGAAGTCTCCCACCATTAGCTCTGACAAATTTAAAACCCTAGTCATTGGCGACTCCATTACCTGCAGTATTAGACTTAAAACGAATCATCCAGCGATCATGCACTGTTTACCAGGGGGCAGGGCTACCGACGTGTCGGCATCGAGTAATTGTCTCTGGCCCCCTCCCAGTTAGGGGGAGTGATGAGCTCTACAGCAATGTCTCACAACTCAATCGCTGGTTGAAAACTGTTTTCTGCCCCTCAAATAGAATTTGTAGATAATTGGCCCTCTTTCTGGGACTCACCCACAAACAGGACAAACAGGACTCCATCCTAGCTGAGGAGTGAAGGACTCCATCCTAGCTGGAGGGATGCTCTCATCTTATCTACCAACACAGACAGGGCTCTAACTCCTCTAGAGCCACAATGAAATAGGGTGCAGGCCAGGCAGCAGGCTGTTAGCCAGCCTGCCAGCTTAGTGGAGTCTGCCACTAGCACAGCCAGTGTAGTCAACTCAGCTATCCCCATTGAGACCGTGTCTGTGCCTCGACCTAGGTTGGGCAAAACTTAACATGGAGATGTTCGCCTTAGCAATCTCACTAGGATAAAGACCTCCTCCATTCCTGCCATTATTGAAAGAGATTGTGACACATCTCAAAATAGGGCTACTTAATGTTAGATCCCTCACTTCAAAGGCAGTTATAGTCAATGAACGAATCACTGATCATAATCTTGATGTGATTGGCCTGACTGAAACATGGCTTCACCTCCTGGTTACAGTAGTGACCATATCCCCCGTGCATCCATCAAAGGCGGAGGTGTTGCTAACATTTACGATAGCAAATTTCAATTTCATCTTTTGAGCTTCTAGTCGTGAAATCTATGCAACCTACTCAATCACTTTTTATAGCTACTGTTTACAGGCCTCCTGGGCCATATACAGCGTTCCTCACTGAGTTCCCTGAATTCCTATCGGACCTTGTAGTCATAGCAGATAATATTCTAACTTTGGGGATTTTAATATTCACATGGAAAAGTCCACAGACCTACTCCAAAAGGCTTTCGGAGCCATCATCGACTCAGTGGGTTTTGTCCAACATGTCTCTGGACCTACTCACTGTCAAGGTCGTACTCTGGACCTTAATGTTTTTCCTCATAATCCTGGACTATCGGACCACCATTTTATTACGTTTGCAATCGCAATAAATAATCTGCTCAGACCCCAACCAAGGAGTATCAAAAGTCATGCTATAAATTCTCAGACAACCCAAAGATTCCTTGATGCCCTTCCAGACTCCCTCTGCCTACCCAAGTACGTCAGAGGACAAAAATCAGTTAACCACCAACTCAGGAACTCAATTTAACCTTGCACAATACCCAAGATGCCAAACTCACTAAAAGTGGCAGTAATAAAGCCTCTCTTGAAAAAGCCAAACCTTGACCCAGAAAATATAAAAAACGATCGGCCTTTATCGAATCTTCCATTACTCTCAAAAATTGTAGGAAAAGCTGTTGCAACTGACTTCCTTCCTGAAGACAAACAATGTATACGTAATGCTTCAGTCTGGTTTTAGACCCCATCATATCACTGAGACTGCACTTGTGGAGGTGGTAAATGACCTTTTAATGGCGTCAGACCGAGGCTCTGCATCTGTCCTCGTGCTCCTAGACCTTAGTGCTGCTTTTGATACCATCGATCACCACATTCTTTTGAAGAGATTGGAAACCCAAATTGGTCTACACGGACAAGTTCTGGCCTGGTTTAGATCTTATCTGTCAAAAATATATCAGTTTGTCTCTGTGAATAGTTTGTCCTCTGACAAATCAACTGTAAATGTTGGTGTTCCCTAAGGTTCCGTTTTAGGACCACTATTGTTTTCACTATATACTGTATTTTACCTCTTGGGGATGTCATTCGAAAACATAAATGTAAACTTTCCCTGCGGATGACACACAGCTGAACATTTCAATGAAACATGGTGAAGCCCCAAAATTGCCCTCACTAGAAGCCTGTGTTTCAGACATAAGGAACTGGATGTTGTGTTGTTATGTGTTAATAATATTTAGACTACGTTACCCAGCAGGCTATGCGGGTGGCGGAGGGTTAAAGAATGCCTTGCATGGCTAAACATGGAGTTTTCTAGCTGAAGTATATGTTCATTAAAAGTAGTTAAACCTACGCCCCAGTTTGTCATTGTATAAGGAAAAAACATAACTTGGTGTCAGATTGGTAGTCGCTATGACGAGACAGAGAAAAGAAAGGAGTAACTCTGCAAATTTCCACGACGAAAATGGAACATTCTACTACAAGTCAAGTGACATGAGTAGTTGAAGATGCTAGCTTGCAAGAGCGAGGGTAACGAGCCGCAGCAGCAAGAGTGACAGCAGCGAGAGCGAGGCTGCATTGGAATCTGTTGACGAGCAAGTTGATGAACAGCATACTGAAGTAAGAGAAATTGACACTGTTCCTGTTCTCCGTCATGGATAGGTTTAGTCCTCCTACTCCTATGCAGTTAACAGGCAATTTAGCTGACAATTGGAAACGTTTCAAGCAGAGATTCAATATCTACCTAGCAGCCAGTGGTGCAGGGGGAGATGATGACAAATTGAAAGCTTCCATTTTTCTGCATGTTATTGGAGAGGATGCATTGGACATTTACAATAGCTTTCAGCAAGATGAGGCAAACTTGACATTGACGGTGCTAATGGCTAAATTTGAGGAGTACTTTGTACCAAGCCAGAACGTCACGTTTCAGAGGTACACGTTTTTCTCACATGATCAGTTTTGACCAGTGTTTGGCTGAGCTGAACACACTGAGCAAAACGTGTGAATTTGAAAATCTGAAAGACTCACTAGTGAAAGACAGGATAGTCTGTGGCATACTTGATAATGGACTAAAGGGGAGATTGCTGCGTGAGAAAGATTTAACTTTGGATAAGGCAGTGAATATGTGTCGAGCAGCTGAAACCACCAGAGCACAAGCTAAAGAGCTGTGCAGGGAAGAGACGTCAGTGTATGCAATAGAAAGAGAGGAGCAATACACACAACGCCTTACAAAACAAAAACAAGCAAAAGAGAGAAATCATAACATTACATGTGGAAAATGTGGATTTATCCACAAGCCCAAAAAAAATGCCCTGCATATGGCAAATCGTGTAACAACTGTGGGAAAAATAATCATTTCTCAAAATGCTGCAAAGCTGAGGCTACAAAGAAAAAGGTTCACACAGTCGAGGAGATGGAATAATTCTTTGTTGATTCTGTGGAAATATGCATTGCAGTAAATGCTGAATGGATTGTGCCATTGACTGTGAATGAAACGATAGTACTATTCAAGCTTGATACTGGAGCACAGGTAAACCTGTTATCGCTGGATGACGACAAAACACTGAAGGTGAAGAGCAAAATACACCCGGTGAAAATTAAGGTTACTGGTTATACTGGGGAGAACGTACCAGTCAACAGGTAGCTGCATAGTAACTTTACAGCACAAAGGAAAACAGAGCACAGCTGCTGATTGTGGAAAAGAGCGTACAGCCTATTCTAGGAATCAATGCATGTGAAAAGCTAAATTTGTTGAAAAGAGTGTATGTAGTGACATCACAGACTGAAAATGACCAAGAATCACAACTGGCTGAGTATGAGGATGTGTTCGAGGGTCTTGGATGTTTACCAGGAAAACACAAAATATGTACTGATGACAAAATTACTCCTGTTGTGCATGCATGCAGAAAAGTTCCATTTGCTCTGAGGAAAAAGCTCAAAGAGGAACTCGGACGCATGGAAAAGATGGACGTCATCACAAAAATGGATGAACCTACAGACTGGGTGAGTTCACTGGTTATTTTGGTGAAAAAGAACAGAGATCTCAGGATATGTCTAGACCTGAGAGATCTCAACAAAGCATTCAAGAGAGAGCATTTCAAGTTGCCAACCAGAGAAGAGATAATGTCGCAGTTTGCTGGAGCAAAGTGGTTCAGTAAACTTGATGGCTCATCAGGATTCTGGCAAATGAAGCTAGGTGATGCAAGCTCAAGGCTATGCACATTCAACACACCTGAGGGCAGGTACAGATTTCTTTGTCCACCATATGGGATTCTCTCAGTGCCAGAGGTCTACCATGAGACAATCCACATGATCTTCAAGCACATTCCAGGAGTGGAGACTATGATGGATGACATCATCATCTGGGGGTCCACAAAAGAAAAACACGATGCGAGAGTGAGACAAGTGCTGGACCTGCCACGGAAAGTAAACCTAAAACTAAACAAGGACAAATGCGAGTTTGGTGTGAAAACACCTTCGTGGGAGATGTACTTTCAGAGGACGGAGTCAAACCAGACCCGAGGAAAACATCAGCCATCAACAACATGGAGCACCTGAAGAACAAGGACGATGTGAGACGTTCATGGGCATGATCACCTACCTTGCAAAGTTCATTCCTCAACTGTCAGCACAGTCCGCCCCACTCAGATGTCTTCTGGAACAGAAAAATTAATGGGAATGGTCCCATGAACAGGAAAACTGCTTCAAAAACCTAAAGAAGACAATCACAGAAGAGCCAGTGGTTCTATTGATCAGGTTCTATGATCCAGAGAAAAGCACAAGGATTTCTGCAGACGCGTCACAGTTTGGCCTGGGAGCAGTTCTTCTGCAACAGCATGACGACACATGGCAACCCGTCGCTTATGCATCCAGAGCCTTGACAGGCCCAGAGACTAGGTATGCACAAATATTAGAAAGAACTACTGGCAAGCACATACGCGTGCGAAAGGTTTCACCAATACGTCTACGGACGAGACTTCAAAGTAGAAACCGACCACAAACCATTGGTGTCAATCATGTGTAAGCCACTGAATGATTGTCCAATGAGAATCCAGAGAATGTTGATCAGACTGCAAAAGTCACATTGTTGTTACAGACTTCTACTCAAACTACCCTGAAGTAGCAACACTGCCAACTACATCCAGCAAAGCTGTAATCACCTACCTGAAATCAGTCTTTGTAAGACATGTGGTTGTGTCTGAACTGTACTCGGACAAAGGCCCGCAGTTCTCAAGTTCCGAATTCCGATTGTTCGCTAACGACTGGGGATTCCGACACAACACCTCCAGCCCCAACTACCCAAGGTCCAAGGGCTTGGCAGATAGTTCAGTCAAAATTGTCAAAGGTCTGATGAAAAAGGCACAAGATGGAAAGGAGGATTTCCTAAAAAATCTGATGATCTACCGCAGCGCACCACTGCAGAATGGACTTTCACCTGCACAAATGTTGATGGGACTTCGCATCAGAACCAACCTACCAATCCATGAGGACTTGCTAACACCCAGAGGTGCTCAAAGTCAAACTCGCAAACAGAAAGACAAACAAAACAGCAACACGACAAAAGTGCAAGACACTTACCTGAACTGAAACCTGGAGACCATGTACGACTCTGAGACATCACTACAGGAACCTGTATGCAGCACGGGTGTGTGCAGAGAGAAGTTGCACCACGATCCTATGAGACTGAATGGACTGAATTTTTTGTTAATTTGAAAAGTTATAGGGCCACAATTGAGTTTTGTTGGACAGACCATATTTAGTTGAAAAAAAATATTTTATTTTTAAGGAAAAACAATTTGGGGAAAGACGTGTGTTATTGAAAATTGCATGTTATAGCTGGTTGAGTAAACAAATGTGATGTGACATGTGTATTTACATAGAAAGGTAGTTTTCTTTTAAAGGAAAGAAGATGTTGTTATGTGTTAATAACATTTAGACTACGTTACCCAGCAGGCTATGCGGGAGGAGAAGGGTTAAAGAATGCCTTGCATGGCTAAACATGGAGTTTTCTAGCTGAAGTATATGTTCATTAAAAGTAGTTAAACCTACGCCCCAGTTTGTCATTATATAAGGAACAAACATAAGATGGCTGCAAACTTTCTACTTTTAAACTCGGACAAAACAGAGATGCTTGTTCTAGGTCCCAAGAAACAAAGAGATCTTCTGTTGAATCTGACAATTCATCTTGACGGTTGTACAGTCGTCTCAAATAAAACTGTGAAGGACCTCAGCGTTACTCTGGACCTTGATCTCTCTTTTGATGAACATATCAAGACTGTTTCAAGGACAGCTTTTTTCCATCTACGTAACATTGCAAAAATCAGAAACTTTCTGTCCAAAAATGATGCAGAAATATGAATCCATGCTTTTGTGACTTCTAGGTTAGACTACTGCAATGCTCTACTTTCCGGCTACCCAGATAAAGCACTAAATAAACTTCAGTTAGTGCTAAATACGGCTGCTAGAATCCTGACTAGAACCAAGAAATTTGATCATATTACTCCAGTGCTAGTCTCCCAACACTGGCTTCCTGTTAATTAAGGCAAGGGCTGATTTCAAGGTTTTACTGCTAACCTACAAAGCATTACATGGGCTTGCTCCTACCTATCTCTCTGATTTGGTCCTGCCGTACATACCTACACGTACGCTACAGTCACAAGACGCAGGCCTCCTAATTGTCCCTAGAATTTCTAAGCAAACAGCTGGAGGCAGGGCTTTCTCCTATAGAGCTCCATTTTTATGGAATGGTCTGCCTACCCATGTGAAAGACGCAGACTCGGTCTCAACCTTTAATTCTTTACTGAAGACTCATCTCTTCAGTGGGTCCTATGATTGAGTATAGTCTGGCCCAGGAGTGTGAAGGTGAACAGAAAGGCTCTGGAGCAACGAACCGCCCTTGCTGTCTCTGCCTGGCCGGGAACCAGTCAACATTTGTTTTCACATCAATATTAAAGTGTCTACTTAAACAATATTTATAACAATGACCAGACAAACATAACCCTACATTGCAGTAGATGCTTAGAGAGGGGGACCCTCTCTCCACTGGGATTCTCTGCCTCTAACCCTATTACAGGGGCTGAGTCACTGGCTCACTGGTGCTCTTCCATGCGGTACCTAGGAGGGGTGCGTCACTTGAGTGGGTTGAGTCACTGAAGTGATCTTCCTGTCTGGGTTGGCACCCCCGCTTGGGTTGTGCCGTGGCGGAGATCTTTGTGGGCTATACTCGGCCTTGTCTCAGGATGGTAAGTTGGTGGTTGAAGGTATCCCTCTTGTGGTGTGGGGGCTGTGCTTTGGCAAAGAGGGTGGGGTTATATCCTGCCTGTTTGGCCCTGTCTGGGGGTATCATCAGATGGGGCCACAGTGTCTCCTGACCCCGCCTGTCTCAGCCTCCAGTATTTCTGCTGCAGTAGTTTATGTGTCGGGGGGCTAGGGTCAGTTTGTTTTATCTGGAGTACTTCTCCTGTCTTATCCGGTGACCTGTGTGAATTTAAGTATGCTCTCTCTAATTCTCTCTTTCTCTTTCTCTCTCTCGGAGGACCTGAGCCCTAGGACCATGCCTCAGGACTACCTGGCATGATGACTCCTTGCTGTCCCCAGTCCACCTAGCCGTGCTGCTGCTCCAGTTTCAACTGTTCTGCCTGCGGCCATGGAACCCTGACCTGTTCACCTGACGTGCTACCTGTCCCAGACCTGCTGTTTTCAACTCTCTAGAGACAGCAGGAGCGGTAGAGATACTCTTAATGATCGGCTATGAAAAGCCAACTGACATTTACTCCTGAGGTGCTGACTTGCTGCACCCTCAACAACTACTCTGATTATTATTATTTGACCATGCTGGTCATTTAGGAACATTTGAACATCTTGGCCATGTTTTGTTATAATCTCCACCCGGCACAGCCAGAAGAGGACTGGCCACCCCTCATAGCCTGGTTCCTCTCTAGGTTTCTTCCTAGGTTTTGCCTTTCTAGGGAGTTTTTCCTAGCCACCGTGCTTCTACACCTGCATTGCTTGCTGTTTGGGGTTTTAGGCTGGGTTTCTGTATAGCACTTTGAGATATCAGATGATGTAAGAAGGGCTATATAAATTGATTTGATAGCAGACTTCAGTGTGTCACACACTACTTTGCAATGAGCTGGAGGCAGCATGCATTTTGAAAACATATTTGAATCCTGAATGTTTTACTACCTATTACGAGGTATGTTTTACCTCGCTTCAAAGGTGCCTTGGCAAAGTATCCATGGAGGCAAATATTTTCTAAAGACTTCCAATTGCTATTGAAACCAGTAGCCTATTTCTCTCATGTTCTATTGGTTTTCAACCTTCTTTCATTGTCCGGTAGCCAAATTCACACTCCTATTAGTCATATTAGCAACCCATAGTTGTTGCATCATTAGATTTCTCCTCTCTAAATTTCTAAAGGACATTTTCATCTGTCACTTTGACTATGGTGTTTTCCATTAATTGTATTATGAAACCAACATTTGTGCGTAGCCTATGGCCTTGTGCGCATTGCTATGCTTATAATTTTAAGCTAAACGTTCTGATCTGTTGCATCAGACGTTGCTTTTTTTTAAATGTAGCCTAAGCCCACTGGTTGTATGAATTTGGGATCTACCGTCCCACAATTGTCCCAGGGTCTGTTTGGAATAGGATGTTCCTTTCTCAACAAGCTGAACAATAGAATAGTTCAACTGTTCTACTATGAGAAATAGTATATTGACATTGGTTACGAACAGTAGAATCACTAGCCTGCCTTGTTGGCTTAGGAAAAGTAAATGTAGTCTAACATTTTCAAAGTGCACATCGAAATTCAGTAAGAAGGACGCACTTCATTGCATCCTCACTTGCATGTTCTGTTAGGATGAATGCTATAATCTAAACGTGATTTCTGTCATTCTGAGAACCACGTCCTAATCAGGTTAAGCAGATGTCTGGTAAGTGAATATGCTGCCTGTCCCTGGTCCGGAGCCATATGAATACAGTACACTGTCAAAATATACAGTGCCTTCGGAAAGTATTCAGACCCCTTCACTTTTTCCACATTTTGTTATGTTACAGCCTTATTCTAAAATGTATTAAATAAAAACAATTCCTCAGCAATTTTACACACCCCATAATATAGAATTTGTCATGCCCTGACCTTAGAGAGCCTGTTAATTTCTCTATTTGGTTAGGTCAGGGTGTGATTCTAGTTTTGGGGTATTCCAGTTTTCTATATCTTTATTCGCCGGGTATGGTTCCCAATCAGAGGCAGCCTGTTTATCTTTTGTTGTTTTTTGGTGTTCATCTAAAATAAAGAAAGATGTACACTTTCCACGCTGCGCTTTGGTCTCATTCCGACAACGTACGTAACAGAATTTAATGTTTTAAATATGACTATTTGACCTAATAGGAGTACTGTCACTTGTTCAGCATAGTCTCAAAAGTGCAAACTATCACATTTGGGTCCTTTGTACTGGGTAAGCTAAGTCAAGCTCACCTCAAGTATTTGAGTTAGGCCTAGATTCAATCAGATCCACCTTAGCCCCAGGTAACCAATAAAATGCATAGCATATTTTAGTTTTTGACAATATCAGAGGTGTAACTGTGGTAAACTGTCAAATCGGTAAGTGGCTGTTTTTCACAGCAACCTAGGGTGTTGTGGATGGGCTTGAGGAAGGAGTAAATTGTGAGCTACGGCTTCAAACAGCTCCAGTTCAATCCCAGTACTAGTTCATATTTGGCTGTTTAGAAGTTTGAAATGGGGGAGTCTGGAGCTTGTGTTGTGCATTAAAGTATAACATTTGAATGTTAACAGAGAAATGTTTGCAAATTCACGTGGAATTGAATGTGAAGAATCTAACAGCAGCAATGAAGATCTTCACTTAACTATGCAAGTCAGTTAAGAACAAATTCTTATCTACAATGTCGGCCTACACCAGCCAAACCCGGACAACTCTGGGCCAATTGTACACCACCCTATGGGACTCCCATAGGGAGGGTAGTGATGCCTCTAGAAGTGAAACGCAGTGCCTTAGACCGCTGCGCCACTCGGGAAGATGATGGATATTGATGACAACATGTATGCCATCAAGCCCAGAAAAAAGTATGAAGTTGGTTTTAAATGTTCAGGTATCACTGCAAATCCATACACACACACACACACTTTTAATAACAGGTGAGAGTACTGTGGTACATGTTATTTTTAATGATAAATTGAGAAAGTGATGAAAGAGTTGTTGGGGCTGGGGCTGCTGTGTGTTTTCCTACTGGCTGGGATCATAGGCCTGTGTGTCTACTGTAAGTTTAGAATGTCGATTGACACATTTGTAATCTTCAGTGGTGTGATAGCGAAAAGTTAATCAAACACATGTAACTTTTACAGAAGGAGTCATTGGACATCACAAATCAACCGAGAGAGATCAAAAGGCCAGTTGCAGCATTCTGACTAAAGGAGAGCGGCAACCGACCAGTTATAATAAACTGACTAAAGAGTGAGACCAGCTACAGACCAGTTATCACAACCTGACTAGAGAGACCAGCTACGGACCAAAAATACCAACCTGACAAAAGGTGTAACCCAGCTAGAGACCAATTAGAACACCAGGACTAAAGAGAGATACCAGTAACAGACCAGTTAGAACAATCTGACTAAAAAGAGAAACCAGATACAGAATAGTCTCAACACAAGAAGTAGGGAGAGAGACCAGCAACAGAATAGTCTAAGTACCAGGACCACAGAGAGGGACCAGTTACAGAATAGTTTCAACTCAAGGACCACAGAGAGAGATCAAATACTAGTGTGACAGCCCCGGATTAAGGAGAGAGACGAGTTGCAGAATAATCTCACCACTAAAACTAGAAAGAGAGACCAGCTACAGAATAGTCTAAATAACAGGACCATGAGAGAGACCAACTACAGAATAGCCTCAACTCAAGGACTCGGGAGAGAGACCAGTTGCTGAATAGTCTCAATATCAGGACCACAGTAAGAGACCAGTTGCAGAATAGACTCAATACCCAGACTAGGCAGAGAGACCAGTTGCAGAATAGTCTCAATATTCAGACTATGGAGAGAGACCAGTTGCAGAATAGTCTCAATATCCAGACTAGGGAGAGAGACCAGTTGCAGAATAGTCTCAATATCCAGACTATGGAGAGAGACCAGTTGCAGAATAGTCTCAATATCCAGACTAGGGAGAGAGACCAGTTGCAGAATAGTTTCAACACCCAGACTAGGGAGAGAGACCAGCTACAGAGTGAGACAGGAAGTCTTTATTGGTCAAAGGTGTCTCTGTATCTGTTTACATGTCATGTACAAATGGCTAATTTAAAATACACTGAAGAAAGTAACCAAAAACATACATTCTTAAGTTATTAGTTCTCTGTCTGGGATAACTTGATACTTAATTGCTTTCTTGATAGTTCTAGTATCAAAAGATTGTGACTAAAAGAAGGAAATGTAACATCTTGTATGTGCTGTGTTCTGTCTGTGTGAGTAATGGCTAAATGTTACATATTCCCGAGTATTTGTTTTCTGTTTTGTACATTTCTTGTATCCTGTTTAGGGCTGTTGTGGTGACCGTATTACCGCCACACTGCCGGTCACGAGTCATGAAGGCAGTCAAATTCCACATGACGTTTAGTCAATCATGAAGGCAGTCAAATTTCACATCAAAGTCTAGCCAAGTAATTAGGCTTCTCCAAGCTCTGATGCTGCTGGTCATTAGTAGCCTATCAAACTTGCTAACTGCCTGGTACTCACAGTCTATTGTCCCTCTAATCACTCTGACAATGCACATTTATTAAACAAATCGAATCAAACACTTCATGAGAGCCCATGAGCTCATGTTGCGCAACATTTCTATAGGCTATGCAGTTGTGGGAGAAAACAGAGTGATGGCCGTTAATAAAAAGAGGATGATCCCATCAGCTTTCTATAGGCTAGGGCTAGGCCTACTATATTGATTTCTCAACGTTCCTAATATTACGCAAATTGCTTATATTTACAACAGGAGTATAGGCTACCTGGCAGACATGAAAATACATCACAGGGAAAAGCGTCCTTCATTCGATATTTAAGTGTATAGATGACATGTATTCTTTCCTGCTGCCCCTGTTTCGATACAGGTGCATGATAATGGTCCATTCTAAGTCAAAACAAATGTAACATATAATAATTAGTATATGTTAACACAAGATTAAATCAAGAATAGTCTGATGGGTGACAATATTAGCCTATCACTTTTGAATGATATATTTTCACTTGTGAATGATGCCCAGCATAAGAAACAATGCCTTTTTTTGCGACTAGTCGCACACCTCATTGAGCCTAGACCATAGGCCTGTATGTTAATAATAAAGGTTTGTATCACAACTAACATGGCCAAATAACTTTTTTTTTAAATGAATCACATTAATTAAGGGGTGTAAAGTCTAACTGGCATATATAAGCAGCGCGTGAGTTAAGTTTGGGAAAGATCATTTTATAATGTGAAGAAATAGCCTTCCGCCACATTGCTTAAAACATGCTTTTTGATGCTAGTGGTTGTATTAATTTGGGATCTACCGCATTCGTCAACTGTCCCAGACTGTTTAGAATTTATAGGTTGACTTTTGTACTATGAGGGACAGTAGACATAGGCTAGTGCTTTTGTTGTTAGTTAGGCCTACTCATCTTGTTAACTGACGAAAAGTAAACGTGGTCAGTTCCTCCAATATCTTCAATATGCACCTTGGAGGTGCATATTGTTGCGTGCCCGATATATCTGTCTTAACTTGTGTGAGTGGGAGACCCGCAGCACACTCAGGGAGAAGGGCACAATGCAGCACTCTGGGCTGCAAAAGGCATGGATTTTTTTAGGGTGCTTTACGGCCAAAAAGGGGATTTCACCGTGAAATTCGAGGCATTATCAAATGCTGGTCAAATTGTGAATGAGAGACAAATTGGAGCATTTACAGCCAGCACGAAAAACAGAAAAAAAAGAGCTCATGCATTTCATCATGCAGCCTTACAATGTATAACAAATGTAAAAATATAGCCCATTTGTAGAACAACTAAAGTTACATCAATAGTGTGCACATGCGGCTATTCTGTGTTGAGCGGTTAACAAAGAAATTGGTACTCCAATAAGCTTATTAATTACATACATTTTTTTATTTCACCATTATTTAACCAGGTAGGCCAGTTGAGAACAAGTTCTTATTTACAACTGCGACCTGGCCAAGCTAAAGCAAAGCGACAAAAAACAACGACACATGTGGGATGAACAAAAGTACAGTCAATAACTAAATAGAAAAATCTATATACAGTGTGTGCAAATGGAGTAAGGAGGTAGGCAATAAATAGGCCATAGTAGCGAAGTAATTACAATTTAGTGAATTAACACAGGAGTAATAGATGTGCAGATGATGATCAAGTAGAAATACTGGTGTGCAAAAGAGCAAAAGAAAGTTAATAAAAACAATGTGGGGAAGAGGTAGGTAGTTGGATGGGCTATTTATAGATGGGCTGTGTTCAGGTGCATCGATCGATAAGCTGCCCTGAGAGCTGATGCTTAAAGTTAGTGAGGGAGATATAAGTCTCCAACTTCAGCGATTTTTGCAATTCGTTCCAGTCATTGGCAGCAGAGAACTGGAAGGAAAGGCGGCCAAATAGGCGTTGGCTTTGGGGATGACCAGTGAGACATACCTGCTGGAGTGCGTGCTACGGGTGGGTGTTGCTATAGTGACCAGTGAGCTGAGATAAGAGCATGCATTTAGTTTTACTAGCATTTAAGAGTAGTTGGAGGCCACGGAAGGAGTTTTGTATGGCATTGAAGCTCGTTTGGAGGTTAGTTAACTCCTTGACGCACCCATCCCGTTAGTGGGATCATTTGTCAACATCCGCTGAATTGCAGAGCGCCAAATTCAAATTAAATTACTAAAAATATTTAGTTTTCATAAAATCACAAGTGTGATATAGCAAAACACAGTTTAGCTTGTTGTTAATCCACCTGGCGTGTCAGATTTCAAAAAAGCTTTTAGGCGAAAGCATACCAAGCGTTTATGTAAGGACATCTCTCAGCAGACAAAACATTACACACCTCTAGCAGCAAAGTAGATTGGTCACAAAAGCAATAAAATGAATCGCATTCCTTTGATGATCTTCAGATGTTTTCACTCAAGAGACTCCCAGTTACACAATAAATGTTCCTTTTATTCCATAAAGATTATTTTTATATCCAAAACACCTCCATTTGGTTGGCGCGTTATGTTCAGTAATCTACAGGCTCGAGCGGTCATGACGGGGCAGACGAAAATTTCAAATATTATCCGTAAAGTTCGTAGAAACATGTCAAATGTTTTTTATAATCAATCCTCAGGTTGTTTTTACAATATATAATACGATAGCTTCAGACGATAGCTTCTTCTACGGGAGAGAGAGAGAAAATGTCTGCTCCACTCTGTTGGTGCATGCAAAACGCTGCTGGCACCCAGCCATCCACTGACGCGATGGGATGTTTCTCGCTAATTTTTCTGAAAAAAGCCTGAAACTATGTCTAAAGACTGTTCACACCATGTGGAAGCCATATCAAAAGGAAAGGAAACATGTTTGGATGAAAAAGGGTTGATATCCCTTTAAAATAGAGGGAAGGCATGCAATGGAACAGAGAGCTTTCAGGAAAAACAGAACTTCCTGGTTGGATTTTCCTCAGGGTTTCACATGCAATATCAGTTCTGTTATATTCAGACAATATTTTGACAGTTTTGGAAACTTTAGAGTGTTGTCTATCCTAATCTGACAATGATATGCATATTCTAGATTCTGGGCCTGTGAAATAGGCAGTTTCATTTGTAGATCCCCCATTGGACTGAGGTCGATACCCATAAGTGAGGCTGACCGTGACCCCAAGCTTCTCCAAGAAGGCCCTCCAAACTTGTGATGTGAATTTGGGGTCACGGTTGTAGACGCTGTCCTCCTCCATAATAATGCCTCAGCGACCTGGAGAGCAGTGGAGAGACCAGGAAGAGGGATTAAGCGACAGGACTTGGAAAATCTATCCACTACCACCAGATTGGTGGTAAAACCATCAGAGGGGGGAAGACTGGTTACAAAGTCAATGGATAGATGTGACCAAGGTCGCTGAGGCACGGGAAGTGGCAGGAGCTTCCCTGCTGGAGCATTCTGGGGAAACTTGGTTCGAGCACATACGGAACAGGAGTTGACATACCGAGTGACATCCTGCACCAAGGTGGGCCACCAGTACTTCTCAGCGATGGAGTGGATGGTGTGAGAAATACTTGAATGTCCAGCGACGACAGCTGTGTGCACAGGTCAGCAGCCGATCCCTTATCCCTTTGGGAACATAGATGCACTCAGGATGACTATTCCGGGGTGCGGACTTCCTCTCTAGAGCTTGGCAGATGTCCACATCTATGTCCCAAACCACTGGACCCACAACACAGGAGGATGGGATTATGGGTGCGCTCTGGACAGGAACCTCTCCCGAATCGTTGATACGGGACAGAGCATCGGCCTTGATGTTTTAGAACATGGGCGATAGGTCAGCATGAAGTCTAACCTGGTGAAGAAAAGTGCCCACCTGGTTTGGAGCAGATTCAGTCTCGTCGCTGTCGGTATGTAGGTTCCGATGGTCGGTGAGAAAAACAAATGGTTCCTTGGCGCCCTCCAGCCACTCCTCGAATGCCAACTTCACCGCCAGGAGCTTCTGATCGCTGATGTCGTAATTCCTCTCTGCGGAAGACAGTTTATTGGAGAAAAAAATCACAAGGATACAATTTCAATGGGTTACCCTTTCTTTGTGACAATCTGCCCCCACGCCCACCTCAGATACGTCTACCTCAAAAGGTAGCGTGAGATCTGGGTGTTTTAGCAAGGAGGAGGAGGTGAAACGCCCCTTGAGGAGACGAAAGGCCTCATCGCCTGCTGGAGACCACACCAGCCTACGAGGCCCACCCTTGAGGAGGGAGTTGAGAGGAGCGGCGACGGCACTGAAGTTCCTGATGAAGTCGGGAAGCAGGTGCAGGCGAAACGTTTAATAAAACAGTAAAACCAGAAACGAGACAGTTCCATGTGGCTATACGCCGGTAAACAAGCAGAACACCAACTGGTGAGAAAACATAAGAAAGTGACATATAAAGGGGAGGAAATGATGAGGGTAATGAAGTCCAGGTGTGAATTCTAATGATTAACAGACGTGCGTAATAATGAGTGCCAGGTGTGCTTCACAATGAATCCCAGGACCGGTGGTTAATGATCTGGCGAGGTTGTATGCCGGAGGGGAGGAGCAGGAGAAGATGTAACTACCACGTAAGATTGGTCTTTTCACAGATATCTTGTAATTGACCAATATGAAAGGTTCCACCGTATTATCTTTTTTATGAGATGTAAAAAAATGATAGAGCATATAAGAATAAACATGTCCAATAATACTTGTATACCAAATGTATTGTTTGAGGTTAACACTAGAAAATGGCAAGCGTGGTGGTTTGGGTTTGATAAAGCACCAGGCCTGCAAGCTGGAGCCAGTTAACTGTCCTACCCTCCCTCCCCCTACCCCACACTGGCGACTTCATAATGACAGAGTTCGTCTGTAGTTGCCCCACCTAAAACATTCTGCTACTTTGGCCTCAGTCCGACCTCTTCCTCCCCAAACCATCTCCCTGAACTTTCCTACTTGCCTCCTCTTCGACCCTCAAAAGTCTTGACAGATGCGTTCTTTCCCGTTTTAAAAAAGAGACTACGATGAATCTCTCAAAGGCATACTGTGTTCAACTCACAAGGGGAACAGATAAAGAGGCAGAGATGGAGACAGAGAGAGAGAGATGGGGAGAGAAAGACAGGGAGGGAGTTGGAGAGAGAGTGGGAGAGACGAGGGAGAGGGAGAGACCAGGCCTCACATGCCTGTGTTGACCTGTGTTTTGAACTCTGGCGCCTTGACCATTTAACTCACTTAATTTTACAAGACAGGGACATGACAGATCATTAGCCTGGGAATATAGAATGAAAATACTTACTATCTCAAACTGTTCAGACTTTACAGATGTTTTCATGAGAAGACCTGTTTCCGGGATGTCTCCTCATCTCACAAACTCTGCTGTATGTCAGCTGTTTTCCACCGCAGAACCAAATGGCCGACAATGGCGGATGGAGTGGATTGAGACTTAACCCATGCAAAAACCTGAAGTCTCTAGCTTATATTATATTTTATTAAATATTATACTCATTTCATTTCTGTGCGGATGCGGATATAAATAGGAAGTACCTTTGGCAGCCATTACAGATGTGTTATCATTTTCATTAAGATTCTAGCAACTTTGCAACTCTTAGGGCAACATATGGGGGTCAAAAAGTATTTAGTCAGCCACCAATTGTGCAAGTTCTCCCACTTAAAAAGGTGAGAGAGGCCGGTAATTTTCATCATAGGTACACTTCAACTATGACAGACAAAATGAGAAATAAGTTTGGTCACCTACAAACAAGCAAGATTTCTGGCTCTCACAGACCTTCTTTAAGAGGCTCCTCTGTCCTCCACTCATTACCTGTATTAATGGCACCTGTTTGAACTTGTTATCAGTATAAAAGACACCTGTCCACAACCTCAAACAGTCACACTCCAAAATCCACTATGGCCAAGACCAGAGAGCTGTCAAAGGACACCAGAAACAAAATTGTAGACCTGCACCAGGCTGGGAAGACTGAGTCTGCAATAGGTAAACAGCTTGGTTTGAAGAAATCAACTGTGGGAGCAATTATTAGTAAATGGGAAGACATACAAGACCACTGATAATATCTCTCGATCTGGGGTTCCACGCAAGATCTCACCCCGTGGGGTCAAAAGGATCACAAGAACGGTGAGCAAAAATCCCAGAACCACACGGGGGGACCTAGTGAATGACCTGCAGAAAGCTGGGACCAAAGTAACAAAGCCTACCATCAGTAACACACTACGCCGCCAGGGACTCAAAATCTGCAGTGCCAGACGTGTCCCCCTGCTTAAGCCAGTACATGTCCAGGCCCGTCTGAAGTTTGCTAGAGAGCATTTGGATGATCCAAAAGAAGATTGGGAGAATGTCATATCGTCAGATGAAACCAAAATATAAATTTTTGCTAAAACTCAACTCATCGTGTTTGGAGGACAAAGAATGCTGAGTTGCATCCAAAGAACACCATACCTACTGTGAAGCATGGGGGTGGAAACATCATCGTTTGGGGCTGTTTCTCTGCAAAGGGACCAGGACGACTGATCCGTGTAAAGGAAACAAGTGGTGTTGAGTAGGTTTTAATATTGGTTTGAATATAGCTGTGATGCAATGATTAAATGAGCATGAGAAATGTCAAACATTAGGAATACCTTTCTAATATTGAGTTGAACACCCTCAATTCGTTGTGGCATGGACTTAACATGGCGTCGAAAGCGTTCCACAGGGATGCTGGCCCTTGTTGACTCCAATGCTTACCACAGTTGTGTCAAGTTGGCTGGATGACCTTTGGGTTGTGGACCATTCTTGATACACACGGGAAACTGTTGAGCATGAAAAACCCAGCAGTGTTGCAGTTTTTGACAAAAAACGGTGCGCCTGGCACCTACTACCATACCACATTAAATGGCACTTCAATCCTTTGTCTTTCCCATTCACCCTCTGAATGGCACACATACAAAATCCATGTCTCCATTATCTCAAGGCTTAAAAATGATTCTTTAACCCATCTCCTCCCCTTCATCAACACTGATTGAAGTGGATTTAACAAGTGACATCTATAAGGGATCGTAGCTTTCACCTGGATTCAACTGGTCAGTATATGTCATGGAAAGAACAGGAGTTCGTAATGTTTTGTATTCTCAGTGTATGTTGCCCTAAGAATTTTGAAAAGGTTCTATAACTTTCTTCAACTTGGAAAATGTGGAGTAGGTTGTCTAAGAAAAAAATGTGGAAGTAGTGGATACAGCTCCGGGCGAAGTCATCCCCCAAGCCCCCTCCTCTTAGTTGATGTCCTATACAGTATATGAGTCACCAAGTCTGAGTCCCTCTACTCTACTGCCTCCACTCAGACATGAACCCCAGGAAAGGCATGCGGGTGCCTTGTGGCACTCCGGGCTGCAATTTGGTTTACACGTAAACAAGCGTTCCTGCCAACAGGAAACCAAGTCAAAGCATGTTTTGAATTCCCAGTTATTCCCAGCTATTCCTGGTCTATGGCAAAGTAAGAAAAAGGAGGATGTTAAAAAAGAATTACCACAAAAGAATGGGTGTTTTTCTTAACACTATACCCTGTTAAATGCTATAGTGGGATTATGATTTAAGATCATGAGGCATTTATACGTACATGATAATCAATGGGTATCATTCATTCAATTGTTTAAAAAACATGGCTATAAATATCATTGTAAGCCTTTAAGGCTGTGAAACCTTGTGCAATCTGTTAGTTTCGTTCACCTGTGGGCAAACGTCTTTGTTTGTCAAAGGAGGATTTCCTTGCTGATAGAGCTCATTTAGAACAGGGTGTCTTTTGGTCAAGGCGTTCTCATCACGAAACACTAATGGCTTATGAGGGCTAATGGCTTGTTTATTAGTAAAAAGCTAAAAGCCTCAGGAAGAGAAAACCCCTCGTGTAGCAAGGCCAATAAAAAAAACTTGGCCAATCAAAGCAACACTTTAACTAGTGCAAATGGCCAATATTGTTACATTTGTGTCTTGGGCCTGAAGGATCGGAAAAGGCCTTGTGATATGAGACTAATAGTCAAACAGATTTCTCTTGACTTGGGATAACACTCACACACACAAACACATTCACACAGGCACAGGAACGCATGCGCAAAAGGGAGATCACTGGTGCTAATGGATCTGTCCTACGTCATCATAACACACACACACACACACACACACACACACACACACACACACACACACACACACACACACACACACACACACACACACACACACACACACACACACACACACACACACACACACACACACACACAGGGATAAAATGTAAGAAGTTCATTAACCAGCAGACTACTGTAGCTTTACAAACATCTAGCCACTTAGTTATTTTGTCACCCCTCCCATTTCACCCTGCCAATACCCCACCCCAACCAATGAGCACTCCCTTGGGACCAAATCTGCCAATCGGGTGCTAGATAAATCCACATGGTCCCCTCACGAACGTGTCCATGCTCCAATGATATATTGTACTCCCTGGAGCCCCAGCAAGTTTCAAGTCCTTACAAACATCATCCTCCCTATAAAAACACATAACTGCCTCACCCAGTCCTGTAGACACTGTACTGTATATACACAGACAGAGAACTAGACTGACAGACTCACAGCCCGTGGACCTCTGTGACTCTGTGAACTATCCCACAGATGTGAGCTATAATTACAAGCTCTTAATTCTTTCTGTTGTGAGCTTCTCGTGTCTGTTCCGGGAAAGAGATGAAGAGGTGAAATGTTAACCAAAGGCAACCAAATGCATCAGATGAGGGTTGCATAAATAATAAGGATGCCGGTGTAGACTGTAGACTGTATAAAGGAATACCCCAATGCAGATTATAAACTGTATAAAGGAATAGACGCATGCCTTGCCAAAGCCACAGAGAGAAACAATCACCTCACAGGACCAGATCTGGGATAAAATACTATTGACCGTTGGCTTTAGCCTGTGCCAGGTAGACGTGTTTGCACATTTGGGACACTTCTATTGGTTCCTTTGCAAAAAGGCAATTTTAATCAAGCACGGGTAAAGTATTTGAAATGATTTCAAATAGTATTCGAACCCAAGTCTGGATGGATGCGTGCCTCACTACAGCCGAGGAAACCAACAAACACAGCCGTCCACATACTGACATGAAAACTAACTGGCAGCAACAATATGATTCCAACAACAAACAATCTTTTTCCAGTCATCCGCTTCCCACAATTTAATATCTGGACTTGTGCATAGTGTTTACAGTATGAATATTGAACTACCACACAGAAAAATGTGGTCACATTCTAGCATGTATAACATAAATGAATGTAGACTCTACAGCATGTGTGTGCGTGTGTGTGGTTGGGGCATTTGTGTGCGTGTGTGTGTGTGCGTGCGTGTGTGTGTGTGTGTGTGTATTATGATGACGTAGGACAGATCCATTAGCACCAGTGATCTCCCTTTCATTAAGATGGCCTACAGGAGCATGCTAGAGCAGAGGGGTATAATCAGTATAATGACAGGGTGACACACATACTGATGATAGGCAATGGAGACCAGAGCCAGGTTAACAGGCCAGGCCCACTGCACATTTACTGCAGGTTAGCACCAGGTTCAATGCACATTCTTCCCCCAGTGCAGGACCCAACAAGCTCAGGCTGGGAGAGGGAAGAGAGAGGACATGCCAATCCTGAATTTCCTCCACTATGTGTTCTGTCTGTCTCTATCACACACACACACTGTCGTCTACAATAGTTGTATTCCACACATCTACATGCTAGACAGACAATATGCACATTCTTCTTATTTCAATATTCATACTGTATACAATATAAACAAGTCCAGACATTTGAGATATTTAACCTAAACTGTCTCCATCTCCAATTCCCAAATAATTTGCAACACTCATACATTTTGGTCTTCTGAATCACTCAGATTTCCTCTTAGTGTTTCTTTCAACTTCTGATGGCTGCTGGCTAACTCAATCCCCATGCAATCCCTCATCACTGTGGCCCTCCCCTTCCTCCCTCTCCCTGTGCCTGTAACTGTTGACTCACAGTTAATTCAAATAAACAGACTGAGTTAGTGGCATCTTCCTGGGCTGGAGTCATTTCTGCGTGGTGTCTGCTCAGCCATTTGGACTCTACCAGTTCAACGACCCAGGAGTGCTGCTCAAAGGACACCCGCACTAATGACAACATGAAGCACTGCTTTTCATCACAGTCCATCCACAAGGCAAAGATTGACACTCCACATTAATCAGTGGGGTTTAGACATATGTGTCACGGGATTCTTCTGTTGAAGGAGAGGCGGACCAAAACACAGCATGGTTATTTAGATACATCTTTAATAAGGATGAAAATAGAACAATATACAAAAACAAGAACCGTGAAAAAACAAAAACAGCCCTATCTGGTGTAACAAACAAAGACAGGAACAATCACCCACCAAAACCCAACACCAAACAGGCTACCTAAATATGGTTCCCAATCAGAGACAATGACTAGCACCTGCCTCTGATTGAGAACCATATCAGGCCAAACACAGAAACAGACAAACTAGACACACAACATAGAATGCCCACTCAGATCACACCCTGACCAAACAAAACATAGAAACATACAAAGCAAACTATGGTCAGGGTGTGACAATATGGCTAGTGCAAAAGGAATCTATCTTAGAAATGGGGGAAGAGACTGCATATTCCAATGAGCAACATACTGTAATTCAAATGTGTTTTTAAGGCAAATGTACTGCAAACAAATACTTTGGGTTTTAGTTACACATGGCTGAAGTAAGGATATGCAAATGTCATATTTTGCCCTGTCACCATAATAGTAGATTATAGATCAAACACGGTCTAAAATCATGTGGACTAATTGTTTCCTTTTACATGGAGGTTAGATCAGGTTTTATCAATTTAATTGTTTGCAATCATTTCTGATCCCCCTAATTTGTATTTTCTCAATACATTTTTCCCCCTACCATCCTACCCTAATTGGACTTAACTAACGGACAATACTTCTACTGCTACATACAGCTATTTTGCTTACATCTATGGTACCAGTAGTTAAATAATTACAAACATATTTTCCTTATTTCCTCTTTCATCAAGTGCTGGATTTTCACCGACAACGGCCAATTCACCATTCATTTTGTTCTTAATAATTCCACAAATCAAGAGTTCATAAGGTGAATGGAAAACCTCGCCACCGACCTCGGACTGGGGACCCTAGCAGCGGGCCCCGAATGGACGGGAGATTCCGGCAGCACCGGACGGACGGGAGATTCCGGCACCACCGGACAGGCGGGAAGGGCGATTCCGGCAGCTCTGGAGTGAAGGGCGATTCCGGCGGCACCGGAAAGAAGGGCTGCTCCGGCAGCTCCTGACTGACGGGCGGCTCTGGCAGCTCCTGACTGACGGGCGGCTCTGGCAGCTCCTGACTGACGGGCGGCTCTGGCAGCTCCTGACTGATGGGCGGCTCTGGCAGCTCCTGACTGACGGGCGGCTCTGGCAGCTCCTGACTGACGGGCGGCACTGGCAGCTCCTGACAGACGGGCGGCTCTGGCAGCTCCTGACTGACGGGCGGCTCTGGCAGCTCAGGACAGACGGGCGGCTCTAGCAGCTCAGGACAGACGGGCGGCTCTGGCAGCTCTTGACAGACGGGCGGCTCTGGCAGCTCAGGACAGATGGGCGGCTCTGGCAGCTCAGGACAGACGGGCGGCTCTGGCAGCGCTGGACAGGCGGGAGCACCTGGAAGAAGGAGACGGAGAGACAGCCTGGTGTGTGGGGCTGCCACTGGAGGCCTGGTATGTCGAGGAGGCACCTGATGGACTGGACCGTGGAGGTGCACTGGAAGACTCGAGCACCGAGCCTGCACAACCTTTCCTGGCCGGATACTCCCCGTAGCCCGGCCAGTGCGGCGGGGGGGAACAGACCGCACTGGGCTGTGCTGGCGAACCGGGAACACCGTGCGTAAGGCTGGTGCCATATACCCCGGGCCAAGGAGACGCACTGGAGACCAGATGCGCTGAGCCGGTTTCATAGAACCTGGCTCGATGCCCACTCTAGCCCGGCCATACGAGGCGCTGCGATGTAGCGCACCGGGCTATGCCTGCGCACCGGGCTATGCCGTGCACCTCACGGCATAACACGGTGCCTGGCCGATCCACCTCTCTCCACGGTAAGCACAGGGAGTTGGCTCAGGTCTCCTCCTATTTTTTTTATACAATAAATGAACACTGAACAAAACAATAAATGACAAACGAACAGTCCCGTAAGGTGAATGGAAAAAACACTAAACAGGAAGTAATCACCCACAAAACACAGGTGGGAAAAGGCTACCTAAGTATGATTCTCAATCAGAGACAACGAACAACAGATGCCTCTGATTGAGAACCATACCAGGCCAAACACAAAACCACAACTTAGAAAAAAGAACAAAGACTACCCACCCCAACTCACGCCCTGACCAAACTAAAATAAAAACATAACAAAGGAACTAAGGTCAGAACCTGACAACCAGTCAAAGTTTGAAAACACCTACTCATATTTTTACTATTTTCTACTTGTAGAATAATAGTGAAGACATCAAAACGATGAAATAACACATATAAAATTATGTAGCAAACAAAAGAGTGTTAAACAAATAAAAATATATTTTATATTTGAGACTCTTCAAAGTAGCCACCCTTTGCCTTGATGGCTTCTTTGCACACTCTTGGCATTCTCTCAATCAGCATCATGAGGAACAACATATTAATTCTTTCAACATCACCAAGAATGGTTCAGAGTTGAAAGCTTAGCAAACAAAGCCAGATCTCTGCTTTTATATAGAAAATACAACCCCTTTCTGTATACGTGGCAGTCAGCAGATAGTGTATAAAAAGTCATTAGTTGTCTGTGCAGACTTTAAGATAGCATGAGGTTGATAGCACTAGCATATACAGTGCCTTGCGAAAGTATTCGGCCCCCTTGAACTTTGCGACCTTTTGCCACATTTCAGGCTTCAAACATAAAGATATAAAACTGTATTTTTTTGTGAAGAATCAACAACAAGTGGGACACAATCATGAAGTGGAACGGCATTTATTGGATATTTCAAACTTTTTTAACAAATCAAAAACTGAAAAATTGGGCGTGCAAAATTATTCAGCCCCCTTAAGTTAATACTTTGTAGCGCCACCTTTTGCTGCGATTACAGCTGTAAGTCGCTTGGGGTATGTCTCTATCAGTTTTGCACATCGAGAGACTGAAATTTTTTCCCATTCCTCCTTGCAAAACTGCTCGAGCTCAGTGAGGTTGGATGGAGAGCATTTGTGAACAGCAGTTTTCAGTTCTTTCCACAGATTCTCGATTGGATTCAGGTCTGGACTTTGACTTGGCCATTCTAACACCTGGATATGTTTATTTTTGAACCATTCCATTGTAGATTTTGCTTTATGTTTTGGATCATTGTCTTGTTGGAAGACTAATCCATCCCAATCTCAGGTCTTTTGCAGACTCCATCAGGTTTTCTTCCAGAATGGTCCTGTATTTGGCTCCATCCATCTTCCCATCAATTTGGGCAGGCCCAAACCATGATGCTGCCACCACCATGTTTGACAGTGATGAGCTGTGTTGCTTTTACTCCAAACATAACGTTTTGCATTGTTGCCAAAAAGTTCAATTTTGGTTTCATCTGACCAGAGCACATTCTTCCACATGTTTGGTGTGTCTCCCAGGTGGCTTGTGGCAAACTTTAAACAACACTTTTTATGGATATCTTTAAGAAATCGCTTTCTTCTTGCCACTCTTCAATAAAGGCCAGATTTGTGCAATATACGACTGATTGTTGTCCTATGGACAGAGTCTCCCACCTCAGCTGTAGATCTCTGCAGTTCATCCAGAGTGATCATGGGTCTCTTGGCTGCATCTCTGATCAGTCTTCTCCTTGTATGAGCTGAAAGTTTAGAGGGACGGTCAGGTCTTGGTAGATTTGCAGTGGTCTGATACTCCTTCCATTTCAATATTATCGCTTGCACAGTGCTCATTGGGATGTTTAAAGCTTGGGAAATCTTTTTGTATCCAAATCCGGCTTTAAACTTCTTCACAACAGTATCTCGGACCTGCCTGGTGTGTCCCTTGTTCTTCATGATGCTCTCTGCGCTTTTAACGGACCTCTGAGACTATCACAGTGCAGGTGCATTTATACGGAGACTTGATTACACACAGGTGGATTGTATTTATCATCATTAGTCATTTAGGTCAACATTGGATCATTCAGAGATCCTCACTGAACTTCTGGAGAGAGTTTGCTGCACTGAAAGTAAAGGGGCTGAATAATTTTGCACGCCCAATTTTTCAATTTTTGATTTGTTAAAAAAGTTTGAAATATCCAATAAATGTCGTTCCACTTCATGATTGTGTCCCACTTGTTGTTGATTCTTCACAAAAAAATACAGTTTTATATCTTTATGTTTGAAGCCTGAAATGTGGCAAAAGGTCGCAAAGTTCAAGGGGGCCGAATACTTTCGCAAGGCACTGTACAAGAGACTATTCTTTAAGCAGTAAAACATGGGATAGCATGACTAATTATGTAATTTTCCACGACATTCCCTTCCTTTTCAGACTAAGTCTCAAACTAATAAATTTTTCAATAAATTAATAAGCATTTTCATAAAACAAGCATTTACCATAAGGAAAAAGAGGAAAGGAAAAACTCTTCTTACACTTAGTACATTACAATGCATTACAATTATAAATGACCTCCGATGTCATTGAGTTTCAAACGTTCACATAGTGCAAGAAATTAGGAAAGGAACATGTGAATATTAACACCACCATTAATACATTATCACCACACACATATTACCACAGGTTCACCATGACGGTAGGCCACCATTAACTTAATTTTTTTATCTTGGTGCTATGAATTTTCATAGTCTTCATCAGACAAGCAATCAGACACAGGATGTAAATCAGGTAAATAGGGTTCTGAGTTGTCTCCTTCAGGGGTTAGTAATGGCATTGGCAAGAATAGTCTCAACGGCTTTGCTGCACAATGTCTTAACACAAGTTATAATAAGCATTATTGTAAAAAAAAAAAAAAATCAACCATTGAAATATTGTTGCTCCCAGAACACCAAATAATGACTGAACCCATCCAAATGGATTCCAATCGTTGTCTGGTTGGTGTTCGTTTGCAAGATTGCCGCTGAGCTCTTCAGATGTTCCACTACCATAGTCAATAGGGGTTAGAACAATTTTGCAGATAATTTTAGAAAGAGAGGGTCTAGTTTGTCTAGCACGGCTGATTTGTAGGGGTCCAGATTTTGCAGCTCTTTCAGAACATTAGCTATCTGGATATGGGTGAAGGAGAAATGGGGGCGGCTTCGGCGAGTTGACCGGGGTAGGGGTAGCCAGGTGGAAAGCATGGCCTGCCGTAGAAAAATGCTTATTGAAATTCTCAATTATAGTGGATTAATCGTGGTGACAGTGTTTCTAAGCCTCAGTGCAGTGGGCAGCTGGGAGGAGGTGCTCTTATTCTCCATGGACTTTACAGTCTCCGAGAACTTTTTTGAGTTTGAGAACTTTTGAGCAGTATTTAGAGAGGGAATTTATAAATACATTTGATTGATTGATTATTATTATCGAAAATCCTGAAGTGGTTAAATTTCCCAAAGATTCTAAATGATATCCTACTCGATCTAAATCATGGGCATTTTCCAATGCCCCAAACCAAGGAATTAAGTTTCGAGGATCGTCGTTTTTGTTTGAATAGTGGGGTACTCCACATTCAGTTTAACGGGAATGCTAGAAGCGCATGTTTCATTTATCCAGCTATATCCTAGCTATATCCTATTGGTAAGACACTGTAATTAACATGTTGACATTTCCAGATAGGATTCATTGAATTGTGGTATGGAGATATACTTGGGTTGTGACAATGGCAGATTCAGAATGGGGTTCACCAAGGTTGGATTAGAATAGGCTCTGGTACACGGTATCTGGGTTCTAAAATAATTTTACAAATCAAATTCGCCTCTCATATCTTTTGTCAATGACAAATCACCATTAATGCATTTTCCCTCAAAGATTTACCCTGTGAAGGTTTACACCATGAAGTTTAATTTGATAAGATCACTTCCAATGCACATAGAGTGTCATTAATGCTGGCCTCTACTGAATACTGTAAGAATGGTGAAATCGCTGAGTGTGGAAAAAGACTACATACATAGCAGGAGGTGTTTTCTACCACCAGTTCAGTTTTTACTGCATGATTAACTTCTTGGTGACAGGGGGCAGTATTTTCACATCCGGATGAAATGCATGCCCAAATTCTGCCTGCTACTCATCCCCAGAAGATAAAATATGCATATTATTAGTAGATTTGGATAGAAAAAACTCTAAAGTTTCTAAAACTGTTTGAATCATGTCTGTGAGTATAACAGAACAAATTTAGCAGGCGAAACCTCGAAGACAAACCATTCAGATTTTTTTTTAGGTAACTCTCTTTTCAATGGATTTTCATTGGGAATACAGATTTCGAAGGGACCTTCTTGCTGTTCCTACCGCTTCCACTGGATGTCACCAGTCTTTAGAAATTGGTTGAGCTTTTTCCTTTGTGTAATGAAGAAGTAGCCCTGTTCAGAACAGGGTCACTTGCAGTGTACTGTTAGATAGAGGCGCATGACCAGAAAGCTAGCTACAGATTGTGTCCCTCCTGTATTGAACACAGATCATCCCGTCTTCAATTGTATCAATTATATACGTTACAAAAATACCTAAAGTTGTATATTACAAAAGTAGTTTGAAATGTTTTGGTAAAGTTTACAGGTAACTTTTGAGGTATTTTGTAGTCACGTTGCGCAAGTTGGAACCGGTGTTTTTCTGGATCAAACGCGCCAAATAAATTGACATTTTGGATATATATGGACGGAATTAATCAAACAATGTTTGATGTTTGATGTTTATGGGACATATTGGAGTGCCAACAAAAGAAGCTCGTCAATGGTAAGGCATGAATTATATATTTATTTCTGCGTTTTGTGTCGCGCCTGCAGGGTTGAAATATGCTTTTCTTTCTTTTGTTTACGGAGGTGCTATCCTCAGATAATAGCATCGTTTGCTTTCCCCGAAAATCCTTTTTGAAATCTGACATGTTGGCTGGATTCACAACAAGTGTAGCTTTCATTTGGTATCTTACCATGTGTGATTTCATGAAAGTTTGATTTTTATATACATTTATTTGAAATGTGCACTGCATTTTGTCTGGCTTTTGGCCCAGAGAGGTTAAGCAGTGACCACCAAGTGTTTCCGGCTGTGACGCTCATTAAGTGGATGCATCGACCTCCTGCTTCTTCTGGTATCGGAGCGGCTATTGTTTGCTGGACTCCCGTCTTGAGCCTGCCGTTGGCTTGAGCTGGAGGAGTGGCTGTTATTTAAGTCTCGCTGTGGGACTTTGCTGGTGTTTTATTCCTCAGTTGCATTGTGGCCACTTCTCACTCTGGGCCTGTGAGATAAGAGTATGGATAGCGTGAGGAATTTGAAAAGTTAATGAGCACAGTGCAACAATGCTAGCACAAGCCAACACTGCTTCTGTAGCAGCCGCTACAGCCCTGAGACAACTCTCTCTTACCTCTTATCACACTGTGAAGTCTTTTAGAATAATAAGCAACAAGCCGTTGCTTTCCACCATGGTCCTGAGTGAGGACAGATGACATGAAACCATTTTTGATGCTATCAAACAGATGAAATGGTTTAGAGTGGTCTGGCAATCCTAATCAAGGAGTAGTATCGAGAGAATTACAGCCACATGATCCAAACCCAATTTCCTACTATTAGGTATAATGTATGTCCCAGATAAGTTGTAACCTTTTCTTAGAAACTTTGTGGCCATTTTCATCAAGAAACACTAACAGAGCTCTGGTGTCGACTTAGCAAGCTTGTTGGGTTTCAGAACACATTAACAGGTTGTCGACATACTGTATTAACATACTCCCATCGGGGGGCGTGAAACCCTCTAAATGTTGCGCCAAAGCAGCAGAAAATACCGCTGGAGATTCCGAGTAACCCTGGGGGCAGACGGTCCAAGTCCAGTACTTGTTTAAGAACGTAAACATGAACCAGAACTGTGATTCTGGTGTGACGGGATTGCTAAAAGAAAACATTAGCCAAATCAACAACTGAAAACCATTTAGCCGACGTCGGCACAGCAGATATAATCGTAATGGGGTTTGATACAACAGGAGCCCTTCTTTAGTCAATTTAACCTTTCTAGGGCAGGGGTTCCGCTAGCGGCAACATTCTGACAACATTCCGCTGAAAAGGCAGTGCGCAAAATTCAAAAATATTTTTGGTTAAATATGTAACTTTCACACATTAACACTTAAAGTGTAAAATTGGGGCCCACTATACATGTCACTGCAAAGTAAGCTCTCATGGGGTATGGTTCCTGTTAGCCAATTTTGTTCATAATCTAAATCTATTGTTAATAGTGAGAAATGTGCAATGCAATGTAAGCCAGTCTGTAACATAAAACTGCCTTTCTGTTTCCATCAACTGCGAGCAGTTGAGAAAATTTTGTCATTAGGGTCATAATGTGGCACATCAATATCCTGACGTCCCATTCATAGTACCAATCAAATGTTGAGACGGTGTCTGACAACATCATGAGATGACATGTCTCCTGAGGCTGTACAACAGTGAGGCCTTTTCCTTTACAAAGAATATGAATTCCCAATTTACAGAGAAGATCTCTTCCCGCCAAATGTACAGGACAACATGCAGATTTTTTTAATGGTTTATGCATGTGTTATCAATTTTAACAGGTATGGGCATCGTGAGCAATTCTTTCATAGTCACTCCCGAGGCTTCTACAGTGGTATCTGATTCATTTGACATGGGAGGATTGGACATAGATTTTGAATTTATGACAGACATTGCCGTGTTGCCAGTATATGCTAGAAATTCAATTGACTCACCATTGACAAAGAGACGAACCTCCACATGGGGGTTTGAAAAAATGGTTGTCAATTGTCTCTACCTTGTGTGAGTCCATACATTGGCTCGCGAAAGTATTCACCCCCCTTGGCATTTTTCCTATTTTGTTGCCTTACAACCTGGAATGGATTAATTATTTGGGGGTTTGTATCATATGATTTTCCCAACATGCCTACAACTTTGAAGTTGCTAAATATTTTTTATTTTGAAACAAATGTGGTGGTTAATTTCTTTACTATCAAATAAGGAGAGACAAACTTATCACACAAGTCAGTGATACTTAAACTAAATCTTTAAAAAAAGAGCTTTGCAATAGCAATGGCTTTCAAAGATTTACCATTTCTAATGATCCGTTGAGAGTGATAAAACAAAAATACAAAGGTCTTTTATAGCCAAGATACACCACTTTCAACCTACATGACGAAAAACAGATACATAGAATGTCCACAAGGTTAAGACTCCAAACTGGAACCATCTCTTCCTGGTATGGTATAGAGCAGAAACATTAACTCATGTTCTCTGGAATGCTCTTTAGGTTTTATCATCCAAAGACATCGTAAATCTCCTCTGTCAGTGTTCTCATAGAGGCCCATCCTCAGTAGAACACACACACAATAGTTAACAGAATACTCTATTCTGTCGAATAAAACAACCATTATAATGCAATACAAGCATTATAACATAATCTTGCAATTTCCCTGACACAAACAAGAAACAAGACAAAAAAACTGAAAACTTGAGCGTGCATAACTATTCAGCAATTACAGCTGCAAGTCTCTTGGGGTGTCTCTATAATCTTGGCACATCTAGCCACGGGGACTTTTGCCCATTCTTCAAGGTTAAACTGCTCCAGTTCCTTCAAGTTGGATGGGTTACGCTGGTGTTTAAGTCACATTTAAGTCATACCACAGATTCTCAATTGGATTGAGGTCTGGGCTTTGACTAGGCCATTCCAAGACATGTTTCCCCTTAAACCGCTCGAGTGTTGCTTTAGCAGTATGCTTAGGGTCATTCTCCTGCTGGAAGGTGAACCTCCGTCCATGTCTCAAATCTCTTGAAGTATGAAACAGGTTTCCCTCAGTAATTTCCCTGTATTTAGCACCATCCATCATTCCTTCAATTCTGACCAGTTTCCCAGTCCCTGCCGATGAAAAACACACCCACAGCATGATGCTGTCACCAAGCATCACTGTTCTCAGGGTGGTGAGAGGTGTTGGGTTTAAGCCAGACATAGCGTATTACTTGATGGCCTGTTTGATGGCCTGATGGTCTGTTTTTATTAAACATGAATCAATATAACCACGCTGCGTTTTGGACCGCCTCTACTTCACCACAGGAAAAACCTTACAGAATGACCCACCACAACAGGACCAAGCGGCGTGGTAACGGGCAACAGCAACAGCGGCGCAAAGAGGAATGGACATGGGACGATGTATTGGACGGCAAGGGTTGCTACACCTGGCAGGAGATCCTGGCGGGAAAGGATCGCCTTCCATGGGAACAGGTGGAGGCAGCTAGGAGAGCAGAGGCAGCCGGAGAGAGATCTGAGGGAACACGGCTGGCAAGGAAGCCCGAGAGGCAGCCCGAAAAATGTCTTGGGGGGCACACAGGAAGTGTGGAGAAGCCAGGTAGGAGACCTGCGCCAACTTCCTGTGCTTACCGGGGGGCGAGAGCGACCGGGCAGGCACCGTGTTATGCTGTGAAGTGCACGGTGTCCCCAGTGCGGGTGCATAGCCCGGTGCGGTACATTCCAGCTCCGCGTATCGGCCGGGCTAGAGTGGGCATCGAGCCAAGTGCCATGAAGCCGGCTCTACGCATCTGGTCTCCAGTGCGTCTCCTTGGGCCGGCTTACATGGCACCAGCCTTGCGCACGGTGTCCCCGGTTCGCCTGCATAGCCCAGTGCGGGCTATTCCACCTCGCCGCACTGGCAGGGCGACCGGGACCATTCAACCGGGTAAGGTTGGGCAGGCTCGGTGCTCAAGAGCTCCAGTGCGCCTGCACGGTCCGGTCTATCCGTCACCACCGCCACGCACCAGCCCTCCAGTGGCAGCCCCCCGCACCAGGCTGTCTCTCCGGTTCATCCTTACAGAGGCTCCCGCCTCTCCAGCGCTGCCAGAGCCTTCCTCCTCTCCAGCGCAGCCGGAATCTCCCGCCTGTTCGGCGCTACCAGAGCTCCCGCCCCTCAGTCCAGAGGCGCAAAAGCCCCTCATTCCAGAGGCGCCAGAGCTCCTTAGTCCAGCGCTGCCAGAGCCTTCCTCTCCAGCATTGCCGGAGCTTCCCGTCTGCCCAGCGCTCACTGAGCTTCCCATCTCTCCAGCGTTGCCGGAGCTTCCCGTCTGCCCAGCTCCATCTGAGCTACCCGTCTGCCCAGCGCCGCCTGAGCCACCCGTCTGCCCAGCACCGCCAGTGCCGCCAGTCTGCCCAGCGCCGCCAGTGCCGCCAGTCTGCCCAACGCCGCCAGTGCCGCCAGTCAGCCAGGGGCCGCCAGTGCCGCCAGTCAGCCAGGGGCCGCCAGTGCCGCCAGTCAGCCAGGGGCCGCCAGTGCCGCCAGTCAGCCAGGGGCCGCCAGTGCCGCCAGTCAGCCAGGGGCCGCCAGAGCCACTCAGCCCAGAGCCCCTCAGCCCAGAGCCGCCAGAGCCCCTCAGCCCAGAGCCGCCAGAGCCCCTCAGCCCAGAGCCGCCAGAGCCCCTCTGCCCAGAGCCGCCAGAGCCCCTCTGCCCAGAGCTTCCGCCCCTCTGTCCCGAGCTGCCCCTCAGTCCAGTGGGGTCATTTAGAGGGGTCGCCGTGGTTAGGAGGCCACGGAAGCAGACAATAAGGCGGACTAAGACAATGGTGAAGTGGGGTCCGCGTCCCGCGCCAGAGCCGCCACCGCGGACAGACGCCCACCCAGACCCTCCCCTATAGGTTAAGGTTTTGCGGCCGGAGTCCGCACCTTTGGGGGGGGTACTGTCACGTTCTGACCTTTATTTCCTTTGTTTTGTATTTATTTAGTATGGTCAGGGCGTGAGTTGGGTGGGCAGTCTATGTTTGTTTTTCTATGTTTTGGGATATTTCTATGTTTCGGCCTAGTATGGTTCTCAATCAGAGGCAGGTGTCATTAGTTGTCTCTGATTGAGAATCATACTTAGGTAGCTTGGGTTTCACTGTCTGTTTGTGGGTGATTTTTCCTGTCTCTGTGTTTTGCACCAGATAGGGCTGTTTTTGGTTTTCCACGTTTATTGTTTTGTAGTGTTCATGTTTATCTGTTTTTATTAAACATGAATCAATATAACCACGCTGCGTTTTGGTCCGCCTCTACTTCACCACAGGAAAACCCTTACAAAGATCTTATTTAGGGGTTTCATATCAAATGGGGTGAATACATATGCACACACCACTTATCTGTTTTTTATTTTTTATACTTTTTTTAAACAAATTATTTTATTCATTTTATTTCACCATTTGGACTATTTTGTGTATGTCCATTACATGAAATCAATTTAAATTACAGGTTGTAATGCAACAAAATAGGGAAAAAACCAAGGTGTGTGAATACTTTTGCAAGCCACGGCATGTGGGTTGTAAAAGGGTTGTTTTCGGTGAAGGTCCGGTTTGCCTCCCCGATGCCCCCTGTTTGGTAGGTTTGTTTCGACATGTTCTGGTGAAATGTCCCTTTTTTCCGCAGTTTTATATATTATATATATATTTAATTATACTATGTAATTTTAAATGCTATACCCATATGGTAGTTCCTCCTATGCAAATTCCCAATGTAGGTTTTACATTTATAGCTGGTTTCCCAATCCTAAACAACTGTTTTACCAAGTGCACTGATTCATTAATTTTATTAATTTTCTAAACTGCAGGAATATTTTTTGACTTGAACCTCAGGACCCTGTCCTGGAATCACATAGCTCATGCATTTACATTTTTCGATTGTAACCCATGGTATATTTCTTCAGGACTTTGTCCTGGTATCTCTATAGTACCCCAGGATCTTATTCTGGAATCGCTTTCATCAGGGCTCTCTCCTGGTATCTCTAACACAAAGTTAACCTCCCAATTGGACGTTTGCATTTAAGAAAATCAGTCTCACCCTTAACTCTGCATGTTCGGGATGGCATATCCACTCACTGAGCTCCTAGCCGGTCTGGGGCAGGTCCCTTTCTGCTCCGTTTTAGTCGGAGTGTGGGCTCCCTGAGCCACATCTAACGCAGCCCTGCGTGCATGTAACCTCGTCTCCATCAGGAGTAATCAGCAAGTGGAGTTAGCCGTCCATCTTTGTCACCAATTTGTCAGGGAAATTCTAGAGGAAGAGAGAGACTGTAGATTTTTCCAACAACAGCTTTATTATAAAATTTTCAAATTAAGTAATCAACATCACCAAGAATGGTTCAGAGTTGAAAGCTTAACAAACATAGCCAGGTCTCTGCTTTTATAGAGAAAATACAACGCCTTTCTGTATATGTGGCAATCAGCAGATTGTGTGTAAAAGGTAATTAGTTGTCTGTGCAGACTTTAAGATAGCACAAGGTTGATAGCCCGAGGGCTCAATCGTCTAATTGTATTCACAACAACAAACACTATATTTGACTCCTTTCTGCAAGGTTCCATACATGTGACGTTCTGTAGATAGTAAACCCATGGGATTTCACATGCTGCAGTTGCAGCCAAACGTCTCTTAGCTGTAAGCCCAGTCTTATGACTAAGTCACACCAAGATAAGTTTGTATCAGGTTAGAAAAAATACTGGGATATAACAAGGGACTATTCTTTAAGCAGTAAAAACACAGGATAGCATGACTAATGATGTGATTTTCCACGGCACCTTCATTGTCGAATTGCATGATGATTGAATAGGTTTCCTGTTATATTCATCAGATATGTAGGGAGAGTGAAGTCTATGAATCCCAAAAGTAGTAATTATACAGATGTTTAACAAAACATGCTCACAACATTTTCCATACCTTGGTTTTTGTGGTAAATGTGAATGAAAAAAAAATGTTTTGATAATGCTTTTGATACACATACCTTGTCCATAATGTAGAGGCTTATGGGGTTTTCTTTAAAGAGGTAAAGGAGGGTGGTACATGTGATCGGCATAACATACCAATACCAATTGACATACCTTAGTCTGCCTCCTCATCTGTATACCTGCAGACACAGACACAAAAGTGATCAGTTCAGTCATCTGCACCCAATACAGCTAGCCTTCAACATGTTCTTATAGCATACATATGCTTACCTCTTTGTTGATTGATATACAGTTGAAGTCGGAAGTTTACATACACCTTAGCCATTTAAACTCAGTTTTCACAATTCCTGACATTTAAAAAAATTCCCTGTCTTAGGTCAGTTAGGATCACCACTTTATTTTAAGAATGTGAAATGTCAAAAAAATAGTACAGAATTATTTATTTCAGCTTTAATTTCTTTCATCACATTCCCAGTGGGTCAGAAGTTTACATACTCAGTTAGTATTTGGTAGCATTGCCTTTAAATTATTCAACTTGGGTCAAACGTTTCGTGTAGGCTTCCACAAGCTTCTCACAATAAGTTGGGTAAATTTTGGCCCATTCCTCCTGACAGAGCTGGTATAACTGAGTCAGGTTTGTAGGCCTCCTTGCTCGTGCACACTTTTTCAGTTCTGTCAACAAATCTTCTATGGGATTGATGTCAGGGCTTTGTAATGGCCACTCCAATACCTTGACTTTGTTGTCCTTAAACCATTTTGCCACAACATTGAAAGTGTGCTTGGGGTCATTGTCCATTTGGTAGACCCATTTGTGACCAAGCTTTAACTTCCTGACTGATGTCTTGAGATGTTGCTTCAATATATCCACATAATTTTCCTGCCTCATGATGCCATCTATTTTGTGAAGTGCACCAGTCCCTCCTGCAGCAAAGCACCCCCACAACATGATGCTGCCACCCCCTTTTTCCACGGTTGGGATGGTGTTCTTCGGCTTGCAAGCCTCCCCCTTTTTCCTCCAAACATAACAATGGTCATTATGGCCAAACAGTTCTATTTTTGTTTCATCAGACCAGAGGACATTTCTCCAAAAAGTACGATCTCTGTCCCCATGTGCAGTTGCAAACCGTAGTCTGGCTTTTTTATGGTGGTTTTGGAGCAGTGACTTCCTCCTTGCTGAGCGGCCTTTCAGGTTGTAGATATAGGACTCGTTTTACTGTGGATATAGACACTTTTGTACCTGTTTCCTCCAGCATCTTCACAAGGTCCTTTGCTGTTGTTCTGGGATTAATTTGCACTTTTCGCACCAAAGTACATTCATCTCTAGGATACAGATCGAGTCTCCTTCCTGAGCGGCATGACGGCTGCGTGGTCCCATGGTGTTTATACTTGGGTACTATTGTTTGTACAGATGAACGTGGGTCTACAATTTGTTTTCTGATGTCTTGGCTTATTTCTTTTGATTTTCCCATGATGTCAAGCAAAGGTGGTAGGCCTTGAAATTGTCACATCCTGACCATAGAAAGCCTTTATTTTCTATGGTGGAGTAGTTCAGGGTGTGACTGGGGGGTGTTCTAGTTTATTATTTCTATGTGTAGTCTAGTTTTTGTATTTCTATGTTGGCCTGGTATGGTTCCCAATCAGAGGCAGCTGTCTATCGTTGTCTCTGATTGGGGATCATATTTAGGTATCCTTTTCCCACCTGTTGTTTGTGGGATCTTGTTTTTGTATTGTTGATTTTGAGCCCTACAGGGCCTACGTTCATTTGTTTGTTTCTTTTTATTGTTTTGTTGCTGGTTCACATTCTAATAAATTATAATGAACCCAAATCACGCTGCGCCTTGGTCTACCCATTTTGACGAGCGTTACATAAATACATCCACAGGTACACCTCCAATTGACTCAAATGATGTCAATTAGCCTATCAGAAGCTTCTAAAGCCATGACATAATTTTCTGGGATTTTCCAAGCTGTTTAAAGGCACAGTCAACTTAGTGTATGTAAACTTCTGACCCACTGGAACTGTGATACAGTGAATTATAATTGAAATAATCTGTCTGCAAACAATTGTTGGAAAAGTTACTTGTCATGCACATTACTTGTCATGTACATGTCATGCACAAAGTAGATGTCCTAACCAACTTGCCATATCTATAGTTTGTTAACAAGATATTTGTGGAGTGGTTGAAAAACAAGTTTTAATGACTCCAACCTAAGTGTATGTAAACTTCCAACTTCAACTGTAGTTGTCTAGGGTTTAATTGAAAGGAAAAACCCAAAACCTGCAAACATTAGGCCTTCCATGGAAAGAGTTTGACACCTCTGCCCTACAGCATCACGGTGACTATCAGTTAGAATAATGACTACAAAATCACTTTAAGTAACTGTACTCTGATATATTAAGTGCAACGGGTTTCCTCAAACGTTTTTAGTAATGACAGCACATTGGGGGTTACAGTGCAATGTACACATCACCATCATAGCCACATTTGGTTTGAACCTTTAACATCAATGCATGGATCTCAAATAATGCATTAATATCAAAAGGATTTAGTCATTATCTCCTCTGCTCCACGCACTCATCCCTTTGTGTACAGTTGGCACATGTCGAAGCATGGCGCCTACTCTAGAATAGGCTCTTCTACCTGCAGGCACAGCTGAGAATAGACACCGCCTATTAATTACTGTCCATCACATTTACAAGGGAGCTACATTCCATCCTCTACCTGGACCCGCCTCCACTGATTACTGGTCCAATACGGTGTCCTTATTAGGACACCGGGCATCAAAGTAGGGAGGGCTGAAATTTAGGGAGTTCAGAGGGTCCATGCAATGATAGTGTTGGCCTTATAAGACATTAAGAGGCCTTATTCACAGCCCATGCATGTGGATATCAATTTGAGAACTTTCATCCAAACCCTGGGACTTGAAACTCAACTCTTCAACCCATTATGGAGTTTGGTGCTGCACTTTCCCCCAGGGCCAGACCATCCAGCACTCTGTGCCTAGCAACAAATCCCTTCATAACAGAAGTAGTACACACAGCCAACTTTTACTGAGATCGATCTCCTTGATCCACCCCAGGGAATGCACAACTATAATTATATAACTCAGATAGATATAGGTCTCCAGTGTGAAAACCAAATACATCAACTGAGTCCCAGTTCGGAGTACAGTACATGAAGGCAATATTTTCGGCACTGTGGTGGGGTTTGTGTGTGTGTTTGTGTGTGTGTGTGTGTGGGGGGGGGGGGGGGTTGCATTGCATTTCTCAGCTCTCCCGTGACAGTGGAATGCAAAAACACAACTCCCTGGAAGTCCAACCATTTGCTTCACTTGTAATTGGCTTGTGCCGTGTCAGAGTGTTTACAGTGAAACCGAACAGTTTGAAAAACCCTCAGACTCCACCATTAATCAATTTCCACATAGGACGTATGTAGACACACACAGAGCACACGCACATACAGACACATGCACGCACGCACACGCACACGCACACACAGACCTATGAAGATACACATACACACATGAATATGAACAGTGGTGGAAAAAGTACCCAATTGTCATACTTGAATATATATATATGTAAAGATACCTTCATAGAAAATGACCAAAGTAAAAGTGAATTTCACCCAGTAAAATACTACCTGAGTAAAAGTCTAAAAGTATTTGGTTTGAAATATTCTTAAGTATCAAAAGTAAATGTAATTGCAAAAATATACTTAAGTATCAAAAGTCAAAGTATAAATCATTTCAAATTCCTTATATTAAGCAAACCAGACTGCACTATTTTCTTGTTTAAAAAAACTGTATTTACAGATTGCCAGGGGCACACTCCAACACTCAGACATAATTAACAAACAAACATACATTAGTGTTAGTGAGTCTGTCAGATCAGAGGCAGGAGAGATGACCAGGGAAGTTCTCTGGATAAGGGTGTGAATTGGACCATTTTCCTGTCCTGCTAAGCATTCAAAAGGTGACAACTACTTTTGGGAGTCAGGGAAAATGTATGGAGAATAAAGTACATCATTTTCTTTAGGAATGTAGTGAAGTAAAAGTAAAAGTAATCAAAAATATAAATAGTCAAATAAAATACCGATACCCCAAAAAACTACTTTAGTAGTATTAAAATATTTCTACTTAAGAACTTTAAACCACTGCGTATGAAGACACACACACACGCATGCAGGCACATAGGTTATTCACCCTAACTATGCTTAATGTTGCTTATCAGCAATGACATCATGTCTGGGCTCAAGCCAGAGAGCTTTGCCCAGAAACATTGAATTGTTAATAGGCACCTCTAACTGCCGTGGAGGGTCAAAATACATCAGACTTTAACTCCCAATCCATATAATTTATGACATCAGATGAAATCTACAATAGTGGATGGAAATGTGAACACACATAACCTAAGATGTTATTATTTCATAGAATGATACATGGTAAAAAAAGAAGAAAAAAAGACCTTGTTATTAGCATGTCACATCTATACTGAACAAAAATATAAAAGCAACATGTCCCATGATTCATGATCAGAAATAAAAGATCCCTGAAATGTTCCATACACACAAAAAGCTTACAGTTGAAGTCGGAAGTTTACACATACCTTAGCCAAATACATTAAAACTCAGTTCCACAATTCCTGACATTTAATCCTAGTAAATATTCGCTGTTTTAGGTTAGTTAGGATCACCACATTATTTTAAGAATGTGAAATGTCAGAATAATAGTAGAGAGATGTAACGGATTTCCGCCTCTTCGTCTGAGGAGGAGTAGCAAGGATCGGACCAATACGCAGCGTGGTAAGTGTCCATGATACTTTAATAATCACTGAACACGACAAAATACAAAAATCACAAAGTGAATGAAAACGAAAACCGAAACAGTCCTGAATGGTGACACAAACAACAAAACAGGAAACAATCACCCACGAAACACAGGTGGGAAAAGGCTACCTAAGTATGATTCTCAATCAGAGACAACTAACGACACCTGCTTCTGATTGAGAACCATACCAGGCCAAACACAACATAGAAAAATTAACATAGACAACCCATCCAACTCACGCCCTGACCATACTAAAACAAAGACATAACAAAAGAACTAAGGTCAGAACGTGACAAGAGAATGATTTATTTAAGCTTTTATTTCTTTCATCACATGCCCAGTGGGTCAGAAGATTACATACACTCAATTAGTATTTTGTAGCATTACCTTTTAAATGGTGTAACTTGGGTCAAATGTTTCAGATAGCCTTCCATAAGCTTTCCACAATAAATTGGGTACATTTTGGCCCATTCCTCCTGACAGAGCTGGTGTAACTGAGTCAGGTTTGTAGGCCTCCTTGCTCTCACATGCTTTTTCAGTTCTGCCCACACATTTTATATAGGATTGGGGTCAGGGCGTTGTGATGGCCACTCCAATACCTAGACCTTGTTGTCCTTAAGCCATTTTTCCACAACTTTGGAAGTATGCTTGGGGTCATTGTCCATTTGGAAGACCAATTTGCGACCAACCTTTAACTTCCTGACTGATGTCTTGTGATGTTGCTTCAATATATCCACATAAATTGTCCTGCCTCATGATGCGATCTATTTTGTGAAGTGCACCAGTCCCTCCTGCAGCAAAGCATCTCAACATGCTGCCATACACGTGCTTCACAGTTGGGATGGTGTTCTACGACTTGCAAGCCTCCCCCTTTTTCCTCCAAACATAACGATGGTCATTATGGCCAAACAGTTCTATTTTTGTTTCATCAGATCAGAGGACATTTCTCCAAAAAGTACGATCTTTGTCCCCATGTGCAGTTCGAAACCGTAGTCTGGCTTTTTTATGGCGGTTTTGAAGTAGTGGCTTCTTCCTTGCTGAGCGGCCTTTCAGGTCATGTCAATATAGGACTCGTTTTACTGTGGATATAGATAATTTTGTACCTGTTTCCTCCAGCATCTTCACAAGCTCCTTTGCTGTTGTTCTGGGATTGATTTGCACTTTTCGCACCAAAGTGCATTCATCTCTAGGAGACAGATCGAGTCTCCTTCCTGAGCGGCATGACGGCTGCGTGGTCCCATGGTGTTTATACTTGGGTACCATTGTTTGTACAGATGAACGTGGTACCTTCAGGCATTTGGAAATTGCTCCCAAAGATGAACCAGACTTGTGTAGGTCTACATTTTTTTTCTGAGGTCTTGGCTGATTTCTTCTGATTTTCCCATGATGTCAAGCAAAGAGGCACTGAGTTTGAAGGTAGGCTTTGAAATACATCCACAGGTACACATCCAATTGACTCAGAGGATGTCAATTAGCCTATCAGAATGCTTCTAAAGCCATGACATCAGTTTCCGGAATTTTCCAAGATGTTTAAAGGCACCGTCAACTTGGTGTATGTAAACTTCTGGCCCACTGGAATTGTGATACAGTGAATTATATGTGAAATAATCTGTCTGTAAACAATTCTTGGAAATTTGTGTCATGCACAAAGTAGATGTCCTAACTGACTTGTCAAAACTATATTTTGTTAACAAGACATTTGTGAAGTGTTTGAAAAACGTGTTTTACCAACCTAAGTGTATGTAAACTTCCGACTTCAACTTTCTCTCAAATGTTGTGCACAAATTTGTTTACATCCCCGTTAGTGAGCATTTCTTCTTAGCCAAGATAATCCTTCCACCTGACAGGTATGGCATATCAAGAAGCTGATTAAACAGCATGATCATTACAGGTGCACCTTGTGCTGGGGACAATAAAAGGCCCCTCTAAAATGTGCAGTTTTGTCACACAACACAATGCCACAAATGTCTCAAGTTTTGAGTGAGCTTGCAATTGGCATGCAGACTGGAGGAATGTCCACCAGAGCTGTTACCAGAGAATTTAATGTTCATTTCTCTACCATAAGCCACCTCAAATGTCAAGAATTTGTCAATATGTCCAACCGGTCTCACAACCACAGGACATGTGTAACCACGCCAGCCCAGGACCTCCACATCAGGCTTCTTCGCCTGTGGGATCGTCTGAGAATAGCCACCCGGACAGCTGATGAAACTGAGGAGTACTTCTGTCTGTAATAAAGTCCTTTTGTAGGGAAAAACCTATTCTGATTGGCTGGGCCTGGCTCCCCAGTGGGTAGGCCTATGCCCTCCCCGGCCCATCCATGGCTGCACCCCTGCCCAGTCAAGTGAAATCCATAGATCAGGGCCTAATAAATACATTTCAAATGACGGATTTTCTTATATGAATTGTAACTCAGTAAAATCGTTGAAATTGTTGCATGTTGGCTTTATATTTTTGTTCAGTATAGTTCTATCAAAACAAAGTTCTTTCAACAATGAGATGGAGTCTTGAGAGTGTTGTGTATGGGCTATAAAACACCTTGATTCTTTATTATTAAAGAATGCAGAAACTCCAGAGTGCATTGTCTGCTCTCTGCATACAGTACAATGAACCCAATGGCATTCATTCAATCACACAATCCGTAGAAATCTCCTGTGGCTCCACTGGGTGAAATGTAATAAACATCTCCTGTTACCGCACATGCATTCCATCCGTGCAGCTGTGGCCACCATCTACAAAGCAGGCCTGGCTTTAGTGATGCATATGTGACCCAGTCTCACGAACATACCTGTGTTCAAATACTATTTGAAATACTTTCAAATACTTCAGCTGGGCTTGATTTTGTTTGCCTGGCCCAATGGAACCAATAGATTAGTCATGGAAAGTGCAAACCCCTTCCATCTGTCATCCAAGGCAGGTCAAAGCAAACGCTTAATGATTTTGAATCGTTTTTGAACCCAGGTCTGTTCGCAGATGTTTCACCTTCTGAAACAGCACGTAGCACAAGTCCATATGTCCCCATCAGTTAAACACCATATTTCTCAAGGGTGCTATAGGGTGATAATTCTATTGGAGATAGGTCATTAAAGGCCCAGTGCAGTCAAAAACGTGATATCCCTGTGTTTTATATATATTTCCACACAATGGAGTTGTAATAATTATGATAATGCAATTTTAATGTAAGAGCTGTTTGAAAAGACTGCCTGAAATCTCAGTCTGTTGTGCTGGGATGGAGTTTTACAGCTAATTTCCTGAAATTCTACACATTTTGCCATAGGGTGTCTCACGGCTTTCTTCTGTTGAAGGAGAGGCGGACCAAAACGCAGCGTGGTTATTTTGATACATCTCTTTAATAAAGATGAAAATAGAACAATATACAAAAACAAGAACTGTGAAAAACCAAAAACAGCCCTATCTGGTGTAACAAACACAAAGACAGGAACAATCACCCACAAAACCCAACACAAAACAGGCTACCTAAATATGGCTCCCAATCAGAGACAATGACTAACACCTGCCTCTGATTGAGAACCATATCAGGCCAAACACAGAAACAGACAAACAAGACATCCAACATAGAATGCCCATTTGCATTAGCGTAGCCTCTTCTGTAGCCTGTCAACTATGTGTCTGTCTATCCCTGTTCTTTCCTGTCTGCACAGACCATACAAACGCTCCACACCGCGTGGCCGCGGCCACCCTAATCTGGTGGTCCCAGTGCGCACGACCCACGTGGAGTTCCAGGTCTCCGGTAGCCTCTGGAACTGCCGATCTGCGGCCAACAAGGCAGAGTTCATCTCAGCCTATGCCTCCCTCCAGTCCCTCGACTTCTTGGCACTGACGGAAACATGGATCACCACAGATAACACTGCTACTCCTACTGCTCTCTCTTCGTCCGCCCACGTGTTCTGCACACCCGAGAGCTTCTGGTCAGCGGGGTGGTGGCACCGGATCCTCATCTCTCCCAAGTGGTCATTCTCTCTTTCTCCCTTACCCATCTGTCTATCGCCTCCTTTGAATTCCATGCTGTCACAGTTACCAGCCCTTTCAAGCTTAACATCCTTATCATTTATCGCCCTCCAGGTTCCCTCGGAGAGTTCATCAATGAGCTTGATGCCTTGATAAGCTCCTTTCCTGAGGACGGCTCACCTCTCACAGTTCTGGGCGACTTTAACCTCCCCACGTCTACCTTTGACTCATTCCTCTCTGCCTCCTTCTTTCCACTCCTCTCCTCTTTTGACCTCTCCCTCTCACCTTCCCCCCTACTCACAAGGCAGGCAATACGCTCGACCTCATCTTTACTAGATGCTGTTCTTCCACTAACCTCATTGCAACTCCCCTCCAAGTCTCCGACCACTACCTTGTATCCTTTTCCCTCTCGCTCTCATCCAACACTTCCCACACTGCCCCTACTCGGATGGTATCGCGCCGTCCCAACCTTCGCTCTCTCTCCCCGCTACTCTCTCCTCTTCCATCCTATCATCTCTTCCCTCTGCTCAAACCTTCTCCAACCTATCTCCTGATTCTGCCTCCTCAACTCTCCTCTCCTCCCTTTCTGCATCCTTTGACTCTCTATGTCCCCTATCCTCCAGGCCGGCTCGGTCCTCCCCTCCCGCTCCGTGGCTCGACGACTCATTGCGAGCTCACAGAACAGGGCTCCGGGCAGCCGAGCGGAAATGGAGGAAAACTCGCCTCCCTGCGGACCTGGCATCCTTTCACTCCCTCCTCTCTACATTTTCCTCTTCTGTCGCTGCTGCTAAAGCCACTTTCTACCACTCTAAATTCCAAGCATCTGCCTCTAACCCTAGGAAGCTCTTTGCCACCTTCTCCTCCCTCCTGAATCCTCCTCCCCCCCCCCCTCCTCCCTCTCTGCAGATGACTTCGTCAACCATTTTGAAAAGAAGGTCGACGACATCCGATCCTCGTTTGCTAAGTCAAACGACACCGCTGGTTCTGCTCACACTGCCCTACCCTGTGCTCTGACCTCTTTCTCCCTCTCTCTCCAGATGAAATCTCGCGTCTTGTGACGGCCGGCCGCCCAACAACCTGCCCGCTTGACCCTATCCCCTCCTCTCTTCTCCAGACCATTTCCGGAGACCTTCTCCCTTACCTCACCTCGCTCATCAACTCATCCCTGACCGCTGGCTACGTCCCTTCCGTCTTCAAGAGAGCGAGAGTTGCACCCCTTCTGAAAAACCTACACTCGATCCCTCCGATGTCAACAACTACAGACCAGTATCCCTTCTTTCTTTTCTCTCCAAAACTCTTGAACGTGCCGTCCTTGGCCAGCTCTCCCGCTATCTCTCTCAGAATGACCTTCTTGATCCAAATCAGTCAGGTTTCAAGACTAGTCATTCAACTGAGACTGCTCTTCTCTGTATCACGGAGGCGCTCCGCACTGCTAAAGCTAACTCTCTCTCCTCTGCTCTCATCCTTCTAGACCTATCGGCTGCCTTCGATACTGTGAACCATCAGATCCTCCTCTCCACCCTCTCCGAGTTGGGCATCTCCGGCGCGGCCCACGCTTGGATTGCGTCCTACCTGACAGGTCGCTCCTACCAGGTGGCGTGGCGAGAATCCGTCTCCTCACCACGTGCTCTCACCACTGGTGTCCCCCAGGGCTCTGTTCTAGGCCCTCTCCTATTCTCGCTATACACCAAGTCACTTGGCTCTGTCATAACCTCACATGGTCTCTCCTATCATTGCTATGCAGACGACACACAATTCATCTTCTCCTTTCCCCCTTCTGATGACCAGGTGGCGAATCGCATCACTGCATGTCTGGCAGACATATCAGTGTGGATGACGGATCACCACCTCAAGCTGAACCTCGGCAAGACGGAGCTGCTCTTCCTCCCGGGGAAGGACTGCCCGTTCCATGATCTCGCCATCACGGTTGACAACTCCACTGTGTCCTCCTCCCAGAGCTCTAAGAACCTTGGCGTGATCCTGGACAACACCCTGTCGTTCTCAACTAACATCAAGGCGGTGGCCCGTTCCTGTAGGTTCATGCTCTACAACATCCGCAGAGTACGACCCTGCCTCACACAGGAAGCGGCGCAGGTCCTAATCCAGGCACTTGTCATCTCCCGTCTGGATTACTGCAACTCGCTGTTGGCTGGGCTCCCTACCTGTGCCATTAAACCCCTACAACTCATCCAGAACGCCGCAGCCCGTCTGGTGTTCAACCTTCCCAAGTTCTCTCACGTCACCCCGCTCCTCCGCTCTCTCCACTGGCTTCCAGTTGAAGCTCGCATCCGCTACAAGACCATGGTGCTTGCCTACGGAGCTGTGAGGGGAATGGCACCTCAGTACCTCCAGGCTCTGATCAGGCCCTACACCCAAACAAGGGCACTGCGTTCATCCACCTCTGGCCTGCTCGCCTCCCTACCACTGAGGAAGTACAGTTCCCGCTCAGCCCAGTCAAAACTGTTCGCTGCTCTGGCCCCCCAATGGTGGAACAAACTCCCTCACGACGCCAGGACAGCGGAGTCAATCACCACCTTCCGGAGACACCTGAAACCCCACCTCTTTAAGGAATACCTAGGATAGGATAAAGTAATCCTTCTCACCCCCCTTAAAAGATTTAGATGCACTATTGTAAAGTGGCTGCTCCACTGGATGTCATAAGGTGAATGCACCAATTTGTAAGTCGCTCTGGATAAGAGCGTCTGCTAAATGACTTAAATGTAATGTAAATGTTTATGAGCAAATATGTATATAATAACCATCATATCGAAGTAAACTTGGAGTCACGTGATGTTGTGTGTTCCTCCCACTACGACTCGGGAAAGCATAAAGTATATTGGCTACAGATGAAATAAATGATGAGCTTCACAGGGTGGTGAAAGTGCACGTTAATGAACTTGATGCTCCTTTCCAAGAAATACTGAGGATCTTAAATTCTTATTCTGGTGACATGATGATCAATGCTTGGCTTCCTTTTGACAAATAAAATAATTTAGCTATTTTGTCCATAATAATGTCATCATGTAGGCAAGCCTACACTTCTGGCGCCGACAGAGATGGCCGCCTTGCGTCGCGTTCCTAGGGAAATATGCAGTTTTTTGTTTTTTTACGTGTTATTTCTTACATTGGTACCCCAGGTCATCTTAGGTTTCATTACATACAGTCGAGAAGAACTACTGAACATAAGAGCAGCGTCAACTCACCATCAGTACGACCAAGAATATGACTTTCGCGAAGCGGATCCTGTGTTCTGCCTTTCACCCAGGACAACGGAATGGATCCCAGCCGGCGACCCCAAAAAACTACTTCGTAAAAGGGGAAAACGAAGCGGTCTTCTGGTCAGACTCCGGAGACAGGCACATCGTGCACCACTCCCTAGCATTCTCCTCGCCAATGTCCAGTCTCTTGACAACAAGGTTGATGAAATCCGAGCAAGGGTAGCATTCCAGAGGGACATCAGAGACTGTAACATTCTTTGCTTTCACGGAAACATGGCTCACTGGAGAGACGCTATCGGAGTCGGTGCAGCCAGCTGGTTTCTCCACGCATCGCGCCGACAGAAACAAACATCTTTCTGGTAAGAAGAGGGGCGGGGGCGAATGCTTCATGGTTAACGAGACGTGGTGTGGTCACAACAACATACAGGAACTCAAGTCCTTCTGTTCACCTGATTTAGAGTTCCTCACAATCAAATGTCGACCGCATTATCTACCAAGGGAATTCTCTTCGATTATAATCACAGCCGTATATATTACCCCCAAGCAGACACATCGATGGCTCTGAACAAACTTTATTTGACTCTTTGCAAACTGGAATCCATATACCCGGAGGCTGCATTCATTGTAGCTGGGGATTTTAACAAGGCTAATCTGAAAACAAGACTCCCTAAATTTGATCAGCATATCGATTGCGCAACCAGGGCTGGAAAAACCTTGGATCATTGCTATTCCAACTTCCGCGACGCATATAAGGCCCTGCCCCGCTCTCCTTTCGGAAAAGCTGACCACGACTCCATTTTGTTGATCCCTGCCTACAGGCAGAAACTAAAACAAGAAGCTCCCGCGCTGAGGTCTGTTCAACGCTGGTCCGACCAATATGATTCCACACTCCAAGACTGCTTCCATCACGTGGACTGGGATATGTTCCGTATTGCGTCAGACAACAACATTGACGAATACACTGATTCGGTGAGCGAGTTCATTAGAACGTGCGTTGAAGATGTCGTTCCCATAGCAACGATTAAAACATTCCCAAACCAGAAACCGTGGATTGATGGCAGCATTCGCGTGAAACTGAAAGCGAGAACCACTGCTTTTAATCAGGGCAAGGTGACTGGAAACATGACCGAATACAAACTAATGTAACTATTCCCTCCGCAAGGCAATCAAACAAGCTAAGCGTCAGTATAGAGACAAAGTAGAATCTCAATTCAACGGCTCAGACACAAGAGGTATGTGGCAGGGTCTACAGTCAATCACGGATTACAAAAAGAAAACCAGCCCCGTCACGGACCAGGATGTCTTGCTCCCAGGCAGACTAAATAACTTTTTTGCCCGCTTTGAGGACAATACAGTGCCACTGACACGGCCCGCAACTAAAACATGCGGAGTCTCCTTCACTGCAGCCGACGTGAGGAAAACATTTAAACGTGTCAACCCTTGCAAGGCTGCAGGCCCAGACGGCATCCCCAGCCGCGCCCTCAGAGCATGCGCAGACCAGCTGGCTGGTGTGTTTACGGACATATTCAATCAATCCCTATCCCAGTCTGTTGTTCCCACATGCTTCAAGAGGGCCACCATTGTTCCTGTTCCCAAGAAAGCTAAGGTAACTGAGCTAAATGACTACCGTCCCGTAGCACTCACTTCCGTCATCATGAAGTGCTTTGAGAGACTAGTCAAGGACCATATCACCTCCACCCTACCTGACACCCTAGACCCACTCCAATTTGCTTACCGCCCAAATAGGTCCACAGACGATGCAATCTCAACCACACTGCACACTGCCCTAACCCATCTGGACAAGAGGAATACCTATGTGAGAATGCTGTTCATCTACTACAGCTCGGCATTTAACACCATAGTGCCCTCCAAGCTCGTTATCAAGCTCGAGACCCTGGGTCTCGACCCCGCCCTGTGCAACTGGGTACTGGACTTCCTGACGGGCCGCCCCCAGGTGGTGAGGGTAGGCAACAACATCTCCACCCCGCTGATACTCAACACTGGGGCCCCACAAGGGTGCGTTCTGAGCCCTCTCCTGTACTCCCTGTTCACCCACGACTGCGTGGCCACGCACGCCTCCAACTCAATCATGAAGTTTGCGGACGACACAACAGTGGTAGGCTTGATTACCAACAACGACGAGACGGCCTACAGGGAGGAGGTGAGGGCCCTCGGAGTGTGGTGTCAGGAAAATAACCTCACACTCAACGTCAACAAAACTAAGGAGATGATTGTGGACTTCAGGAAACAGCAGAGGGGACACCCCCCTATCCACATCGATGGAACAGTAGTGGAGAGGGTAGTAAGTTTTAAGTTCCTCGGCGTACACATCACAGACAAACTGAATTGGTCCACCCACACAGACAGCATCGTGAAGAAGGCGCAGCAGTGCCTCTTCAACCTCAGGAGGCTGAAGAAATTTGGCTTGTCACCAAAAGTACTCACAAACTTCTACAGATGCACAATCGAGAGCATCCTGTCGGGCTGTATCACCGCCTGGTACGGCAACTGCTCCGCCCACAACCGCAAGGCTCTCCAGAGGGTAGTGAGGTCTGCACAACGCATCACCGGGGTCAAACTACCTGCCCTCCAGGACAGCTACACCACCCGATGTCACAGGAAGGCCATAAAGATCATCAAGGACAACAACCACCCGATCCACTGCCTGTTCACCCTGCTATCATCCAGAAGGCGAGGTCAGTACAGGTGCATCAAAGCTGGGACCGAGAGACTGAAAAACAGCTTCTATCTCAAGGCCATCAGACTGTTAAACAGCCACCACTAACATTGAGTGGTTGCTGCCAACACACTGACTCAACTCCAGCCACTTTAATAATGGGAATTGATGGGAAATGATGTAAAATATATCACTAGCCACTTTAAACAATGCTACCTAATATAATGTTTACATACCCTACATTATTCATCTCATATGTATACGTATATACTGTACTCTATATCATCTACTGCATCCTTATGTAATACATGTATCACTAGCCACTTTAACTATGCCACTTTGTTTACATACTCATCTCATATGTATATACTGCACTCAATACCATCTACTGTATCTTGCCTATGCCGCTCTGTACCATCACTCATTCATATATATTTATGTACATATTCTTTATCCCCTTACACTTGTGTCTATAAGGTAGTAGTTTTGGAATTGTTAGCTAGATTACTTGTTAGTTATTACTGCATTGTCGGAACTAGAAGCACAAGCATTTCGCTACACTCGCACTAACATCTGCTAACCATGTGTATTTGACAAATAAAATATGATTTTGATTTGATTTGTATATGTGAGCTGTTGGCATGTACCAAGACTATAACTAAAAATATTTTTGGACAAAACCATTTGTAGAGTTGAAAATACGACGTAAACTCATTTAACTTCAAATTTTTATTGGGATAGATTGGAATTTAACCACAAAAGTAATATTTATGTGCGTTATGTCATCATGCACATCCTTTTATCCTCAACAAGTCAATTATATGGAAACATCTCTGGTGGGAATTTGTGCATATTGTTTTTATGCAGATTTTTTAAATATTCAAACCAATTGTCAGTGACTGACATAAGAGAAACTGCTGATGCACAACTACATTTTGAAATTACACCTTGTGTATTCTACTATTCTCACTCTCAACAGTAAATTGAGACCCCCCCCCAAAAAATGTTTTATTTGCTTTATTACATTACTATTATTTATAGATTTTTTTCAGGAAAACAATGTCAGGATCTGAGCCTAGCAGCCCTCCACTTGCCAGGTCAGTACATCCCCTTTTTCCAGCGCCAGGCCCGGGATTCGAACCAGCAACCTTTCGGCTACAGGTCCAACTCTTAGCCACTTGGTTATCTACCATCCAACCGTTTCTAAGTTTGGAGCAGTGAGACCGTGTCAGATGCCCTTTATTCAGATTCTCCTGAAAAATCTTGTTGGAAGTTGTCTCCCAAAGTGCTATCACTACAATTGTACGCACCACATCTGACCATTAATGCACTGGTATAAATTGCGTGTGTATGCCATGTTGAGAAAAACTGAGGTGTCTGACCTCAGATCTGGGACTGTCGTTCCCGATAGTCTGGGACTGTCGTTCCCGTGTCTCCTCATCTAAACTAAGCTTTACTCATCCTAAAATTAAAGGTGTGTTTGACTGTCCTTTTATCTGGCCTAGAATTGAAACAAATGTGATTTTCAGATAAACCACCAATATGTTCTGTGGAAATGAGTTGTACGGACAAAACTCCCTCAGTTCTCAAACCATTCAACACAGTATCACTGTGTCTCAAAGTGTTGTTCACTTTTGAATCATTGTTGTTCTATCTCTATCCAAAAATAAAACTAAGTACGGAAGGCCAGACCTATAATCTGGAAATGTGGACATGGTGAGTTCACTCCAGGACACAGACAAAAAGAAAATGTTCTCACAAATAATTCCCTTGAAACTAAAAGCTGTTTGTGGGGGCAATAAGTAAATAAGCTTCAGATCGTTCCTCCCCATGCGGGGTTGTCTGTGTTTTATATCAGAGCATAAACACAGCTGATACCTTGTCAAGAGAAGTAAAAAAAAAAACTCTTGGATGGATGCACACACACACACACACACAGGCGTATGAAGAAACATACACAGGCATATGAAGACAGACACACACACGCACATACACGAACACGAACACAAACCACACACACAGTGCATTCACAGGTATGCTCCATCCTCCTCATATGTGCCTGAAAGCGAATTGAAGGTCTTGCAGTAAACCACAGTGCCTCGTTCTCCTCTCCTCTCTCTCCTGCAAAAGCATTCCACGTCATCCACTGTCTGCAGACCTACTGTACCGATACAGTATGTTTATCAGCCGGTCTGGTCTGGATGGGCCAGGTGTTTTGAATGAGGGCCTCTACGTAATGCACACATACACCTCAGTCGTGGAGGACAGAGATGACTGTGTGGATGATTTAGGGTGATTGGTGGGGTAGCCTAATAAATAACAGAAGCACCGTGCGCTGCCTTTAAAGCGCCATTTTACAGTGGGTTCTCATTTTTCAACATTAGCACTACAGCACAAAATACAATCTCGCCCCCAGTGCCAAGATCTCCAAAGCATTTCCACAGATGGAAGATAGTTATATTGCCCTGACGTACACCAGGAGTACAGGCTTATTTTATTACTGTTTGGGGAGATTTGAAGTGCCTCAAATCCTAGGCTTGAGTTTTTCTTTCAGGTGCAGAATTTCAGTCTGTCCTGAGCCCTCTACTTGCATTTCTTCAGGGAATGTGTTGACTAATTGTTTTGCGTTTATGGCTTGGCTTACACTATTCTTTGGTATAGAGAGAGAGAGAGAGAGCGAGAGAGAGAGAGTGCGAGAGAGAGAGAGTGAGAGAGAGAGAGCGAGAGAGAGCGAGAGAGAGAGAGAGAGAGAGAGAGAGAGAGAGAGAGAGAGAGAGAGAGAGAGAGAGAGAGATTGAGTTTTATGTTTGCTGAAGCTGAAATACCATCTTTGGTAGCTGAATTCAATTAACACAGGAAGAGACGCTATTGGCATAATATTCTGCGATTCTGACTGAAACAGTTAATTTCTCCTTGTTATTTCAGTGTTTCTTAACATGGAACGGTCTGAGACTGCGTCACCACCCAGAGAAAGAACAAAGATATGACCTTTCCACCACATTTCAGGAATTCAACAGCCTAAAAAAAACTCCTTAAAATTTAAAATTAAACTCTACTGCTCTTAGAATGTCTAAATCAGACAAATTCAAAGGTTTTTAGTTTCCAAATCTGACAAAGGTCTGTGGCACACCGCCCGTTTACTGTGATATACTGCTATCAGGAAGTTGGATCATTTTGTAACTCCTCATTGGATATAGACTGAACATTTGCAAATGAATGATCTACATTAAAACTATTTGGGTTTGTATTTGGGATTTGGAAGATTTCCTATATTTCCATAATTAGACCCCTAGGTTATGTGGAAAGCTATGATCTATAGAGTATATGAAAAATGGTACAGTGCAGTTCAGCAAAGTAAGACAGCGCATATTTTATGCTACAGAGACACCATCCTTTACACACGCCTGGAATGAAAACATAAACACACTTCAGTTACTTTGGCTAGAGAGGTGATGACACTGTCGAGGAGGCTTGTTATGATGTCGACCAGACCGAGCCCCATTCTCCTCGGCCAGATTGTTTAAATGATTGACAGCGACGGCTTGACCTCATAACAGACCATATACTGCACCAGGTGACCCCCACAGCTCAGACAGGCTCCAAACATGGGCATAATCGAGCTACCAGACTACCCAGGAGACTCGACTCCTTTCCCCTTAGCTTGTGGTTAGGACAGCACTCCACCCATGTCCCATTGTAGCCGAAGGGACAGCCACAAGAATTACACCCTGCAGGGTTGTTTGACGCTACACTGCTTCTAAGAACCACCACCACCCTCTAAGATTGGGCCTGAATCAGACTGCCGAAGACGGGAGTCGTCAGTTAAGCGTTACCCACGTAATCCCATAATGACCACCTAGTTGTGTTGGCCTCTCTGTGGCTAAGAGGACCGACTGAGAGAGAAAGGGAGAGCTCGTTAAAAATAGTAGCTATTCCAGCCACAGAGCTCCATTGGTTGTTGTTCCCTCCCGCCCCCTGGTTCTCTCCTGCTTTCTTCCCATGTTCATAACGGCAATCAGAACAGTCTGTTTGTATTGTGTGGAGGGTTTGTAAGTGTGCAGGAGATTGACCTACGGTACAATTGCAGTCCGAGTTCTTTAAGAAAAGCCCATTACAATATTCCCATATCACTGTGTGTCGACAGCTGTAAGGTTGATGTATGGCAAATATGTCATTTATTCATAGTCACATTATGTAAGCCAACCGAGTTGCAGTAAGATGTACCTCACAAACCATACACATACACAGCCAGTCGGCCACACACACTAACTCATGTACGCAGTCCTGTGCCTAGCTCATCCTGTTCTTTGATGAGAGCTGCAGCGATGGGCTTTAACAGATTAAACTGGGCTCTGAAGTTTGGGTGCTTTAATTACAGAAACTATTTACTGCATGTTACAGGGAGATGTGCTCCTACCACCGCCCACCCACACCAAAGCCTCCTTTTGAAGGGGCGGATTGAGACAGAGGAAGTCCAAGGGCTGTTTCCCATCACTAGATAGAGGGGGAGAAAAGAGGAGGTTGGTTACTTGCAGGGGTGATATGGGGGGGGGGTCACTCCATGAAACTTCCAATACAACATCCTAGAAATTCACTTTAAAAACCACTTTTGATATGTCGTATAACTCTGTTCTTAAGCGTTCCTCCCAATTCTACCCCCGGTTATTTTTGTATCCATAGCCCTGGAAAAGCCTCAACAGCACGGTTGGAAAATCCACGCACCTTCAGTTTTCTGCTGCTGCTAATGGTATATGTTCATCCCAGTGAAAGTAATACAGCAATGTATATACTTACAGTAAATCCCTTGTGATATGGTCTCCATTCCCCTTTTGTTTCTTACAGTCACCCAAGGTGAGAAGGTAACATGGTAGGCTAAGCTCCTGTATTAGCCACTTCAAAGTGCTCAACCTATTCAACAGACCCATATCACCTTTCCGTAAATGGGGTGCCTGCAAATGAGGTTCATGTGAATGGAAATGTTCTACCCTCACTAGGGGTTTCTACGGCAGAGTATGAAAGTGAAAAGTAGGAGCTCCCAAGACAAAGAGAGCCCTTGCATAAAATAACAAAATGAAGACTTTAAATCTGTTTCAGCAGTCCATTGTTTTAGCCTTTCTGTCGAACAAGCCCACTATCATTCATGTCAATCGTATGTACAGCTATCACCAAAGCAAGACCGGACCAAGTGTAGCCAACCATTGACATCATCATTCAAAATGTCGAAGCTCAGCAACATCATGAAAACATGACATATTTCACTGGCGAACACGGTGAATGTACAGTAATTGAATTATCCGTGTCATCTCATTTATGAGCAAGAAGTGAGGGGTCGAGGGAGTATGCTTCTACACATCATGAGGAAGGGAAAGTGTGGAAAGAAAGACAGCTGTGTTTCTTTCCTGGAACATTCCCGATGCTCTGACTGGAACCAAAGTGAAGCACAGCCCAATGTTTCCTCATTCCCTGGGAGCTGTGTGTGTGTGTGTGTGTGTGTGTGTGTGTGTGTGTGTGTGTGTGTGTGTGTGTGTGTTTTGACAGTGTGAATGCGGACAGCTGTTAGGGTTGTAATCACTAAGTGTTCGAGACTTTCCCCACATTTGGCCGGCGCTAGACCTCTGTGGGATAGGTGACCGTGTGTGTGTGTGTGTGTGTCTATATCCATTAAGTTGGGCTGCACTTGGATCTACCATCCAGCAAGACCGCTAGAGTATTTGAGTAATATCAAACTAAATGGCACCAAAAATGTTTTCCTTTTCAAAACGACTGAAAGGTTGGACGGGACACCATCATATTTCAACATTTGGTGTTTGGAAAACATTAAAAGCCCATTTGTTCAAACCACTTTTATTTCATGTCAGACTCAAGTAAATTTGTTCTCTTTCTATCGGCTTGGATGTCTCTTTATGCATTCCAAATGAAAACTCTACCAAAATGATTTTCATCCACAACTTATTTCAATTCATCACATAATGCGCCTCAGTATGAATTCAGCATAGTGTTAATATGTGAGTGGATACAGGTAACTCTATCCATGAATAAGTGTTTGTAATAAGAAAAGTAGATATGAATGGTGCTTGCATTTGTGAGGCTTCATACAATACTTACAGTTGGGAACCAGCACTGGCTTCCTGTAAGGGCAAGGATAGACATTCCTGAAGTGGAACAGAAAACTGGGTCGTATTCAGTAGGCACCAACTGGGATAAAACAGACCCAAACAGGGAGGGCACTACCTGAACTTGTCTAATAAAAAACACTCATTTGTGTTTCCTGTTGCATAGTGCTTTGGTACGATGTGCACCAATAAACACGACCCAGTATGGTAGGAGGAGCAAAAAATGAGACAAGACACCAAGGACACAGTACAGTTGTGGATATTATAATTTATTTTTTTAAATATTTTTTCAAAATGTCTGTTGCAGTAACGGTACATTGTTACTGTGACAAACTCTCTTGCTGGGTGACGCCAAGCAGCAACGCCATCAGCGATCATCTAACAATAACCTATGCAGTTAAATACATTTCTGAAATATACCCGACAGTGCAATTGCGTCCCTTTTTAAAGCAAACGTTTTTACCTGAACTGCAGTGCAGGTTAACTTTGGCATGCCCACACCTGTATGATTAACTTTACCACTCCTAAGACATACTATTAGTAAAAGTGCAAACACCAACAAAACACCACAAATGTACACATGAACATACTCAATACTGTTCTGCACAGTGTCCACATACATGTACAGGAACTCAAACATGCATACTCTTGCACGTGTTTTGTGCACACATGCTTGCACGTTCGCACAGGGACACAAACACACACCCACACACGCAGGCAGGCAGCCAGAGCGTGCGCACACACAGCCACACACACCTCCTTGTTCACCTTGTGGTAGGTCGGTATCCTGCGTTGACAGCGGTGCACAAGGACTCCCATTGAAACATTCACTCTTCTACTCCCCCATGGCAGATGTTCAGAGTTAGCGGGCAGTTTGATAATGACAGACGCTCACGCGCCATTTTAGATATCGCAAATACCCTGAGACATGTCATGGACAGAGGGAGAGAGGCAAAGAGGAAGGAAGAGAAACCATGCATACCTCACATGCTAAATGTATGGGATAGTCTCGTCTGGCTCAGTTGGTGGCGCTAGAAATGTCAAGGGTTTCATTCCCACAGGGATCACATAGACATACTAAAAACGTATGCACTCACTAAGTGGCATGTATTAAGTTACCTTACATTGCTGTATGCAGCAATCGACAAGTGACTTGACATCTATGAATCTCTATGGTACAGAAGAGTGACTGCACAACAGTCCCGGAAATCTTCGCCCCTTCAGAGGACTCTAAAAAGCATGTCTCTTTATTGCCTGAATTCCAATCTTCTCTAGCACAGTGACCAGACTCAGATGCGTCATTCTTTGAAGAATCAAACATGTTGTTTATCCTAATTCCTAGAGTGGCCCAGTCCAGTTGGACTGGCTCATCTCATCTCTCACCCCAGAGAGTTATGTGAGAAGTACATTTCTCCACGTAGAGCGGAGTGGAGTCCAGAGAGAAATATGAAAGGAATGGACAATCTTACCCCCATTGCCCTGCAACATGTCAAACATGAACAATGTGTGCCTGTGCTGCACAAAACGGGATGAGAAAGAATCATTAATGCCCACTCCAAACAGACAAGAACCAGTGCAAAGTTGGCCAAAGACAGGGCCGCTGCAGGAGCCTCACTGCAGCGCAAGAGTGGGAGAGAGAGAGAGAGAGAGAGAGAGAGAGAGAGAGTGGGAGAGAGAGAGAGAGAGAGAGCACAAGATTGAGTGAGAGACAGAGAAAAAGACAAAGGGAAAGAGAGAGAGAGGGGAAGGAGAAAGAGAGAGAGGAGAGCGAGAGGCAGGGAGCAGGAGGGGGCAGCTGAAAGCAACCATCTGTTATGGGAAGAGGCCATTACTGATGTGTTTCAGATGATTAAGAGGTTATTTTGCAGGTACAGTATGTGAAGGTTTAATAGAAATTGCCTCTATTATCCGTTGAGTTCATGAGGGCACACTATAGCAAAATGTTTCAAAACATTGTGCAACGGGAAACGAGCATGTTCGAACAGTACCTTACCGCATCACTCAGTTTCGGACCATTTTCCTTCGTTTCCTGCCAGTAAACAAGATCCTGGTTTCGCTCAGAGGTGGGTGGGTAGGATGATGCTGTACTCGTGTCAGGAAGAGAAAATCAGCCTATGATTGGACATGAGAGGCTAAAAAAGATCAGAGATTTGGATTGAATGCACCGGATAGTCTCTGGACATTTTCCTACCTAAAACTTCTCTACGGTAGGGGGTAGCATTGGACATTTTGGATGAAAAGCATGCCCAAATTAAACTGCCTGCTACTCAGCCAAAAAAAGCTCAAATATGCATATAATTAGATAGAAAACACTCTGAAGTTTCTAAAACTGTTTGAATGATGTCTGTGAGTATATCAGAACTCATATGGAAGGCAAAAACCTGAGAAAAAATCCAACCAGGAAGTGGGAAATCCTATGGGGTCATATTGCACTTCCTAAGGCTTCCACTAGAACGCTGTTTGATGCTTCTACTGTGAATTGGGGGCGAATGAGAGGGGAATGAGTCAGAGGTCAAATCAAATCAAATTTTATTTGTCAAATACACATGGTTAGCAGATGTTAATGTGAGTGTAGCGAAATGCTTGTGCCTCTAGTTCCGACAATGCAGTAATAACCAACGAGTAATCTAGCTAACAATTCCAAAACTACTACCTTATAAACATAAGTGTAAAGGGATAAAGAATATGTACATAAAGATATATGAATGAGTGATGGTACAGAGCGGCATAGGCAAGATGCAGTAGATGGTATCGAGTACAGTATATACATATGAGATGAGTAGGTAAACAAAGTGGCATAGTTTAAAGTGGCTAGTGATACATGTATTACATAAAGATGCAGTAGATGATATAGAGTACAGTATATACATATACTGTACATATGAGATGAGTAATGTAGGTATGTAAACATTATATTAAGTAGCATTGTTTAAAGTGGCTAGTGATATATTTTACATCAATTCCCATTATTAAAGTGGCTGGAGTTGAGTCAGTGTGTTGGCAGCAGCCACTCAATGTTAGTGGTGGCTGTTTAACAGTCTGATGGCCTTGAGATAGAAGCTGTTTTTCAGTCTCTTGGTCCCTGCTTTGATGCACCTGTACTGACCTCGCCTTCTGGACGATAGCGGGGTGAACAGGCAGTGGCGAGGGTGGTTGTTGTCCTTGATGATCTTTATGGCCTTCCTGTGACATCGGGTGGTATAGGTGTCCTGGAGGGCAGGTAGTTTGCCCCCGGTGATGCGTTGTGCAGACCTCACTACCCATTGGAGAGCCTTACAGTTGTCGGCGGAGCAGTTGCCGTACCAGGCGGTGATACAGCCCGACAGGATGCTCTCGATTATGCATCTGTAGAAGTTTGTGAGTGCTTTTGGTGACAAGCCAAATTTCTTCAGCCTCCTGAGGTTGAAGAGGCACTGCTGCGCCTTCTTCACGATGCTGTCTGTGTGGGTGGACCAATTCAGTTGGTCTGTGATGTGTACGCCGAGGAACTTAAAACTTACTACCCTCTCCACTACTGTTCCATCGATGTGGATAGGGGGGTGTTCCCTCTGCTGTTTCCTGAAGTCCACAATCATCTCCTTAGTTTTGTTGACGTTGAGTGTGAGGTTATTTTCCTGACACCACACTCCGAGGGCCCTCACCTCTTCCCTGTAGGCCGTCTCGTCGTTGTTGGTAATCAAGCCTACCACTGTTGTGTCGTCCGCAAACTTGATGATTGAGTTGGAGGCGTGCGTGGCCACGCAGTCGTGGGTGAACAGGGAGTACAGTAGAGGGCTCAGAACGCACCCTTGTGGGGCCCCAGTGTTGAGGATCAGCGGGGTGGAGATGTTGTTACCTACCCTCACCACCTGGGGGTGGCCCGTCAGGAAGTCCAGTACCCAGTTGCACAGGGCGGGGTCGAGACCCAGGGTCTCGAGCTTGATGAAGAGTTTGGAGGGTACTATGGTGTTAAATGCTGAGCTGTAGTCGATGAACAGCATTCTCAAATACGTATTCCTCTAGTCCAGATGGGTTAGGGCAGTGTGCAGTGTGGTTGAGATTGCATCGTCTGTGGACCTATTTGGGCGGTAAGCAAATTGGAGTGGGTCTAGGGTGTCAGGTAGGGTGGAGGTGATATGGTCCTTGACTAGTCTCTCAAAGCACTTCAAGATTACGGAAGTGAGTGCTATGGGGCGGTAGTCGTTTAGCTCAGTTACCTTAGCTTTCTTGGGAACAGGAACAATGGTGGCCCTCTTGAAGCATGTGGGAACAGCAGACTGGGATAGGGATTGATTGAATATGTCCGTAAACACACCAGCCAGCTGGTCTGCGCATGCTCTGAGGGCGCGGCTAGGGATGCCGTCTGGGCCTGCAGCCTTGCGAGGGTTAACACGTTTAAATGTTTTACCCACCTCGGCTGCAGTGACGGAGAGTCCGCATGTTTTGGTTGCGGGCCGTGTCAGTGGCACTGTATTGTCCTCAAAGCGGGCAAAAAAGTTATTTAGTCTGCCTGGGAGCAAGGCATCCTGGTCCGTGACTGGGCTGGTTTTCTTTTTGTAATCCGTGATTGACTGTAGACCCTGCCACATACCTCTTGTGTCTGAGCCGTTGAATTGCGATTCTACTTTGTCTCTATACTGACGCTTAGCTTGTTTGATTGCCTTGCGGAGGGAATAGCTACACTGTTTGTATTCGGTCATGTTTCCGGTCACCTTGCCCTGATTAAAAGCAGTGGTTCGCGCTTTCAGTTTCACGCGAATGCTGCCATCAATCCACGGTTTCTGGTTTGGGAATGTTTTAATCGTTGCTATGGGAACGACATCTTCAACGCACGTTCTAATGAACTCGCTCACCGAATCAGCGTATTCGTCAATGTTGTTGTTTGACGCAACACGAAACATATCCCAGTCCACGTGATGGAAGCAGTCTTGGAGCGTGGAATCAGATTGGTCGGAGCAGCGTTGAACAGACCTCAGCGTGGGAGCTTCTTGTTTTAGCTTTTGTCTGTAGGCAGGGAGCAACAAAATGGAGTCGTGGTCAGCTTTTCCGAAAGGAGGGCGGGGCAGGGCCTTATATGCATTGCTGAAGTTAGAATAGCAATGATCCAAGGTCTTACCAGCCCTGGTTGCGCAATCGATATGCTGATACAATTTAGGGAGTCTTGTTTTCAGATTAGCCTTGTTAAAATCCCCAGCTACAATGAATGCAGCCTCAGGATATGTGGATTCCAGTTTGCAAAGAGTCAAATAAAGTTTGTTCAGAGCCATCGATGTGTCTGCTTGGGGGTAATATATACGGCTGTGATTATAATCGAAGAGAATTCCCTTGGTAGATAATGCGGTCGACATTTGATTGTGAGGAACTCTAAATCAGGTGAACAGAAGGACTTGAGTTCCTGTATGTTGTTGTGACCACACCACGTCTCGTTAACCATGAAGCATTCGCCCCCGCCCCTCTTCTTACCAGAAAGATGTTTGTTTCTGTCGGCGCGATGCGTGGAGAAACCAGCTGGCTGCACCGACTCCGATAGCGTCTCTCCAGTGAGCCATGTTTCCGTGAAGCAAAGAACGTTATAGTCCCTGATGTCCCTCTGGAATGCTACCCTTGCTCGGATTTCATCAACCTTGTTGTCAAGAGTTTGGCCATTGGCGAGTAGAATGCTAGGGAGTGGCGCGCGATGTGCCCGTCTCTGGAGCCTGACCAGAAGACCGCTTCGTTTGCCTCTTTTACGACTTCGTTGTTTTGGGTCGCAGGCTGGGATCCATTCCGTTGTCCTGGGTGGAAGGCAGAACACAGGATCCGCCCCGGAAAGGTCTACCAGAGAGCCACGAGCTCAGTCTTGCGCGTTCACGTGATAGTTAGCTCTGTTCCATTGCAATTCTACAGACAAAGGAATTCTCCGGTTGGAACATTATTGAAGATTTATGTTAAAAACATCCTAAAGATTGATTCATACATCGTTTGACATGTTTCTACGGACTGTAACGGAACTTTTTGACTTTTCGCCTGCTCCTAGTGATCGCACGTCGTGAGTTTGGATTGTGTACTGAACACGCGAACAAAAAGGAGGTATTTGGACATAAATGCTGGACATTATCGAACAAAACAAACGTTTAATGTGGAACTGGGATTCCTGCGAGTGCATTCTGATGAAGATCACCAAAGGTAAGTGAATATTTATAACGCTATTTCTGACTTCTGTTGACTACACAACATGGCGGATATCTGTTTGGGTTGTTTTGGTCTCTGAGCGCCGTACTATTGCATGGTGTGCATTTTCCGTAAAGTTTTTTTGAAATCTGACACAGCGGTTGCATTAAGGAGAAGTGGATCTAAAATTCCATGCATAACACTTGTATCTTTTAGCAATGTTTATTATGAGTATTTTTGTAAATTGATGTGGCTCTCTGCAAAATCACCAGATGTTTTAGAACTACTGAACATAACGCGTCAATAAAAACTCAGATTTTTGGATATAAATATGAACTTTACCGAACAAAACATAGATGTATTGTGTAACATGAAGTCTTATGAGTGTCATCTGATGAAGATCATCAAAGGTTAGTGATTAATTTTATCTATATTTCTGCTTTTTGTGACTCCTCTCTTTGGCTGGAAAAATGGCTGTGTGTTTCTGTGACTTGGCTCTGACCTAACATAATCGTTTGGTTTGCTTTTGTCGTAAAGTCTTTTTGAAATCAGACACTGTGCCTGGATTTCAACAAATGTATCTTTAAAATGGTGTAAAATACATGTATGTTTGAGGGATTTAAATTATACGATTTCTGTTGTTTTGAATTTAGCGCCCTGCAGTTTCACTGGCTGTTGACGAGGTGGGACGCTACCGTCCCACGTACCCTAGAGAGGTTAAAACTTTGTTGTATCACATTATGTCAATTACACAGTTATTGAGACAGTTATAATCAGTGGTGGAATAGGTAAAAATGTACTCTTGAAACTGATCATGTAAAATCCTAGGAATTCACCTTCAAAACCATTGCCTGATGACTCAAATTGATGACTGAATTCTTCCTCTTCTCGATGTTTGCTACACACTTCAGTCTGAGACTGCCATTTTTGAAGTTGTTTGTTGTGACATTAAAATGAGGGGTGTTGTACAAATCAAAGTAATCAGTGATTGGATCATCTCTAACCATTTAGGGTATCAAAGCCAATGGCACATTTTTTTGTAAAATGCTGCTTTACCCACGTACAGTTGAAGTCAGAAGTTTACATACACTTAGGTTGGAGTCATTAAGACTTGTTTTTCAACCACACCACAAATTTCTTGTAAACAAACTTTAGTTTTGGATAGTTGGTTAGGGCATCTACTTTGTGCATGACACAAGCAATTTTCCAACAATTGTTTACAGAGAGATTATTTCACTTAAAATTCACTGTATCACAATTACAGTGCGTCACAAGTTTAGAAATCACAAAGTTGACTTTTAAGTTGACCTTTAAACAGCTTGGAAAATTCCAGAAAACGATGTCATGGCTTTAGAAGCTTCTGATAGGCTAATTGACATAATTTGAGTCAATTGGAGGTGTACCTGTGGATGTATTTCAAGGCCTACCTTCAAACTCACTGCCTGTTTGACATCATGGGAAAATCAGAAGAAATCAGCCAAGACCTCAGAAAACAAATTGTAGACCTCCACAAGTTTGGTTCATCCTTGGGAGCAATTTCCAAACGCCTGAAGGTACCACGTTCATCTGTACAAACATAATACGCAAGTATAAACACCATGGGACCACGCAGCTGTCATAACGCTCAGGAAGGTGACGCTTTCTGTCTTCTAGAGATGAACATACTTTGGTGCGAAAAGTGCCAATCAATCCCAGAACAACAGCAAAGGACCTTGTGAAGATGCTGGAGGAAACATGTACAAAAGTATCTATATCCACAGTATAACGAGTATTATATCGACATAACCTGAAAGGTCACTCAGCAAGGAAGAAGCCACTGCTCCCAAACCGCCATAAAAAAGCCAGACTGCGGTTAGCAACTGCACATGGGGACAAAGATTGTTATTTTTGGAGAAATGTCCTCTGGTCTGATGAAACAAAAATAGAACTGTTTGGCCATAATGACCATTGTTATGTTTGGAGGAAAAAGGTGGAAGCTTGCAAGCCGAAGAACACCATCCCAACCGTGGAAAAAGGGGGCGGCAGCATCATGTTGTGGGGGTGCTTTGCTGCAGGAGGGACTGGTGCACTACACAAAATAGATGGCATCATGAGGGAAGAGGAAAGGTATGTGGATATATTGAAGCAACATCAAGACATCAGTCAGGAAGTTAAAGCTTGGTCGCAAGTGGGTCCTCCAAATGGACAATGACTCCAAGCATACTTCCAAAGTTGTGGCAAAATGGCTTAAGGACAACAAGGTCAAGGTATTGGAGAGGCCATCACAAAGCCCTGACCTCAATCCCATGAAAAATGTGTTGGCAGAACTGAAAAAGCGTGTGCGAGGAAGGAGGCCTACAAACCTGACTCAGTCACACCAGCTGTCAAGAGGAATGGGCCAAAATTCACTCAACTTATTGTGGGAAGCTTGTGGAAGGCTACCCGAAACGTTTGACCCAAGTTAAACAATTTAAAGGCAATGCTACCAAAAATGAATTGAATGTATGTAAACTGCTGACCCACTGGGAATGTGATAAAATAAATAAAAGCTGAAATAAATCACTCTTTACCATTATTCTAACTTTCCACATTCTTAAAATAAAGTGCTGATCCTGACTGACCTAAGACAGGGAATTTTTACTAGGAATAAATGTCAGGAATTGTGAACAACTGAGTTTAAATGTATTTGGCTAAGGTGTATGTAATCTTCTGACTTCAAATGTATGTTCTGGCTCTGGCCGAACCCAATGGTTCTGGGATCAATCAGAATGTTGCGTTTGCGTTTTAGAAATTGTCGGGGAGGTACTCAGATCCAGACTCATTGCAGAGAAGAAATTAGCTTGGTGTGGCCGGAGTAAAGAGTTTGGGTAGCCAGGCAACAAAAATCACACCTTTACATGTCAAAAATGTTTCCACTCCTACTTGTCATGTCTTGTGCAGAACAAATCTTTCACTGAGAGCAGTGATGTGTTCTGAACATGGGCCTGTGCAGTTGTCTTAATCCATTTAGAATGGACACTCCCCATGTGTACATCCCATAGCTGACTCCAATGCCACAAAAAGTATTCATTTTAGCTAGCACCAGCTTTACAACTGTGTCGAAAGTCAGTAACCATCGTTGGATTTGTCTGTCCCCTTTAATGTGGGGACAGAAATAATCCCTTGTGGTTTGGACGAGAGACCCAGCTGGATTTATAAGTCTTAATTAACGTGGAATTCAGAACTCCGTTAGTCGTATCAAGTTCAGCAGCGATGACTTGATCTGTGTCCATCTGATTAAATCAACTAAAGTCAACAGGAATTCCGTGGCTATAAACTGCATCACCAAACAAATTAAAATAAAGACGTACATAGTCACTCAGTCACGGTAGTGACTGTACAACTAAATTACCCTGTGGTCAATGAATCCTTCAGTTTATTGCATCTTAATCCATTCTTAGATCTTTGGGTTTATTTCCTGTATTTACTCGAGTGGGACAACAAAAATTAAACCCATATATCAAACTAGATGGATGGTTGTTTGAACAATAACTGAAGGGTAGGAACCAAATCTCAACTATTTGAACGTTTATTTCCAACCTTGGACACCGAAGTGTTTATAATAGACTTTAACATGATCAGTTGTGGCATCTTTTTTTTTTGACTCTGCAAAATGATACTCTTTGTTGACATGGAGTTGCATGAAAGACAAACCCTTATGAGCGAATCGGGACATCATGACAATGGTGAAGCCAAAGTGCAGTGTTGTCTTTTGTTCGGAGCCTGCCAGAGAACGTGTCAGCCCAACAGGACACACAGCTGAAACACACGCACACTTTAAAACATATCTGCATAGTGAAACATTACAAAATGTACAAAACACACATCTGGGGATCTAGTGCACTCTCAATGTCCTCATCAGTGGCCAGATTAAGAAAATGTCCTGCTTTCTCAATTGAAAACTATGTAATGCTCCAATGCAATAAAGTAGACATCACAGCCCATGGTGTTTGCCTTTAATGAAGCATCCCAACTTGAAACACACAGGAATTCTAGATGGACCCCCACTAGAACAGGGGGTGTGGGTTTAAAAGGCTGAGGTGAGGCAGCGGCATAGGGGCACATGACCGCGGTGCAGGGGGAACCAGCAGGGGCCTTCCTGTTGGAGCAGATCTACCTTGGCCCATGGTCCAGTAGTCCCTCAGAGAGAAAAGAAAAATACTCAATTGAAATGTTGTGGGGTTAGGACACAATCACTCGCTGCAGGGAGTCTATACACATTCTGTAATGGCATGAGACAGACCCAAGAGAGTAGAAACTATAGGAAGATACCCATTCCTTTCCATTTTGTGAACTGAATACATAGTGTTTCATTGATGATATAGGATTCAACACTTGGGGTCATTATCATTACTAAACAATATCTGGTGTTCTTGGTTATACATATAGCAAATGCATTTCTATTCTTTGACACAGTACTCCACCTACTGGCAATGATAGGAAGTATTGTCAACATTCAAAGTATCACATGAAATAAACGGTAGGAATATAGAGAATGTTTCCATATCAAAGTTTATTGCTGACATGCATGTAGAGATTTGATGAAGTACAAAAATAATGTATTTTATACAAACTTTTAATTTTCTTCCATCTCTGTACAATTAGCCAGGTTTTTGTATTAGATGCCCTTTTCCAACCAAGCAGCTTACAACAAATCCTGCTGGTTTTCAACCATTTTTACCACCGCATATCATACACCATTATCTATTTTCCAGTTCAAATATTCAGCAAATCAAATACATCATTAAACTGACAGACATTTCCTCCATTTTAGAATTATGGTAAAAATTATGTTGAATGTTCATTAAATGAAAATCGGTTGTATTATGAAACACATTAGGTTTTTCCTTAAGACTCAAATTCCCAATTCTTCTCAGTTGGTGGATTACAGGGAATTATATTGTGGGACCACCTTGCAAGTAAAAAAATTCATGCAAAAATCGCATTTTACAAAGAGCTCAACATCATGCTTCGTATGGTGCTTTCAGTCCACAGACCGTCTGAAGGAGACAACTTTCATAGAAAAATGGGACAATTCCAACAGCTAAATGGGAACACTATCTTGATAATGCTACAGATAATACATTACTATCAAGGGTCTTATCCAATAAACCTACATATTTATATCCAATAGTGGGTTATGGTCACCCTCAAGTAAGATGGGATGAGAAATTTGCCTTCAACTTCAGCAAGGGCTGTAGTGTTCACAAAATACCTTTTTCTCATGAACTACTGACACTATCAACTACAATACTGCTTTTATACCCAGAAATTCACATTGAGGTGGGGGGGGGGAAAGCGTACATTCCTCAAAATCTAATTTAAATATTTTTTCATTCAAATGGGGTGGCTAGTACTGCCTCTAATGCATGTCTATATATAATTTGTGTTACAGCGGGCTGTTCAGGAGTGTGCAATGTTACAAAACTTTCAGATAGAAATTAAGATAGGATTCTGAATTCAACATGACAGGAAATCTTGTCAGTTCTATTCAACACATTCCTATCTGCAACATTTCACCTCACTGAATATACCCCTGATCAGAGCTGGATTCATTCCACTAGATGGAAGCTCTACTGGTGTTGTCACTGCCACGATGGTATTATATTTACATACTGACCAAAAGTCTGGTATGGGGCAATAAACAGTTGGCCTGGTCCCAGATCTGTTTGTCACTGTCAAGGCAACAGTTGGCAAGACAGCACAAACAGAACTGTGACCAGGCTAATAAACATCACTACCATAAAATCATTATAATGTGCGATTATTTTCTGTGTAAAAAATAGAACTATTATGCAGTCAGTCTCATTATTAGTAGTGTAGCTTAAATTGACCACGAGTGTGGCAATGGTAAAAAATTATAATAAAAAGATCTTTAGAGAAAAAAAAAACTGCAATGGTGGCTCAAGTTTGAATGTTTGGAGAAACAAATGGAACCAGAAGACTTCTTGCTTAAAGCTAAATGGCAGAGATTTGATGCCTGAAAATGGACAGTGAATAAATAACAAAATCAACAAACATGAAATTGAGGAAAAAGACAATATACAAAGAAATAAGAGGAAACTGACTCGAGTTTCTACTCATGTGATCAATTTGGATATAAAAATAGGGTGATGGTCTAAGCAATGCGGATACCCATAAAGATGGGCAAGCCTATGTGAACAGATGCCTAATATCGTTCACAAGTTAGTAGCTTAGCAACATAGCTAGCTTTTTTGGACAAACTTTGCTAACTTATGACATTGCCATCTGCCTAAAGTAAATTTGACGGCAAAGTTGTTTCCTACTAAATATCTACCTACTTTAGGCAATGCCATTGTATTTCCAGGACACTGGTTTAATTTAGACGAAACAGCCGTTAGCCTCTGTGGAGAATGATTGGATTGATCATGACGTTTGGCACCACAATGGCACCGCCAGCAGAGGGAGGCTTGAGAAAGTGCATAACAATGGCATGACAGAGTGATGGAGACGCAACCTCATTGTTGAGTTTCTCTGAAATATCACACTATCTATTCAATTATCATTATCATAGTAAGTCTTTCATGATCAGCTACTACAATATCACTTACAAACAGCTAAAAGGGCTTGAGAGCTACTGTGATCATTACAGTTTTGTTTGATTTTAAACTTAAGACATTGCTACGCACTAGAGGATTCACGACTAAGACAGGGCCAACATGAGGGATGCCCATCTTTCATAGCGGACACATTCAGTCCAGACAGTCTTAGAAAAGCCTATATATTCTCAGTGTGTGCAAGCAACTGAGGCAGGCAAGATAAAGAGATTGAGAGGATGGCTAGTTTAAGGGTGTGCACTGACTCACTGGGCTTAAATAACGTGGCTCTAGTCGACACCTACCACTGAAAAGGACATGGCTTTGTCTAATACAGCCCCCTGGCCCAAAATCACACGCATCTACACACTGACAATCACTGGCATTACCAATCATTCACATTCATGCCCAATACTTGTCCCACAATGATGATGTCACACAGGATAAATGGGAAGTTGAATACCTGGAAGTTGTTCAGTGGTGAACGAAGGGGAGGTATCATTTCCTTGGCTAACAATCCGTTAAGACTCTACATGATTTTTCACCCCCCAGAAAATTATAGCGTCCACGTCGTGATTAATAATCAAAGATCCCAATTAGAACAGCAATAACGAGAGAGGATCAACCTTAATCTAATAAAACATCCCCCATCCAGCTCTCGGCGTCACAACCTCCAGGTATTTGACACTAGATGCCTAAATGGGAAAAAAAGTTCCACAGGGGGTGAGCGAAAGCAAGAAAGCAAAGCAATCGGCTAGACGTAGGCGATTTGGCCACCCTTTGATTGTTAGCATCTTCAATGTAAGATGGGTAAAATGCTACTTATTATTCATAAGGAAAAAAGCTTATTCATATTCCACATTGCAAACCTTTACGCGCCAAAACATAGTAATGCTTTCTGTCTACGGTGACAACACTACCAACAATTCCTTGTTTTTTGAGAATGGTGGACATGGTGAAAAATGGACACATGAAAAAAAAAAAAAAAAAAGATTTAAAAAAAAGATTGCGAGAGGTAGATTTGAAGTCGTAGTTTAGAGACAGGACTAGTCCAGATCATTTTGGTTATGAGGAAACTGAAGAGTGGAGCGGGTGGGCACGTGAGTGATGTCCATGATCAAGTGATCCCAGTTTGGAGAGTTGAGGGAGGGAGGTTAGAGGAAGGTTGCTACATGATTATTTTGGCCCTGTATTGCTCAGGGTTTTCAAGAAGAAATGGGGGTAGGTAGGAGGGCGATGGCCAGGTCTCAGCAGATGGAAACAATAGGGGAGCTTTCCATGTCCAAACACACATACAACCGTGTCTGGTATCCCCCTGGCCTGCAAGACTCCATATGTGCCCATTGCTGGCTGAGAGAACCGTGTGTTTAAGATCAGTGGGAGCCTTTGGTTCAGATCTTCAGATTCTCCAGCCTTGCCATTCCTGTGCACACTGCCAACACCCAGACTTGACGTGTGAAAACTATGAGAGGTTGTTAGGTGAGTGATCAGTTCTGGTGCCCCCTCCCCACATGTCTGTTCCCACACCACCTAACTTACCACAGCTAGGGGCCTCTCTACCCAAGGGAGGGTCTAGCTGGGGCTAAGCTCCCACAGATATTCTCAGTTTTAGGGTACCTTCCCGACCCAACCCTTGTGTCCCTCACGCCACTTGTCAAGGCGATGAATGAAGGGGCTACTTCCGGAGAAAGCGCTGGGCCAGGATGGCGGCATCCAGAGGGCTGACGGGTGTGGCATCGTGGCCCAGGCGCCGCACGGGCGGGATGGCACCGAACTGGCGCTTGGTGAGGAAGCTGGCCTTGGCCTCGTGACTAGTGTTCTTCTCCTCGGCCAGAAGCAGCTGCTGGCGCATGTAGTTCTCAAACTCGTACTGTGACGACTCCTCTGTCATTTTCACCTGGGATAGAGACAGAGATGCTTATTAGTTAGTTACACACTGGGTCGTGTTCATCAGGGCATTGATTTTCAAACCACGTCTCAGTGACCCTCAGACAGTTTACAATATTGTTATTGATTAGTTGACTCAAGTGTACTAGATCTGGTATAGCTCAGATACATGGAACGTCTAGAGGTCCCTGAGGAAAGGTTTGAAGACCCCTGCATTAGAGCACATCATGGAAAAGTTCTTGAAACATTTTGCAACAGAAAACTGGGTTTCTTATTGGACCAGGTCTACCAAGTCCACATAGTCCCTTCCCAGTTTGTTCGTTTTCCATTTGGTGCCTTCTGAACACGACCCTGCTGTTACACAGAGATACTGTTACACAGTGAACACAAGTTAGAGCCAAGGTTAATGATCAAGAGATCAGCATCCTTGTCAAAACCGAGCTGATGAACCTACGCCACCAAGCTCATCGACGGGGCTGTAGCAGAGCAGCTTAAGAGCTTCCACATCAACACGCTAACAATTTGCATCCTGTAGCTCTAACTCAAAAGTTTTGGGACACTAAAGTCCATGGAGAATAAGAGCAGCTCCGCCCAGCCACCCACTGCAGAGACTAGGTAACACTGTCACCACCAATAAATCCACGACAATCAAGAATTTCAAGAAGCATCTCTACGGCTGGCCATGCGTTCCTCCTGGCTACCCCAAACCCGGCCAACAGCCCCACACCCATCACTGCAACTTGCCCAAACCTCCCCAGCTTCTCCTTCACCCAAATAGCAGATGTTCTGAAAGAGCTGCAAAACTTGGACCTGTACAAATCAGCTGGGCCAGACAATCTGGACCCTCAAATTATCCACCGCCATTGTTGCAACCCCTATTACCAGCCTGTTCAACCTCTTTCGTATTGTCCGAGACACCTAAAAATTGGAAAGCTGCCGAGGTCACCCCCCTCTTCAAAAGGGGGTGACACTCTAGACCCAAACTGTTATAGATCTACAGTGGGGCAAAAAAGTATTTAGTCAGCCACCAATTGTGCAAGTTCTCCCACTTAAAAAGATGAGGCCTGTAATTTTCACCATAGGTACACTTCAACTATGACAGACAAAATGAGGAGAAAAAAAATCCAGAAAATCACATTGTAGGATTTTTAATGAAATTATTTGCAAATGGTGGAAAATAAGTATTTGGTCACCTACAAACAAGCAAGATTTCTGGCTCTCACAGACCTGTAACAACTTATTTAAGAGGCTCCTCTGTCCTCCACTCGTTACTTGTATTAATGGCACCTGTTTGAACTTGTTATCAGTATAAAAGACACCTGTCCACAACCTCAACAGTCACACTCCAAACTCCACTATGGCCAAGACCAAAGAGCTGTCAAAGGACACCAGAAATGAAATTGTAGACCTGCACCAGGCCGGGAAGACTGAATCTGCAATAGGTAAGCAGCTTGGTTTGAAGAAATCAACTGTGGGAGCAATTATTAGGAAATGGGAAGACTTACAAGACCACTGATAATCTCTCTCGATCTGGGGTTCCACGCAAGATCTCACCCCGTGGGGTCAAAAGGATCACAAGAACGGTGAGCAAAAATTCCAGAACCACACGGGGGGGGGGGGACCTAGTGAATGACCTACAGAGAGCTGGGACCAAAGTAACAAAGCCTACCATTAGTAACACACTACGCCGCCAGGGACTCAAATCCTGCAGTGCCAGACGTGTCCCCCTGCTTAAGCCAGTACATGTCCAGGCCCGTCTGAAGTCTGCTAGAGAGCATATGGATGATCCAGAAGAAGATTGGGAGAATTTCATCTGACCATATGACACCAAAATATAACTTTTTGGTAAAAACTCAACTTGTCGTGTTTGGAAGACAAAGAATGTTGAGTTGCATCCAAACACCACCATACCTACTGTGAAGCATCGGGGTGGAAACATCATGCTTTGGGGCTGTTTTTCTGCAAAGGGACCAGGACGACTGATCCGTGTAAAGGAAATAATGAGGCCATGTATCGTGAGATTTTGAGCGAATACCTCCATCAGCAAGGGCATTGAACATGAAATGTTTCTGGGTCTTTCAGCATGACAATGATCCCAAACACACAGCCCGGGCAACGAAGGAGTGGCTTCGTAAGAAGCATTTCAAGGTCCTGGAGTGGCCTAGCCAGTCTCCAGATCTCAACCCCATAGAAAATCGTTGGAGGGAGTTGAAAGTCTGTGTTGCCCATCAACAGCCCCAAAACAGCACTGCTCTAGAGGAGATCTGCATGGAGGAATGGGCCAAAATACCAGCAACAGTGTGAAAACCTTGTGAAGACTTACAGAAAACGTTTGACCTCTGTTATATTCCCTTTGTTGGCAATGACAAAGTATTGAGATTAAGTTTTGTTTTTGACCAAATACTTATTTTCCACCATAATTTGCAAATAAATTCATTAAAAATCCTACAATGTAATTTTCTGGATTTTTTTTCTCCTCATTTTGTCTGTCATAGTTGAAGTGTACCTATGATGAAAATTACAGTCCTCATCTTTTTAAGTGCGAGAACTTGCACAATTGGTGGCTGACTAAATAATTTTTTGCCCCACTGTATATCCATCTCTAAAGTCACAGATTACTGATCATTTCGAACCCCACCGTACCTTCTCTGCAATCCGGTTTCCGAGCTGGTCACGGTGCACCTCAGCCTCGCTCAAGGTACTAAACTATATAACCGCCATCGATAAAAGAGTACTGTGCATCCGTCTTCATTGACCTGGCCAAGGCTTTCAACTGTCAATCTCCGTATCGGCAAACTCAACAGCCTTGTTTTCTCAAATGACTGCCTTGCCTGACTCACCAACTACTTCTCCGAGTTCAGTGTGTCAAATCGTAGGCCCTGTTGTCCGGACCTCTGGCAGTCTATGGGGGTACCATAAGGTTCAATTCTCGGGGCGACTCTTTTCCATGTATACATTAAAGATGTCGCTCTTTCTCCGGGTGATTCCCTGATCCACCTCTACGCAGACGGCGCCATTCTGTATACACCTGGCCCTTCTTTGGACATTGTTAACTAACCTCCAAACAAGCTTCAATGCCATACAACACGCCTTCCATGGCCTCCAACTGCTCTTAACTTCTCTAGGATAGGGGGCAGCATTTGGAATTTTGGATGAAAAGCATGCCCAAATTCAACTTCCTGTTACTCATCCCCAGAAGATGTGCATATTATTAGATTTGGATAGAAAACACTGAAGTTACTAAAACTGTTTGAATCATGTCTGTGAGTATAACAGAACTTATGTAGCAGGCGAAACCCAGAGGACAAACCATTCAGAATGTTTTTGTTTGAGGTCGCTCTTTTCAATTGTTTTTCATTGGGAATCCAGATTTCTAAGGGACTTGCTTGCAGTTCCTACCGCTTCCACTGGATGTCTCCAGTCTTTAGAAATTGGTTGAGGTTATTCCTTTGTGTAATGAAGCCTCCAACACTCTACTCAACAAATTGGATGCAGTCCATCATAGTGTCATTCGTTTTATCACCAAGGCCCCAAATACCACCCACCACTGCGACCTATATGCTCTAGTCGGCTGGCCCTCACTACATATTCGTCGCCAGATCCACTGGCTCCAGGTCATCTATAAGTCTTTGCTAGGTAAAGCTCCGCCTCATCTCAGCTAACTGGTCCTTATCTCAGCTCACATATCAACACCCACCCATAGCACGTGCTCCAGCAGGTCTCTCACTGGTCGTCCCCAAAGCCAACACCTGAATGAATGAAATATTCTAATTAAATACTTTTTTCTTTACATAGTTGAATGTGCTGTAAACAAAAATCACAAAAATTATCAATGGAAATCAAATTCATCAACCTATGGAGGTCTGGATTTGGAGTCACATTCAAAATTAAAGTGGAAAACCACACTACAGGCTGATCCAACTTTGATGTAATGTCCTTAAAACAAGTCAAAATGAGGCTCAGTAGTGTGTGTGTGGCCTCCACATGCCTGTATGACCTCCCTACAACACCTGGGCATGCTCCTGATGAGGGGGCGGATGGTCCCCTGAGGGATCTTCTCCCAGACCTGGACTAAAGCATCCACCAACTCCTGGACAGTCTGGTGGATGGAGCGAGACATGATGTCCCAGATGTGCTCAATTGGATTCAGGTCTGGGGAACGGGCAGGCCAGTCCATAGCATCAATGCCTTCCTCTTGCAGGAACTGCAGACACACTCCAGCCACATGAGGTCTAGCATTGTCTTGCATTAGGAGGAACCCGGGGCCACCGCACCAGCATATGGTCTCACAAGGGGTCTGAGGATCTCATCTCGGTACCTAATGGCAGTCAGGCTACCTCTGGCGAGCACATGGAGGGCTGTGCGTCCCCCCAAAGAAATGCCACCCCACACCATGACTGACCCACCGCCAAACCGGTCATGCTGGAGGATGTTGCAGGCAGCAGAACATTCTCCACGGCGTCTCCAGACTCTGTCACGTTAGTCACGTGCTCAGTGTAAACCTGCTTTCATCTGTGAAGAGCACCAGTGACGAATTTGCCAATCTTGGTGTTCTCTGGCAAATGCCAAACGTCCTATAATTTCCACCTGTTGTCTATTCCATTTGCACAAAAGCATGTGAAATTTGTCAGTGTTGAAGTGTTCCCTTTATTTTTTTGAGCAGTGTATATACACACACTGTGTTTTCTGTTCTACTCCATACCATTTGAATAAAAAAATTGAAAAATATATATATCTGACATGGAAAATATACACAATGTAACTCCAAGTCAATCACACTTCTGTGAAATCAAGCTGTCCACTTAAGAAGCAACACCGATTGACAATAAATGTCACATGCTGTTGTGCAAATGGAATAGACAACAGGTGGAAATTATAGGCAATTAGCAAGACACCCCCGATAAAGGAGTGGTTCTGCAGGTGGTGACCACAGACCACTTTTCAGTTCCTATGCTTCCTGGCTGATGTTTTGGTCACTTTTGAATGCTGGCGGTGCTTTCACTCTAGTGGTAGCAAGAGACGGAGTCTACAACCCACACAAGTGGCTCAGGTAGTGCAGCTCATCCAGGATGGAACATCAATGCGAGCTGTGGCAAGAAGGTTTGCTGTGTGTGTCAGAGCATGGAGGCGCTACCAGGAGCCAGGCCAGTACATCAGGAGATGTGGAGGAGGCCGTAGAGTAGCAGTATTTTTTACAATACTGCTACTCTGTTATTATCTATGCAGTCACTTTAATAACTCTACCTACATGTACATATTACCTCGACTAACCTGTGCCCCAGCACATTGACTCTATACCGGTACCCCCTGTATATGGCCTCGCTATTGTTATTTTACTTCTGCTCTTTTAATTTGTTAATATTATTTCTTATCATTTACTTTAACTGCATTGTTGGTTAGCATTGCTTGTAAGTAAGCATTTCACTGTAAGGTCTACCTACACCTGCTGTATTCAGCACATGTGACAAAATCAAATTTGATGTGGATTTGATTTGAATCTACAGCTTTATAACTGAGAATGTGCAGTGAGGGAAAAAAAGTATTTTCTCCTGCTGATTTTGTACATTTGCCCACTGACAAAGAAATGATCAGTCTATACTTTTAATGGTAGGTTTATTTGAAAAGTGAGACAGAAAAAAAAATCCAGAAAAAACACGTCAAAAATGTTATAAATTGATTTGCATTTTAATGAAGGGAAATAAGTATTTGACCCCTCTGCAAAACATGACTTAGTACTTGGTGGCAAAACCCTTGTTGGCAATCAGAGGTCAGACGTTTCTTGTAGTTGGTCTCTAGGTTTGCACACATCTCAGGAGGGATTTTATCCCACTCCTCTTTGCAGATCTTCTCCAAGGAATTAAGGTTTCGAGGCTGACGTTTGGCAACTCAAACCTTCAGCTCCCTCCACAGATTTATGGGATTAAGGTCTGGAGACTGGCTAGGCCACTCCAGGAACTTAGTATGCTTCTTCTTGAGCAACTCCTTTGTTGCCTTGGCCATGTGTTTTGAGTCATTGTCATGCTGGAATACCCATCCACGACCCATTTTCAATGCCCTGGCTGAGGGAAGGAGGTTCTCACCCAAGATTTGACGGTACATGGCCCCGTCCATCGTCCCTTTGATGCGGTGAAGTTGTTCTGTTCCCTTAGCAGAAAAATACCCCCAAAGCATAATGTTTCCACCTCCATGTTTGACAGTGGGGATGGTGTTCCTGGGGTCATAGGCAGCATTCCTCCTCCTCCAAACACGGCGAGTTCAGTTGATGCCAAAGAACTCCATTTTGGTCTCATCTGACCACAACACTTCACCCAGTTGTCCTCTGAATCATTCAGATGTTGGCAAACTTCAAACGGGCATGTATGTGCTTCCTTGAGCAGGGGGACCTTGCGGGCGCTGCAGGATTTCAGTCCTTCACGGCGTAGTGTGTTACCAATTGTTTTCTTGGTGACTATGGTCCCAACTGCCTTGAGATCATTGACAAGATCCTCCCGTGTAGTTCTGGGCTGATTCCTCACCGTTCTCATGATCATCTCAACTCCACGGGGTGAGATCTTGCATGGAGCCCCAGGCCGAGGGAGAGTGACAGTTATTTTGGGTTTCTTCCATTTGTAAATAATCGCACCAACTGTTGTCACCTTCTCACTAAGCTGCTTGGCGGTGGTCTTGTAGCCCATTCCAGCCTTGTGTAGGTCTACAATCTGGTCCCTGACATCCTTGGAGAGCTCTTTGGTCTTGGCCATGGTGGAAAGTTTGGAATCTGATTGATTGCTTCTGAGGACAGGTGTCTTTTATACAGGTAACAAAATGAGATTAGGACATTTTATAAAAATTGACATGGGTTTTCTGGATTTTTTTGTTTGTTATTCTGTCTCTCGCTGTTCAAATAAACCTAACATTAAAATTAGACTGATCATTTCTTTGTCAGTGGGCAAACGTACAAAATCAGCAGGGGATCAAATACTTTTCCCCCCTCACTGCATGTCAAGCTATACTATACACACTTCTGTATTTCTTACAACACCTTTAGATTTAAGAAGATTGGATTCAAATGTAATGAAAGTGCTAGCCTCATGGTGGCGCAGTGAGAACATCAAACACCAAGGCACCAGTCAATAAGAGAGGAGCATTTGGCTCTTTTCCCCAGAAGGCTTTGGGTGAGCTGAAGTTCTGAGGATTAGCCATGTGCTAATGCTAAAGGAGGATCAAGGGGCTGTTTGACCACAGGGATCTCACCTCCTGGAGATGCTCTGGGTGGCTGACCTGGTCATCAATGTCCGGTACAACCTGAAGAGGTCCGGTCAAAGAGGATACTGACTGCCTGCAAAGCGTACACACAAAAGGCAATTTATAGACAGAGCAAGGGTTGACTGATGATTCTATTAATGCCACCAAGTTAAACATGATATTCTCAAACCAGATGAGAATGCATTGTTATGCCCTTTTTAAACCACAACTGGCAATATTTACAGTTCTCTCCCTGTCCACCAGAGGGCATGACTCACCATGAGGCAATAATGCCGCTGAGAGACTCCAGGACCTCGGCAGCGGTCAGCCTCTGCTGGGGGTCCAGTACCAGCAGCTTCCGTATAAGACACACCGTGTTCTCCGACACACGCCCGTCCCTGAGGGGAGAGAGGGAGGAAAGGATAGAGGGGGAATAGTTATATTTATGGCCGTCAACCAGAAGGAGAAACTGTTGCATAATACATAGGAGGAACCAATAAGAGCACGGTCCTCCGTAGCTCAGTTGGTATAGCATAGCGTTTGCAAAGCCAGGACAGTGGGTTTGATTCCCAGGACCACCTGTATGTAAAATGCATGCATGACTAAGTCACTTTGGATAAAAGCATCTGGTAAACAGCATACATTACTATTAGTTAACCTCTAATGGCTGCATCACTTGTTCTCAATTTCTGCCTGAAGACATACCCTAATCTAACTGCCTGTAGCTCAGCCCCAGAGGCAAGGATATGCATATTCTTGGTATCATTTGAATGGAAACATTCTGAAGTTTGTGGAAATGTTAATTGAATGTAGGAGAATATAACAGTAGATCTGGTGGAAGAGAAAGAAAGAGCATACATTCTGTTTTTTATTGTTGTAGCACCATCTTTCACATGTACTAGAATAGCCACAGTCAGATAGGATGCTGGAGATAATTTTGATGGATAACACAAGAGGGCAACTGTAGGTGTGCAACGTGTCAGACTGATAACTTCAGGAATGGGTGAGCTACATGACATTTAGCATGAAGTCACCCAGGTGTCCCACACAAGTTTCCCAAATGTACCCAAGTGGCCAAATTGGTGAAATGACCTATATATACACACACACACACACACACACACACACACAACAATGCAAATAACTACATACAACAGTGCAAATAACTATATAAAACAAATCAAAAAGCAATTAACACAAAAAAAAAGAAAAAAAATACAAAAATGATTAAAAACAGTACACCCTTTGGAAGTACTCTACAGAATATTTTGCTGCCTGTGCCATGTCCCATAGCAGTCTCTTTCTGATGTAAAGCAGAGGCAAACTGAACAAGTGGTGCAGTTCATGCGACACAGAACCCAACGACACCTCCATGCTGTGCCCTTTTGGCCATGAGGCACAGTCATGCCTGCAGTAATGAACTGTGGCATATGAACACCACTGGAGGCAGGAGTAGAGGGGGCAGAGGTAGAGCGGGCAGCTTGGCACCGGAGGCTCCCAGTCGGAGTCACTATCACTGTGAAAGAAGCAAACAAATATTTGTATTGTATGAACCTTCTATCACCACATAAAATAAACAGATATGTATTGTATAGAGCAGAGGGAACAGTCACTACGATAAGTGCTGTTCCATTCAACTCCAGCCATTGTGGGCCTGCCCTCTGAACAGCACCAAATGGCTATTTCATATGGAAATGGAGAGAAGTAGCAGGCGCAGTGGTCATGTGTGTTTGCTGTTCTACTCCATTCCATTTGAATAAAAAAAAAAGGAAAAATATATATCTGACATGGAAAATATACACTGCTCCAAAAAATAAAGGGAACACTTAAACACAATGTAACTCCAAGTCAATCACACTTCTGTGAAATCAAGCTGTCCACTTAGGAAGCAACACTGACAATAAATTGCACATGCTTTTGTGCAAATGGAATAGACAACAGGTGGAAATTATAGGCAATTAGCAAGACACCCCCGATATAGGAGTGGTTCTGCAGGTGGTGACCACAGACCACTTCTCAGTTCCTATGCTTCCTGGCTGATGTTTGTCACTTTTGAATGCTGGCGGTGCTTTCACTCTAGTGGTAGCAAGAGACGGAGTCTACAACCCACACAAGTGGCTCAGGTAGTGCAGCTCATCCAGGATGGCACATAAATGCGAGCTGTGGCAAGGTGGTTTGTTGTGTCTGTCAGCGTAGTGTCCAGAGCATGGAGGCGCTACCAGGAGACAGGCCAGTACATCAGGAGACGTGGAGGAGGCCAACAACCAGGCAGCAGGACCGCTACCTCCGCCTTTGTGCAAGGAGGAGCACTGCCAAAGCCCTGCAAAATGACCTCCAGCAGGCCACAAATGTGCATGTGTCTGCTTAAACGGTCAGAAACAGACTCCATGAGGGTGGTATGAGGGCCCAACGTCCACAGGTGGGGGTTGTGCTTGCAGCCCAACACCGTGCAGGACGTTTTTCATTTGCCAGAGAACACCAAGATTGGCAAATTCGCCACTGGCGCTCTGTGCTCTTCACAGATGAAAACAGGTTCACACTGAGCACATGTGACAGACGTGACCGTCTGGAGACGCCGTGGAGAATGTTCTGCTGCATGCAACATCCTCCAGCATGACCGGTTTGGTGGTGGGTCAGTCATGGTGTGGGGTGGCATTTATTTGGGGGGGCCGTACAGCCCTCCATGTGCTCGCCAGAGGTAGCCTGACTGCCATTAGGTACCGAGATGAGATCCTCAGACCCCTTGTGAAACCATATGCTGGTGCGGTTGGCCCTGGGTTCCTCCTAATGCAAGACAATGCTAGACCTCATGTGGCTGGAGTGTCAGCAGTTCCTGTAAGAGGAAGGAATTGATGCTATGGACCGCCCGTTCCCCAGACCTGAATCCAATTGAGAACATCTGGGACATCATGTCTCGCGCCATCCACCAACGCCACGTTGCACCACAGACTGTCCAGGAGTTGGCGAATGCTTTAGTCCAGGTCTGGGAGGAGATCCCTCAGGAGACCATCCGCCACTTCATCAGGAGCATGCCCAGGCGTTGTAGGGAGGTCATACAGGCACGTGGAGGCCACACACTACTGAGCCTCATTTTGACTTGTTTTAAGGACATTACATCAAAGTTAGATCAGCCTGTAGTGTGGTTTTCCACTTTAATTTTTAGTGTGACTCCAAAACCAGACCTCCATGGGTTGATAAATTTGATTTCCATTGATAATTTTTGCGTGATTTTGTTTACAGCACATTCAACTATGTAAAGAAAAAAGTATTTAATTAGAATATTTCATTCATTCAGATCTAGGATGTGTTATTTTAGTGTTCCCTTTATTTTTTTGAGCAGTGTATATATTTTTTGCAAACAAAATTATATATTTATATTTCATAAAACGGCATTAGCACTTACCCGTCCAGAAGTACGTCCTGTCCTTGCCGAAACAGCTCCTCAGTTCCTGTTTGATTCATAACACTCAAAGATTCCTGATTTATTCGCCATGATGTCTTCAATGAAATCGTTGAAAATACAACTTTCCGAAATACTGCTGCGCGTAAAAAGCGTCACAGCAACTCCTCTGATAGTCAAGGCGAGAATGGAGTTAGTTACACGTGCATTTACAAACAAGGAATGGTGGTCCAACCCAAAACCATTACATACTGGCGTTTACCTCAACTCATTGGCTATCTACCCAGCTAGATTTAAAGAAGATCAGTGGTCATTGGGCAGAAACAGTCAATCAACGAAGCTTTGCTAAAATAATTGGTGCGCAAGGAAGTCATTGCTCGTAGTCTTCAAATTAGTTCACGTCGGTCAATACTCCCCGCAAGAATCCAATGACGTTTGGCTGTGTTTCAAACATCCAGAGGAATGCACTGAAACCAACCATATGACTAGATATACGATTGTTTACCGTGTGTAATTACGTCGAATGCTCCGTAAAAAAATTATAGGGATGGAATACACGGCACAAACAGGTTTCAAAATGTTTTGATTTAGGGTATAAAAATGGATTTAATCACAGAAAATCACACTTCATTTGATCACTGGGACCCTCAGGAAGAGAAATAAGAACACGATATCAGAATGTAAGTCATATTTTTACCCTGTCATGGAGGAAAATATTTGTCGATTGCTCTTCTCAAACAAAAGCATGGTATTTGTTCTCTGTATTAGCTATTTTAAATCGGAAAACGTAGTTTGATTACCAAGATCCTAATCTTTTGAAGGATGTAAGACACAGAATGTTTAATGTTACGTTGTATTTTTAGTTGTCACTCTGAAATTTCCCCTGATGTTGATCTCTGTACGGGGATCGCACCATAAGAGGTTATGACTTCCGGCGCCGACAGAGATGGCCGCCTCGCTTCGCGTTCCTAGGAAACTATGCAGTTTTTAGTTTTTTTACGTGTTATTTCTTACATTGGTACCCCAGGTCATCTTAGGTTTCATTACATACAGTCGAGAAGAACTACTGAACATAAGAGCAGCGTCAACTCACCATCAGTACGACCAAGAATATGACTTTCGCGAAGCGGATCCTGTGTTCTGCCTTTCACCCAGGACAACGGAATGGATCCCAGCCGGCGACCCAAAAAAACGACTTCGTAAAAGGGGGAAACGGAGCGGTCTTCTGGTCAGACTCCGGAGACGGGCACATCGTGCACGACTCCCTATCATTCTTCTCGCCAATGTCCAGTCTCTTGACAACAAGGTTGATGAAATCCGAGCAAGGGTAGCATTCCAGAGGGACATCAGAGACTAACGTTCTTTGCTTCACGGAAACATGGCTCACTGGAGAGACTATCGGAGTCAGTGCAGCCAGCTGGTTTCTCCACGCATCGCGCCGACAGAAACAAACATCTTTCTGGTAAGAGGGGCGGGGGTGTACGCTTCATGGTTAACGTGACGTGGTGTGGCCACAACAACATACAGGAACTCAAAATCTTCTGTTCACCTGATTTAGAATTCCTCACAATCAAATGTCGACCGCATTATCTACCAAGGGAATTCTTTTCGATTATAATCACAGCCGTATATATTCCCCCCCAAGCAGACACATCGATGGCTCTGAACTAACTTTATTTGACTCTTTGCAAACTGGAATCCATAGGCTGCATTCATTGTAGCTGGGGATTTTAACAAGGCTAATCTGAAAACAAGACTCCCTAAATTGTATCAGCATATCGATTGCGCAACCAGGGCTGGAAAAACCTTGGATCATTGCTATTCTAACTTCCGCGACGCATATAAGGCCCTGCCCCGCTCTCCTTTCGGAAAAGCTGACCACGACTCCATTTTGTTGATCCCTGCCTACAGACAGAAACTAAAACAAGAAGCTCCCGCGCTGAGGTCTGTTCAACGCTGGTTCGACCAATCTGATTCCGCACTCCAAGACTGCTTCCATCACGTGGACTGGGATATGTTTCGTATTGCGTCAAACAACATTGACGAATATGCTGATTCAAACCAGAAACAGTGGATTGATGGCAGCAGTCGCGTGAAACTGAAAGCGCGAACCAACCACTGCTTTTAATCAGGGCAAGGTGACCGGAAACATGACCGAATACAAACAGTGTAACTGTTCCCTCCGCAAGGCAATCAAACAAGCTAAGCGTCAGTATAGAGACAAAGTAGAATCTCAATTCAACGGCTCAGACACAAGAGGTATGTGGCAGGGTCTACAGTCAATCACGGATTACAAAAAGAAAACCAGCCCCGTCACAGACCAGGATGTCTTGCTCCCAGGCAGACTAAATAACTTTTTTGCCCGCTTTGAGGACAACACAGTGCCACTGACACGGCCCGCAACTAAAACATGCAGACTCTCCTTCACTGCAGCCGACGTGAGGAAAACATTTAAACGTGTCAACCCTCGCAAGGCTGCAGGCCCAGACGGCATCCCCAGCCGCGCCCTCAGAGCATGCGCAGACCAGCTGGCTGGTGTGTTTACGGACATTTTCAATCAATCCTTATCCCAGTCTGTTCCCACATGCTTCAAGAGGGCCACCATTGTTCCTGTTCCCAAGAAAGCTAAGGTAACTGAGCTAAACGACTACCGCCCCATAGCACTCACTTCCGTGCTTTGAGAGACTAGTCAAGGACCATATCACCTCCACCCTACCTGACACCCTAGACCCACTCCAATTTGCTTACCGCCACAGACGGTCCACAGACGATGCAATCTCAACCACACTGCCCTAACCCATCTGGACAAGAGGAATACCTATGTGAGAATGCTGTTCATCGACTACAGCTCGGCATTCAACACCATAGTGCCCTCCAAGCTCGTCACCAAGCTCGAGACCCTGGGTCTCGACCCCGCCCTGTGCAACTGGGTACTGGACTTCCTGACGGGCTGCCCCCAGGTGGTGAGGGTAGGCAACAACATCTCCACCCCGCTGATCCTCAACACTGGGGCCCCACAAGGGTGCGTTCTGAGCCCTCTCCTGTACTCCCTGTTCACCCACGACTGCGTGGCCACGCACGCCTCCAACTCAATCATCAAGTTTGCGGACGACACAACAGTGGTAGGCTTGATTACCAACAACGACGAGACGGCCTACAGGGAGGTGAGGGCCCTCGGAGTTTGGTGTCAGGAAAATAACCTCACACTCAACGTCAACAAAACTAAGGAGATGATTGTGGACTTCAGGAAACAGCAGAGGGAACACCCCCCTATCCACATCGATGGAACAGTAGTGGAGAGGGTAGTAAGTTTTAAGTTCCTCGGCATACACAACACAGACAAACTGAATTGGTCCACCCACACAGACAGCATCGTGAAGAAGGCGCAGCAGCGCCTCTTCAACCTCAGGAGGCTGAAGAAATTCGGCTTGTCACCAAAAGCACTCACAAACTTCTACAGATGCACAATCGAGAGCATCCTGTCCGGCTGTATCACCGCCTGGTACGGCAACTGCTCCGCCCACAACCGTAAGGCTCTCCAGAGGGTAGTGAGGTCTGCACAACGCATCACCGGGGGCAAACTACCTGCCCTCCAGGACACCTACACCACCCGATGTCACAGGAAGGCCATAAAGATCATCAAGGACAACAACCACCCGAGCCACTGCCTGTTCACCTCGCTATCATCCAGAAGGCGAGGTCAGTACGGGTGCATCAAAGCTGGGACCGAGAGACTGAAAAACAGCTTCCATCTCAAGGCCATCAGACTGTTAAACAGCCACCACTAACATTGAGTGGCTGCTGCCAACACACTGACTCAACTCCAGCCACTTTAATAATGGGAATTGATGGGAATGATGTAAAATATATCACTAGCCACTTTAAACAATGCTACTTAATATAATGTTTACATACCTACATTACTCATCTCATATGTACATTATATGTATATACTGTACTCTATCATCTACTGCATCTTTATGTAATACATGTATCACTAGCCACTTTAACTATGCCACTGTTTACATACTCATCTCATATGTATATACTGCACTCAATACCATCTACTGTATCTTGCCCATGCCGCTCTGTACCATCACTCATTCATATATCTTTATGTACATATTCTTTATCCCCTTACACTTGTAATAAGGTAGTAGTTTTGGAATTGTTAGCTAGATTACTTGTTGGTTATTACTGCATTGTCGGAACTAGAAGCACAAGCATTTCGCTACACTCGCATTAACATCTGCTAACCATGTGTATGTGACAAATAACATTTGATTTGAATAGTGTATGGCTCAGAAATTAATTGATATTGGCAGACTTGCACCAAGTCCTTGAGTAGACCAACTGTCATGATATGCATCATTGTAGCAACTCTGTATGGGGTGCTTGGAGTAATAATGGGGGGGGGGGGGTTGTATGTTGACCTACTCTGGGATGGAGTACTCTGCAGCCTTGATCTTGCGGAATAGCTCCTGAGGTATGCTGTCGTAGAAGGGGAACTGGCCGTAGAGCATGGTGAACAGCACCACGCCAAGGGCCCACATGTCACTGGGCTTACCGTGGTACGGCCGGCCTGCAAAGGAAGACAATAGATTCATTTTTTAAAAATTCACGAACTAGGTTATTACAAATGGCGACAGATTTTCATTCAAATCTTCTTTGTTTTAAGAAAAAAGTGAATTTTCCCATCAAAGATGCGTTTCCATCAACTGGACTTGTACAGATAAAAGGCTGTAAGTGATGACGTAATGCACATTAAAATACCTTTTGCAGTTAAATTCCCATGTACCGGATAAAAAAAATTCAATGCTGGCATGGGCACTCCAGCCAACAATGCTATCTGGGCACTGTTGGCTAGAAAACACGTATAGCCAACATGAGATTATCGTTATGGACAACAAAAAAGTGCATTTTTGTCTAACGGCAGCCAAGCATTGTCTATCCTGTCACCAGAATAAGACCCTTGATATTTATTGGAAAGCAGCATCAAGCTCATTACTACGCACTTTCACCACTCTGTGAAGTGCATAATTTATTTCATCTGTAGCCTAAACTGCATGCTTTTGTGACAAGTCATAGTGGGAAGACAACACGTCTGACTCAATGTTATTATATTCATGAGCATAAAAGCATTTGCACCAGCATTTCACTGACAAAGTTTAAATGTTGTCAACATTTTGAAAGTTGACCAAAAAAAACATGTTGACAATATGAAAATGTACCGTTTCCATTATTCCCGTCATTACATTTTGTATCCGACATATACACGCATGAAAAGTGTGGAGGGAAAAAGGGTTTGACATTTTGCGACTGAGAAAATGACACTTCTTTAAAAAAACATGTTTTGCATATAGGCTTTCACATCATGTACGTACATGCACCAGTACAATCACACTATCGAATCTTAATTCAACCACAAACATTGTTTGTCTTTACTCTTCAACCCACTGTCCTCCTCCAGTACCACCCATAAGATCTCATTAATCAACCTCAGAATGATTAACCAATTGGACACAGAAGAAGACAATGTGACTCTACACTCCAACTGCAGCTCTAGACTCATCTTCCAAGAAATTCCCAACCGCAATCCCATCTGGCAAGACCATACCTCCATTATGCTTAAACCTATATCAAACAGTAAAGGCACAAGGAGTCAGAAGACAGTGATGTATGGGAGGACAAATGAGCATGGTGCTCTTCTTTAGAACCAGAGAAAAGTGTTGTTATAAAGTGGTCGGCAGTCGCTTGCTTCCCTCCCTCCGCCCATGGGGCAATAATGGTAATGCATTTGACACACAGAGGGGGGGGTTGGGAGTAGTTTCCCTCTCGGTGAGTCATCAGGGTGACTCACCGGAGCTCAGTTTCATTGTTCTGTCTCCAACATGTCATGTTCCGCTCATATAGGCCTGGGTTCTGCGTTTTAAATGGAGCGGGGAAGAAGACACCATCCAAATCTGCTCGTTTCACACGTTTCCCTGACAATCGTGTCTAGACTGAAGGGCTAAGAATACTTATCAAACTGTGTGCACGAAGTGCGTGCACAAACTACAGAGTGATGGAATATTGTGTGCCGTCTCTACAGCAAGCGATTAAACTAATAGCAAAATGTAGCACAGTATACATGTTTGCAATCAACACCACATACCCTAACACGTAGCTTATCACGAGAGAACATCATGCAACGGAGATGATCAAGTCAATAAATGAAAAACAAAATACCTTGAGATTTTCAGCCTTCACTAAAGTTCCCAAGTTTGCAAAATAGGCTTTGCCTAATAACCGGAAATATCCAACGCAACAGTGGCCTGCCAAACATTACGCAAGCCTACTGACTGATTCGCAGTTTCCCAGCTCGACCCAGATTAAACTTGGCTGACCCTTTCAACAGAACAGTAAAAGATATAACAGGAGCTTATCAGTCAAACCTCCAACACATTTCACAAATAACATGCGAGTTACCCTTGGAAATCAATAGGCCTACATGATTTGCATCCACTTGTTACATAAAGTAAGCATGGAGATATGGAAGTTTCAATTGAACTGTTATGCGATTGTGTTTGGCATCAGTCAGTAGCATTTGTGACAGACTGACAGAACTTCCTTCTCCTTTCCCCACTCATGCCATCTGTGTGTGTGTGTGTGTGTGTCCTCTCACCACTCAGTACGTCAGGGCTGATGTAGGCTGGACTTCCTCGCTGGTCCTTCAGCAGGTCGTCCTCGCTCACCAGGTGCTTGCCCAGGCAGAAGTTGGTGATGGTAATCCGGTGAGTCCTAGGGTACACAGAGAGACACCAACACACCAGGGTCATATTCAGTAGATACAAAACAGAAGTACTGTCAGAAACTGCATGAAAGAAATGCACCACAGTATGCCCTAATGAATATGACCCAAGGAAACTGTACTCCACTTCCTGACTGTAATGGTCTGCCTCGTCATCACAAAAAAATAAGTGTTTGGTAGGCCTGTGTGATACACAATGCTTCATGAAACTAAATAGATGCAGACTGACTTGGGAGGCGTAGGTCACTCACTAATTAATTTGACTGCAGCACATTTAACTGATCAAAGCATTAGACTCCTGTTTTTTTTTTTTTTAAATGCTAAGAAGAAGTTTCAAAGAAACACAAGACTATATGATCACAAGCAGCAGTTGAAGGGACAACTCCAAACCAGGAGGACAGTGATATCTAGAGACAGGGTAAACTCCAGACAGTCTGGCACTCAAGCGCTGTTGCTAGGGACATCATATTGGTTTCTGTAGAAACATAGGCCTATCAGATGTTTGCATGAGTCATCATAGATAAACAGTGTGTGTGTGTGTGTGTGTGTGGGGGGGGGGTGCAGGGTTTAATGGTAGGCCTTCATACAGTAGAGAGAAACATGTAGAGAGAAAGAGGAAATAAAAAAGGCTGCACTTTGACAAACATGTGAGTCAACGTGTGGTTTGGGCTAATTATCTCAATGACTAATCCTGCATGGAATTGAATTGACGAATGTGTATGCAATAATAAGCTTGTGTGTGCACTTTTCCTTAAGTCCACCCACACAACGCATGCACAGGCTACACTAATCACAACTGAAATTTAGCGCCTTAGTCCACTCAAGTTCACGTTCTCACCCCTTTCTCCAAGGACCGAGGTCAATGCAGCTTCCCCTATGCTCTCACTTTCACACTGTATGCGGTTCACATTCTGCTCACACAGACAGAAGGCCACATTTAGGCTAAGGTTAATTCCTGTGAAAACATGCTTGCTAAAAATGCCACATTGTAAAAACATTTTTAAAGATGATACAATTCTGTCTTGACAGTCTACCATCTGATGAGGCTGTTCAAAATTTGTGAGCATGAATTGTCTATAATGCAGTAGCCTTTTGAACTTCACAATGACAGGAAGCTGCGCTTGAAGGGCTCTAGATAAAAAGCTGCTTTATGAAGGGGGCCTTTCTTTTGCCTGCATGCATCACACAACTGCGGTTGCTATTCTTACTCTGTATCCTCTCCATGAAAGAGATAGCGTGTTCGCCTCGTGAGAGGGACCTTTAGGACTGGGTTGACCAAAAGAACCACACCGTCTCCGCTTTCTGGTCATGTGACCCCAGGAGACAGGAAACCAGAAACCTCCACATCCCTTGTGACCCCCCCCCCCCCCCCCATCCTGCCCAAAATAACCAGACTGATGGGAAAGGGGTTGAACATGGCATCCTCTGGCTCTACATGAAGCTCAAATTACACAAAAAAAAATTACATTTTTTTTTATACCAATTTCAGCAGGAGTGTCCCTCAAAATGATGCTATATTTGAGAGATTTTATTTAAAAAAAAACAGTGGTGAGGTCAAGGATTTCCCTCAAACATTTTGGGATTTACCTGTGTGACTAGTGTCCAATCAAACACAATTTACAATATAAAAAAACGGTCAACTTTGCTTTCCAGTTTTAAACACAGATGGACTTTGAAATGCTACTAAAAGCTGCTCCTATTTTTGAAATGTTTCCTTTTTACTTATTTGTGAACCCTGCACCACCCTTTTCAAATTTGGTTTGCAATGTTTATTTCCAGCATAAGCAAACCCCTGACAATGATACAGCACACAGCTTTGCAGGACAGGAAGTTGGTGAAGGGAAGATTGAAGATTAGTTTACACCTGTACAGCACAGTCAGTGAGAATATATGCAGAGGCTGATGTCACCGTCAGTGGCAGCTGACAGAAGCATGATGAGAAACAAGCACCTCGCAGTCTAAAGACTGATTACCTGACAAGGAGGCTCAAGTCTAGATAGCAATCAACCAAACATCTTACAACCCTAAAGTACACCCTCGGTTATTTAAGTATTACTAGCCTACAAACACCAGCTATTTAAAACAACTTGCTGGCGAAATGCAATAATAGCCTAATTTCCATTCATCTCCTGTGGATTAATGACCTGAACCATGATGGAAACAGGAAATACAGGTACCTTTATTGTCGGCAAGCAATGTTTGTCAAAAATTACACGAGAAATAACCGTGTAAACGCCTTTATGTACAAATATTTATATAATAGCAATCATATCGAAGTAAACTTGGATTCATTCGATGATAAGACCACACAACATAGCCCACCACTAGGACTGGGAAAAGCATGTAGTTTATTAGGCAGATTAAATAAGTTATGAACTTCACAGGGTGGTGAAAGTCAGAGATCGAATATCAAATCGGGGGTGCTTACATTTGTCCTGCTTCACATGTACAAGTGTCTGGTGTAAAATCGTTTTTTTGCATACCCCAAATCTGGGAGAGGCCTTTCTCCATCCATCCCTCCCCCATACTGTATGCATGCACATTCAGCGAGGACACATGAAACCACGGAGAGCAAAGGCAAAAGCCAAAAAAGGAAGACAATGAGAGGGAATGGAAGAAAGGAAGCATGAGAAAACCGAAAGGAGTAAGGAGCAAAGAGTTTGTGAGAGAAAAAAAGCTTCTGACAGACAGAGCAGAGGGAGGGAGGGCGAGTAAATAGAGGGCTGAGAGTGTGAGAGAGCGAGAGACATGTGTGTCCATGGTGAGTCAGCCCTGAGCTATGGAGGGCCTTTGGCAGGCCTCTCCTTTTGTCTCCAGCTGGGACAGAGTGTTCTACTCGTCTGCTCTGTTCTGTGCAGCAGCCCAACCGGCCACAACAAAACACTTTGTTTCATCACCACTACGGCGGCCGAATGGTGCTCACTAGGGATGCACGATTAATCTACTTTTGATTTAAGATTGCAATACTGACATCCACAATATCTATATCGCAAGAGGCTGCGATATCATTCTAGATTCACTATAGATGGTTTAGCTGACCATGTCAGGAAAATGATGTGCGCGCTTCCATGGTGCAGAAGTTAGCGTGTTGAGATTCTGGATGGCCAAGTTTAGCTAGAAAGAGCTGACAAGAACCTGCCATGTGGGGAATCATAAGTGGCTCGTTTCATATTATTGATACAATGCCTTGAGGTGTTGACTGATTTCATGTCAACGCTAGTAAGGCAAAAATTCACTAGCTAGCTAACCAATAACTAACAATGTATTTGAGAGACAAGTGCTCATTGTGCAAAATGTACACTACCGTTCAAAAGTTTGGGGTCATTAAGAAATGTCCTTGTTTTTGAAAGAAAAGCACATTTGTCCATTAAAATATCAAATTGATCAGAAAAAAAGTGGACATTGTTAATGTTGTAAATTACTATTGTAGCTGGAAATAGCAGATGTTTAATGTAATATCTACATAGACATACAGAGGCCCAATATAAGCAACCATCAGTCCTCTGTTCCAATGGCACGTCATGTTTGATAATCTAAGTAGATCATTTTAAAAGGGTAGTTAATCATTCGAAAACCCTTTGCAATTATGTTAGCACAGCTGAAAACTATTTTTCTGATTAAAAGAAGCAATAAAACTGGCCTTCTTCAGACTAGTTGAGTATCTGGAACATCAGCATTTGTGGGTTTGATTACAAGCTCAAAATGGCCAGAAACAAAGAACTTTCTTCTGAAACTCGTCAGTCTATTATTGTTCTGAGAAATGAAGGCTATCCCATGCGAGAAATTGCCAAGAAACTGAAGATCTCATACAACGCTGTGTACTACTCCCTTCACAGAACAGCGCAAACTGTCTCCAACTAGAATAGAAAGAGGAGTGGGAGGCCCCGGTGAGCAACAGGGCAAGTACATTAGTGTCTAGTTTGAGAAACAGATGTATTTACATTTACATTTAAGTCATTTAGCAGACGCTCTTATCCAGAGCGACTTACAAATTGGTGCGTATGGGCAATAGTAATTAGATATGAATGTGTATGCATGAATGAAACCCATTCAGACCCATGAATATGCCACTTTCCCGTTGTTTAACCCTCGTGCATTGTTGTGGGTCAATTTGACCCATTTCTACTTTTGAGTTGCCAAAAATACTAGTTAACCTCTTTCTCCATGAAATTCAATGACTTCTCTCATTTAGGGTCATGAACCTAACTTCAAAATGTGCACATACTGATGTGTTGGGGAATGTCTGCAGATTTTGTATACAAACATGTGGGTCATTCTGACCCGGAGAATTTCATGTGTATAGATATTCGCACGGGTCCAAAATAAACCAAGTGTCTTTGATGGATTCGGCTTTGACTGGTTCTGGTTGCACTTTTATAATTAGGGGGTGAAAAGGACTTGCCCAACCTTCTCAGTGCGAGAGCAGCAGATCTGACAGAGAGTCAAAAATGAGCTCCAAAAGATTCAATCAATGAAGCCTCATCACAAATTCTGGACTGCGAAATAGAAGAGGTTTCAGAGATTGGATCATCAACAGCATTGTCCTCCTGATTGTGAAGTTGCTTTGGTGAAGAGGTTTCAGAGGTGTCTGGAATACCATCTCCATCAAATGAGAGCACATGCAACAACCATCATCCAGAGAAGAGGACACGGAAGTCCAAAGACCGTAATATAGAATGGTCACTGTCACCACGACAAAGTCAATTTGCTCTGCCATTCTCGCCAAGACAGTAAAACCAACACCACTTGTGTAGAATGCGATAAATACATCTGCAGAAAGCACACGTACATTGCGTTCAACATGTGGAGAGAAAGACTGAAGGGATGCTTGACCAATAAAGTCAAATCACACCTAAGTGTTAATGGAAAACACCAGGGGGAACAAGCCTACCCGGGGGAAACACAAAATGATAGTTTGTGAGAAATATTTTCAACAAATAGTTCTTAGAGTTTTTTAATTCAAATATTATTGTATTTCTTTCTGAAAGATCTGACAAGACAAAATAAAGTTGTTTTCACTTGATTCTTTGTTTGAACTTTGTTTAAACTGTGCGGGTCAACCTGACCCATACCACAATGGACAATTTTTTTCCAGAAAAGCACAAGGGTTAATTATCTTGTTTGCTAGCTAGACAGTTGCATCCAGGTAATGTTATAGCCAGTTAGCTGAGATGGCCAGTTACATTCTGCGGTTAATGTTGATTGCTGATGTACAAAACCAGGACAATATGTTTGTCAGTTTGTCATGTTTAACTAGCTAGCTAACGAAAATAGCCACTGTGGAGCAAGCTAATCAAACCAAGTTAAGTGACAGGCACAGATGAAATGGCTAAATAGCTAGATATCGACATGTTCAACTAGCTGACCAGCTAGATTAATACTAGGCTCGTAAAGAAATTTGACAGTGAAATAGTTACACTCATCTCTAACATGTAGGCTCAGCATTCCCGAACAGTCAGAATGTTAACCGATGTCCCTAAATTGAAATGAAGTTGACAACCTGTAATCTATGTCGGAGGTAATTTGATAAAACAATATCCACAGGGAAGTGTTACCAACCCAACCTTTGGTACACTGGTCTGTATTTCCAGTTGTTATTTTCAATACTGATGCAATTTGCACATGACAAAACACTTGAAAAATATGGCCAAGCCTAACTAAAAGGCAAACACTTCCAGCTGATTGCAAGGAAACGTGTGTCAGGCGACATTTCGGTTACATTCGGCTATTAATACAAGCAACAAACTACCGGTACTGCAAAGAGTCAGGTAAACAGCACTATCCTGTGGATACCCCATCTCTACCTCCCATCAACAGCATGTACAACCGGTAAAGTGGAAATACAATTTCATTCAATATACTGGCTTGTAGAGAATATTACATTGTTTTTTAGTGTGACTTCTGTCAACCCCCCAAAAATTCCATGGAGTAACCATGGCATTTAGGCAAGATGAATACCATGTACATCTAGCCTGCTGGTAATGATGAAGTTAAATGTTTGCTAATTATTAGCTAGTTATCTTGTAATGTCTGCATTGCCATTGTTTGGCTGGATACAAGTTGAGTGTATACAGGGCATTTTAGTAACAGGCAATAACAAGCTATAGGAGATTAATTCACACATTTTCTTTACCTATTGATCTGGAATTTGTCTTTCAGCAGAAACCTGCTCTCCCCACAAGTGTAAGGAGATGAACAAACAGCACTACAGGTATTTTTCTTAGTACTTAAATGCAAGGTTTTAATGCCTTGTCTACTTTTGTCTGCCTTTCTCCTTCACAGCTTAAATTGTCTGGAGCCTGGTGTTCTGGCCAAGGACCTTTCACACTGATGGAACTAGCTATCAGCTGCTGCGCAACGATGATGTCCTTCCTCCCAGAGATGAGCAAGCATCCATTGGACTGGACACAACCCAGGAAACACATAAGATCAGGACTATTGCAATGACAAAGGCCATGGACATTACATGCCCTGCTCCAAAGGGCAAGACAAAAATATGTTCAGTTTGCTCATATCATAACCTGAACCAAAGTCACTCAAAGGATCTCATGATAAAGGCCTAGGTAGTGTTTTAACGACACCCTTGTGTTAAATTTCTAATTTTAGGCTACTACCTTTAGCACTTGGAAGTTAGTGTTTTAATCTTGAAACATTTTCAGTCACGTGTTCACGTGACTTTAAGAGATGGTTGGGTCTAAGGCTTAACGGGTGTAAACAAAGAGCAACACTGTAGTTCTTCAATGTGAAAGGTCATCTTTATGATACAATAGGCAATTTAATACTGTTAATGGTTTGCCTAATGTGTGAACTTGGTGAGAATGTACAGAGAAATTATTTTGGCAATTTGGTGAAAGTATTCCTTTTCTAAATATACGTTTCCCAAGGATTAATGTGGAGCACGTGTGAAAAATCACAGCTAAATGTTTGAATGCCCTTCTCTTAAATGGGATAAGTTTATTAACTTTTAAAAACAGCATTACTTCCATGTTTTCTCCAAATACAGTGTATGATGTACCATTTTGAAGCTCTGAGTCTGTACTTTTACCCAATGTAAAAAAAAAAATCAAATAATGGAACATAGGACTGAAAATATATTTTTGGGGGGAGGGGCTTTATGGATAAGGAGCTGGCTGAATTCTGCAGGGCCCATCAGATTAATGGCAGCACAGCACTGTGCCCTGATGTGTACCTGAGCCAGAGTTCCAACCATGTGCATTTCCACCCCCCCTCAGAGCACAAAGTAAGTGTTCTTCAACCTCTTTTTCGCACTAGGTTCCCATCACTGAAGCCCAGTTGCACACCGGATACACACTGGATGGGGCCTCTCGCATGGCTAAACCAAATATGAAAGCATGACTGTGTCCTTACCGTTTGTTCAGCACCATGTTTCCAAGCTTCAGGTCTCGGTGCACAATGTTTTTCTGCAGGGTGAAAGAGGTAGAGACGGATGAGATTGATTGTCAGACGGTTGTTGAATGAAGCACTGGAACAAAAGCAACTCAAGTCAATGCTGTTACTGCTCTATAGGAGCGGTTTAGCTTGGACGACTCAACAAAGGGGCTACATTAAAAAAAGTAACATTTTGATTTGTCTGAACCCGCCCAAGACTTAAGTTGGAGACCGTAAAGAAAATACACTTTAATTCAAATATTTTCAAGAACATAATCGTCAAAGCTATGGGTCATAGATGACTATATAGTCAAGTCCGTGACCAATTACTTGATCATGAAGGTCAGCCTGTGAAGGCACTAGGCAGTGACCAGATAATCTGACATACAATTTCCCAACAACTGGCCATCAACAGATAATTTAAGGCCTGGTCAATCTGCAAAGCACAGACTGAACCCTAGACGAGAAGCAGATGGAAGTGTTCGAAACAGCCTAAATCCAAACAGCTACATTGTAGTCGGACTGAGTTGAATCACTGATCTACAAATCGCATCGTGTTCCAAATAATTAGGCATACGCATTGTGATCAAGATTAGCGATTCCGCACCTTGTCTTCCTCAAAAACGCGCTGTACATGTTTTGTTGGTCGGACTCACCTTGTGCAGGGCCTCCACCACACGCACCACGTCGTAGAAGATGACGATGGCCTCGCGCTCGCTCAGCCGCTTCTCCTTGATGACGTAGTGCTGCAGGTTGATGAGGTCCGCAGTCTTGTCGCTGAAATCGTGCGCACAGAGGCAGTCCAGCACTAGGCAGATCCGCTTCTTCATCCGGCGTACCTTGCCATTGTTGGCCTCCGGGTCCTCCACAATCTCGTACGCCCGGTCCTAAAGTGGACAGGGGAGAGAGAGCGGATTGGTTAGGGTGATTAAAGAGGAGACCGTATCCTTTATCAGCGCGCTTTTCGATCTGTTGTTATGGGTAGTGTTCAGTAAGCACAAACAAAAGGCCACAAAACATAATTAAAATGTGCTTGTCCAATAAAACCTTTTAATTGTTTTAAATTGCAAAACATTTTGCTATGTGTGCCCTAAACAATACAGCTCTGGGGCATCTCTTTAGAAGATTGTAAGAAAGAACAAATTCGGACTAAAGACATGACAATTGTACGGCTTCCATTGTCGAGTGAAATTGCAGTCTGACGATCAGCTATGAGAGAGAACAGTGGAGGAGATGACAGGGCTCAGTGATCTGTGCACAACCATCCCATCACCAATGTGAATAGGACACATTCACCTCTACTGAGCCTGGGGGGGTTGAGATGAATAACAAAGGTCATTCTTCTCTATTCACCTCAGAGCGAGCCACCGTCCCCAGCTGATCCCCATTGGTATTGGTTTGTCCAGATTTAGATGGCTGGGCCTCAAGGCTTTCCTGAGACAAATCATTATTAACTGGCCCTCTTGGAGACGGAACTATAATAAACCAATCAATAGCGTTGTAGCCTTGAATGAATCATGCCGCACGGCTCAATGTAGCTATTCTAGGAAGAGCGCGTTGAGGAATAGGGTTGTGAAAGAGAGAGGCGGCAAAGGGAACAATAACAAAGTTATAAAGAAATGGGAAGGGCGGGAGGGCTGAGTCACTGTGCGAGTGGTCGACTAGGAAAGTGATGGCTTGAAGAAAAAGGTGCTTCAATATTTCTATGGAAGTGTCTCTAAGCTCAACTGGACTGGGACTGTGCAGTGTGGTTGGTAGGGGGTGTGAATATAATGTTTTCCCTGAATGGGTGTCTTTGGGAGGCAAGTAAAAAACTATGCAAGTCTCTCATCAGAAAGAATAATGTACAATCACAGTAATTCAGTACAGGTCTTGTGAAGTTCTCATCATTGAAAGACATTACAAAGGGCTGCAGCACCAAGCGATGTACCTGAAAGTTTGTGACGCACCAAGTAAACTATTGCCATTTACCTGGAACAGGCCATGGTGGTGCACCACTCCGTCCTGGTTATGTAGCAGCGAGAGGAGGGAGTACTCGGTGTGCAGCAGCATCTTCCCCTGCCTCTCTTCCTGGGTCTCTGCGGCCGCATCTGCCCGCTCCTCCAGCGTCAGGATCTACAACAGAAAGCAGCAGCAAGGTTGTGTTCATTAGGCACCAAAAAACAGAAAACTGACTGGAACAGGCAGGGCCTACCTAGATTTGGCCAATAAGAAATGCTTGGTTTTTGTTTACCATTGCAAAACATCTTGCTACGGTGTCGCCTAATGAATTCGACCCCGAGAACACAAGCTCTGGGACTGGGGAGAAATCTCTGAACCACATGGAGTCCTCACCCCTACAACAATGCCTAAAGATGTACCATTAACAGCTGACGCCAGCAGCTGATCTAGGCCTTGGGAAAGAACTTAGGAAAGGAGGGGAGGGGGAGGGGTTTGAGAGCCAGAGGGGACAAGACAGGCCTGCATTTTTGGCACATCAAATCAAATTTTATTTGTCACATTCCAAATACAACAGTGAAATGCTTACTTAAAAGCCCTTGATCAACAATGCAGTTTTCAGAAGAAAAAAAAGTGTTAAGTATTGACAAAAATAAAACTGTTTTTTTCATGCTCATTTCATCCTTTGCAAAAACATGTCCCTACAAGCTACGGTCAACACACTCAGGAGACACTGGGGGGGGGTAGAGAGACTTTGCACTGGGACTTAGCATTGGGGCCGAGGCAGGGTGCCACCTTTTCGCTCTTCCTCCTAAAAACACCTTGTGTGTAAAACAGATTATTGGATTGCCCCAATAAACAAATAGCCTCTACAGTTTGTCTTCCGCCTAAGCAAGCGCAGGCTGCTGCACTGAAATAGGGCCGTAAAGGCATAACTGAACACCAACAAAGACGTCTGTTTAGGAAGGTCAAAGGTTCAAAAGGCTATTGGGAGACTGTAACTAACTAGCCATTGTTTGAAGACACTAATTCATCTCCATCGAACAGTGAAAATAGATCATTCAAAAGAAACAGATAATGTCCACTCACTTTTAGCTGGTAGAAGTCATCCGTCCCATCCTTCCTGGCCAGACACTGCACTATACTTGGCACGGGCGAGTTCCCCAAACGAGGCCCTGTAAGGAAGAAGTGGCAACAGCTGCATGACCAAAAGGTAAGGAGAGTGTGCCCTAATGCAAACAATTAGGAGGCATGCAAACTTCAACACCCCTAACATAATCTAGCAGACAGCAGAAGCCTTATGCTAACATTTCAAAGTTTACAGTATACATTTCCTGAAAAGATTGAAGAAACTTTGCAGAATAGATTCTGAGCCATCTACCCAACGTCAAATAGTTCACATTCTTGCCTCAAGCTAACTGAATCCCCCCACCTCTTTCCTAGTTTCCTGCGCAAACAGTTGTAAGAGGCCAACCTTTCCCCTTTTTGCCCCCGGGTACCACCATCTCTTACCCAGGATGAAGGGACCTGCCCTCTTCGCGTTGCTTCCAGCAATTCCAGGACAGAGGAGCTTGCTGGCCCTGCCTGAAGTCTCTCCGGCCCCCCTCTCCAAAGAGTGCCGCTTAGACATGCTGGAGCTCTGCAGGAAGAACACAGCAGCAAAAAGCTAATCGGATAACATCAGATCAAGATAGGTACATTAAGTGGTGTAGGACAGAAATGTGACCACAAGGAAGCAAAACTCTCAAACTAACTGATAGTCTTGATGTTCCTCCAGGCCACTAGCAAAATATCCATCTTGAGTTGCATAATTAAACCGCTAAAATGACCAAAATTCTACCAATGTGTCATACAGTAGAAAATACATTAGTTCTCAATAATACCTGGCACTGCATGACTATACATGGGGTCTCTCCAAAAGTTCCAGACTTGAATAATGCAGCAGACTGTCTGTCTTGTGGTATGAGAGAGGAGAGGGTTTAACCCCACCCAACCACTTTAGAAAACCCCTCCCACAAGTTTACCAACACAGTGTGAATGGCTAGCCATTATAGGCTCATTCAGATGTTGTCTCTGGTGAGAAAGATGACGCCTCAGCTTTAATCCTCAATGTGGCATGCAAACTAAACATCCATGTGCTCACATTGAATGACAAATGTGATGATGCAGAACGCAGTAAAATGACTGCAACATCAAATCCTGCAAGGGTGGAATTCTGGTGAAATGCTAAAGATGGCAAAACATGTATTAGGCTGAATGCCATTTTGTGCATAGATGCTTTTTCATGCTGGTTTCATTTTATCCTTAGCAATTACTTTCTGAAAATCCTGCCGCGGCTTTTAGGACCTCCATCAGGCTGTGTGAAAGGAAGGCCCGGAAAATCGTTAAAGACTCACCCCACCGTTCGCTCTGTTTCCACACTGCAAGTGGTACCGGTGCATCAAGTCTGACACCAACAAGCTCCTGAACAGCTTCTATACCCAAGCCATAAGACTGCTAAATAGCTAGCAGAATGGCTACAAGCGCTGACTGAGTTGACCCTTTTATTTTTTACACTGTCTATGCACACTCACATTCATACTGACACCACACACATGCACTCATCATTTATGCTACTGCTACTCTGTTAATCATATATCCTGATGCCTAATCACCTTACCCCTATACATATCTAACTATCACTCCAGTATCCCTGCACATTGTTAATATGATATTGGAACTGACTGTATGCATGCATCTATGTATATATATTTTTTAAAAAATTGTACATTTAACAGGCAAGTCAGTTAAGAGCAAATTCTTATTTACAATGACTGCCTACTGTGGAACAGTGGGTTAATTGCCTTGTTCGGAGGCAAAATTACAGATTTTCACCTTGTCAGCTCGGGGATTCGATCCAGCAACCTTACGGTTACAGGCCCAAAGATCTAACCACTAGGCTACCTGTGTGGTTTCTATGTAGTTTCTTACTTTGTGTTCTTATTAGTACTACATTAATATTGATTACTGCATTGTTGGGTTTACAGCTAGCAAAAGGCCTTTCACTGTACTAGCGCATGTGACATTAACTTGAAACTCAATCTGCACTGGTTCGTGGTTCTCTAAGTCTGTGCCGAGTTATAACCATCGACAGTAAAATGCTACGACTTTCTCTCAGAAGACAGTTTCCCATAAAAGGTTGGGCTCATGGCTTTTTTTCACGACCGAAAAATAAATAGCAACCCTACCATTTCCGATAAGGAAGTGAAGGCACATGCCAGGGGAACCTGTGTGACATCTACCTACAGTAACATGCCAACCTCTATAAAAACCTATGGTACTCTATCTTTGAGGGGTATATGCTTTGTTTGCTGCCTGCTGATAAGGAGTCCCTAAGTGATGAAACGCGCTCTGGTTCCCGTAACAGGAAAGTAATGCTCAGAACCAACTGGAGGAGAGTGAATCACTCGGTTCAGTCGCCCCAGGGTTACCATGGACTAGGATTTGTCAGAAATGCTAAAAATGTCAGAGGGACGACACCAATAAGAGTGTAAACTGAAACATGTCCCAGGGTGTAAAAGGGGGGCATCGTTTCAGAGCGAAAACACGTGTAAATTTCTGTAGTGAAACTGCAGCACAAAGATGGTAGGTCAATGTGCCTAAAGACAGCATTGTGGTGACCGTAGATCTTTAGTGGACACATGCGAGTACAAGCTCAACCCTACTAGAGACATTCCAAAGAGATGATTCGTGCTGATAAAAGTGGCAGCAGAGAGCAACAACAACACATTTGAACAACCTGCATGAGAGTCGATATTGGAAACTGACACCACCAAAAGACTCAAAGTATACAGTGCAGGCAACACTCGTCAAAATGCTCACACATTAGCAAACACAGTGAACCCAAGGAAAACAAGAAATCTTTCCATTTTGAAACTTCCGCCATGGGCCAGACAGTTTGGCTCTGGTGAGGACATTACAGGTTGCAGAAGTCAGCGGGCCTACACAAATTCTCACTTCTAAGAGGATTCTTTCAAATCTCAAACAGCATACAGTGTCGAAATCATGTCTCTCGCCATCTCAACCAGTCATCATAAGCCTGCCTCCCTTGGTGATTGAACAGTGCTTTTCATATGACTCCCAGTCAAATGTGCAACTGTAGGAGAGCAGCATACTCAATCAATTACCACACCATTTATTTACACAAGTCATCTAAACTAAATGTTAGACATTGCAATTTGCAAAGATGGAATAGTACACAGGGTATGCTACTAAAATGACTGTCCAACAAGATAACTATTACAAACAGCACCTGTCGGCTCTGATTCAGATTTCTACAAGAGCACTGTACTGCCCTAAAACCATGTGACAAAACAATTACCTTTCTGTAATGCATGCACCTTAGGCTTGCCTGAAATGGGCAGCTCACAACTTGACTTCAGATTAGTTTGGCATTTGATGAATGTAAGCAAATTACCAATAGTTCAAGAAACAAAAGGTCAAACCACCCGAGGAAAGCACAATGATTGGCAAGATTAGGAACACAGCCTACTGAATCATATCAGACAAAAGGCACCAGAGACAATATCCCACGCCATCCACGGGAACATGCGCTCTTTAAATAGCTAGAGAGCGCGCACACACCGCCGCGATAGGTGACCGGAGAACCACCCACGTCCTATTATAGCGGCATGAATCATGCATTCCACAGTGTTCTGTTGCAAAACAAAATTATTAGCTAAAAGCACTAGTTAAGGAGCCAACCCTAAATACATCTTACAGATCCAAATGTCATCTTTACACATTCATACCTGGAACCGAGGCTACATCCGAACACATAATAGTCCAAGCTATCACAATGTTGTCAGAGGAGATGATTTATACGTTGCACCAGTCAATATGTTGGACATCATGATAAAGATGCCCATTACGAGCTTGCTAGGTTTATTGATGTACCTGGATGAAAGCTCAGCCTTCTGCGCTCTAGCTACCTACCATCTTGCAGCTGGCTGCCTATTGTTACATTTTGAATGCCCTTAGCCATACAAGGTCACCAAAATTAACTAGAGCGGAATGACGACAAATAAAAAGGAGCACGCATCGCAGGGATGCAATCCCGCAAGTAGTGTACACGAACCCTTTTGACTCCTACAACAGACACTAGTGCCGACCATCACCGTTTGTCCTCAAGCCATCCTGCTCTTATGTCATGAGTAAAATCTAACTAGGTACCATTTATAGTACCGACTGACCGACAACCCAGAAGCGTTTCCAAACGAAACGAGCCCCACGCCCAAACGCAATGTTGAAGCAAAATAAGTTTGTAAATGAATAGGAATTAGTGAAACACCGCGCATGTACGGTGTATGGGAACAGTGGGTATGTTAATTACAAAACCATGTACGATAATCCGCGTCATTAAAGCTACGCTAGGTAACCTTAGCTAAATCGGACACGTTCCATTTGTCACGAACAACCCAAAGCTAGCGAACTACAACAATGCACGCCGTTCTCACACATAGGAACAACCCCAATGACAAATATGCATGGTATTTGTGGAAACACATTTGTTCAGTTTGAATTGACCAATTGTCTGCTAAACAATACACATTGCGCAGAGCGGGGAGGCCATTTAAACAAAGTACATGTTAGCTAGGTAGCTGCTGCTGCTACTACTGCTACTACTACTACTACTACTACTACTACTACTACTACTAAACGTTACTACCGCTAGAGCAAACTCATTCGCCACCTCGCTCACTCAGGTCTTTTTCTTTTCTTTATCAACAACTTACCTCGAGCTGAAAACGCCGAGGAAAGTCTGCGTTGTATTACTACAGCATGAACATTTCTTTAAACGTATTTGTTCGGTGCATACGAAGTTGGTTATCCCCAACGAAAGGAGACCGTATATGGAGGATTGATATCGCGCTGTTTGTTTTAGCCACTATTACCGAAATGACCACTCAGCAACAGCTTCCATTCGTCAGCTTTCTGATCGCATCTTTCCATAGCAGCGCCACCTGACAACGGAAATGACGCAAATTGAATGACTGACAGACTTGCCCAGCCAATAAAAAGAGAAACATCATTTGATTGAGTAATTTTGTCTAGCAGATACAGCTGATTGTTTAAGAATTTGATTAAATGTGTTTGATAATAGGACTAGGAACAACATAACGTTGGGCAGAGGTGCAGTGCCCAACTATGTGTCCAATTAAATTCGATATAGTTTCAAATGCACACGTGATTTTACAACACTGTTATACAAAGATGAAAAAGTAAATTATGAGCTTGGAGGAAAATATTGTATCCATTCAACTAATCCGTGGCAACAAAAGGTCCAGCATTACACTCCATTCTCCACTCACATGCTGTGATAGATTTGTGCTTTAGAAAAATTCTAACATTATATCCTTGATTGCTAACAATTCCTCCATTCATGAGAAAGGATCTAGCAAGTGAGAGGAAAGCCCATTGAGAATGAAATTGGCTACAATAACTTTATACTCCTATCATTATCCTCATCTCTACTCAGATGGATAACAGGCTTTTGGTTTAACTCCCAAACATATCTACACCTTCATTCAAATGAATGCCTGTCGTACATATCGTACATATTGTACGAGATCATTTGAGTATTATACAGTTATACATCCAGTACATGTATTTGATTGATTAGAAATCTTATAAGTATAAATGAAAGGTGTAGATTCACTCTGAAAAAAAAATGTGTCTGAAATGTGCTCCCTTTCCTCCCTGACCAGTTATGCTGACTAACATGTCTTTTGGCTCCAAAAAATGAATCCTTCTACAAGCAGACCCTCCCATGCTGATTCAAATGTAGCATCCCTCTTATGGAACAATAATCCCGCCCCCACCTACTAGTTTCGATCCAGTGGGTGGGTATAGGGGGATATAAAGGGCACAAAGTGATTTGGGTTGCACTAGTCTTCCTGTGTTGACTCAGCACACTGTATGCCCCTGGCCACATGAAACACTTGTCAGCCTGTGTGGTTAACATTGTTCCAGCCCACAGCTTTTGATGAGGAAACTGTGAATCATACCTCAAGAGAGCTTAGAGGTACAGAGGGACATACAATATCATTCTAAAGTGTCCTATTTAATTCTGTGGGAAGTGACCCAGCCTTGTAAGAGTCATCAATTTGCATCCATGGATATGGCACATTCCCTCTTTACATGCTTTAATTCAAACATGAAACATGGTGGATGATTGGTTTAGGAATATAATGTATCTTTTTGTTGGTTTGTTTGTTTTTTTTAACCCTTGTTTAAGAAAATAAGCAGACTGAGAATTCTCCTTTACGGGAACAACCTGGAGATGAGTAGCAGAGGAGAGAAGGGTGCTGCAGTGCTGCAGTGCCTTTGTTTTCCAAATAAACCATGCCCTTGGGTAAGGCGCTGGTCTGACATCTCTCTCCCCAGCAGACTGTCAGGAAGGCCTCACCTGAATCCTCCAACACAGGTCCATTCAGCACAGCCATGTTTCAGCATGTTTTGACTGCTTGGTATGCACTGATCTTGTGTCTGTGTGTGAGTGAAAGAGAGAATGTGTGGATGAATGGTTGACTGGGAGAGAGGGTTCTTCAGAGACATGCCCAGACTATCCAGTTCTCTTTGACTTGATTTCTGGAGGCACTCAAATAACCCAAACCCATGCAGGTACAGCATTGTGCTGTTTCCACTGCAATCTGAATTGTTGGCGCAGACGAGGGAGTTGAGGCCAAATTCGGGATGGGTGAGATTTATTTGGACATAGTGTTTGTGTCAGATATTAGGTTTGTATGTTATGATGGCTAATCCCATGTTCCATACAATCCTGTGATGTTTATATAGAGATGAGTTGACTATAGTTTTTCGTGACAGATTTGTTTCTAGGTGCCAATATGAGTTGACTGACATTAGATGGGCAATGTGAGTGTCTTTATGCAAAGGTAAATGAGTGCTAAAGTCACAACCCAGGGAGTGGGAGTAGACTTGTCACCCCTGTAATAAGAACACAACTTTTTCAATATTGCTCGATTCAAAAACTCATTAAAAACGAAATGTCTGAGCAGTGTGTGGGCAAGGAGGTGATCGTGTGGGCGAGAATAAACTAGACGACAAGAAATGAGGAGCAATATTCTCCCCTTGAAAATTACATGGAGGGATTGAATGGTGCTGAATCATGGTTTTGCCTCAAGGCAACGTGTTTGTACTCTGAATGTAACGAAAATTCTTGAGAGAAAAAAAAAATCTTTCTGCACTCTCATACTGCTAGTCGAGCAGTATAGACATGACTAAATACAAAAGGTTAAAGCAACAGCGCCCTCTAGTGACAGGACTCCTATACAACAACAACTGTAACTTAAATATAACTAGGCAAGTCAGGTTAAGAACAAATTCTTATTTACAATGATGGCCTACACCGACCAAACTTGGACGACGCTGGTCTGATTGTGTGCCGCCAACCACGGCTGGTTGTGATACAGCCTGGATTCGAACCAGGGTGTCTGTAGTGACGCCTCTAGCACTGAGATGTAGCGCCTTAGACTGCTGCACCACCTGGGAGCCCCATTAGTTATATTCTTCAGGAATCAATGGGTATATATAATTAATTTAGTCCAAAAATGGATGTAGCAACCTCAGATTGCCCCTTTAAATATAAATGAACACAGTACATAAAAAACTAATGAGAGCTCCATATTTTATTTACTTTTCAATCTATGCATTACGACATTTCTATAAAAACTTTTATTTTTAACAATCATTAATATTTCACCCGACAAAAAACATAAACATGTACACCATGCTAATTAATAAATAAATAATTCCATAAATATACATTTTGGACCATCTGTCATATTGCATCAAAGGATCAGCTGCTTCGATACATTAGTGTTGTGTCACACTTAATCCATTAATCTATTACCATCCCATTTGGTGACGGGAATTATTGCAATATAATATATTTACAAATAATTTGTCTTTATTTGAAGACACTAAAGGTCACCCTAAACATACAGTATATATTTATCCCATACCAAAACAAAAATCAAGGTACAGTAGAAATTTCTCAAAATGTTTTGGGATCCATGTTTTTGAATTACAATGACAAGTGCACTTGTGTTTCTTTCATTTCCACCAGTCTCTTTAGGTCAGGGGTGTCAAAATAAATCCCTGGAAGGTTGTGTGCTTGCTGTTTTTTGTCATTTATGTCAAATTAAGGCCTAGAGAACTAGATGAGAGGAGCGAAAACCCTCAGACACAAGGCGCTCCAGGAATTGAGTTTGACACCCTCTAGTTTAGGTCCTGTTCATTACTCAGTCAGAGTAAATCAGATTAGGAAAGTCAGCAAAAATACAAATACTGTATTACAGCAGGTATGTGAGAGAAAACAGCGTTATCTTAACATCATGCCGTGATAACAAATGAAAGAGGAACTTACTTTTCCTTCCAGATAAATAGTCAAAAGAAATATTGTTTAAATGTGACATCCATGGAATGTCAACTTGAAATACATTGATTGAAGCGGGATCAGCAGAGCAGAAATCATTGAAGTGGAACAAATGTCCCATTTGACATTTCAGGGGGACTAACTAGTACAGAACTGTTGTATCTAACTTTTAAAAACTCTTGAGATTACCACCATAATAGCACAAAATACAATCAACGGCCAGTTTATTAGGTACACCACCCTGTTCACAAAAATGAATCGCTCTTACAGACAGTGAGTCATGTGGCCTGCTATGTAAAGCAGACAGGCTTCAAGGCATTGAGTTACTGTAATTGAATGTTAGAATGGGAAAAATGAGTGACCTACGCGACTTTGAGCGTGGTATGATTATCGGTGCCAGGTGCGCTGTATCCAGTATCTCAGAAATGTCCGCCCTCCTGGGCTTTTCATGCACGACAATGTCTAGGGAATACCCGAGAAAGGTGCAACAAATTAAAAACAGCAGTCCTGGGGTAAAAAAACAGCTTGTTGATGAGAGGGGGTCGAAGGAGAATGGCAAGAATCGTGCAAGGTAACAGGCGGGCCACAAACAGACAAATAACAGAGCAGTACAACAGTGATGTGCCGAACGGCATCTCTGAACGCCGATTGGCATCTCTGTGCACAACGCACAAATCGTCACGGATGGGCTATTGCAGCAGACGATAACACCGGGTTCCACTCCTATCAGCTAAAAACAAAAGGAAGCGGCTCCAATGGGCACGTGATCACCAACACGGACAATTGAGGAGTGGAAAAACATTGTCTGGTCCGACGAATCCCGGATCCTATTGTGTCATGCTGATGCCAGTCAGGATTTGGCATAAGCAGCATGAGTCCATGGTCCCATCCTGCCTAGTGTCAACCGTACAAGGTGGTGGCGGTGGTGTAATGGTGTTGGGAATATTTTCCTGGCACAGGTTAGGTCCCTTGATACCAGTTGATCAACGTTTGAATGCCACAGCGCAACTAAACATTGTTGCTGACCATCCCTTCATGGCTACTGGGGGGTCCAAACGGGTACAAGATGGGTGTACCTAATAAACGGGCCACTGAGTGTAAGCGTAAAGTTTTCCCACTTTTGCAAAATGAACAGTCGGTCCTTGCTGAACAAATGAATTGACCTGTTCACGTCAGATCAGCATCGAAAAGCTTGACAAACGAACAAAGATGAGGTTGGTGTTGTGTGTGCTTTTGTTAGACAGCTGCCATATTTGCAGAGTGAGACAGACGGCTAAGCACAGCAGAGCAGACAAGACACTGTCCTACAGTAGAACACACCGTTCCTAACCAACTCAGCCTTGAGCCCCGCCCTCGGATTCTGGTCACCATGGTAACACTGTCACAGCCCGTCCATCATGGCCAGAAGGTCATCCCCTTTACTGTTGGCACTCGATGAGCACGGCTCACCAGCCTCCTCCGTGAAGTCCCCCATGATCTTAGCCAGCTCTGCATTGGCTTGCTGGTTCTGAAATAGAAAGCAAGCCACCAATAGTAGATCTGAAAGGTCTCGATTGGGGAGGGGCTTACATTTGGTTATATCACAGCTTGTTAGTCTGGCCTATCCTGATCGTAGTGCAGCTCAGATAACCTACAATCGTTAGCCTGTCAATTACAGAAGCTATTCTGTAAGTGCTAAGAGATGACTGCACGGTAGAGTAAGTCTCCTGTGACAGGTTTTCATGGGGGACCTGTTTGACGGTTACATCACAGCATGTACAGTAAGACAGTCTCAATCTACGAAATGCTTCCATATCATCCCTTCAAGTTACATAAAAGCATGTTATATGGTTGAATATTTATCTAGCCTCTGTGACAGAAATAATATAGGTTAGAATGAGCTTTACCTTCGTCGCTTGGATTTTTATGACGTCATATGAAAACTCGTCTGGTCTCGATATCAAGGCCTCCCTAAGAGGAAGACAAATCCACATTATTGTTAAAGGCCCAGTGCAGTGAAAAACTTGATTTTCTGTGTTTTATACACTATATGACCAAAAGTACGTGGACACCTGCTCATCTAACAACTCATTCCAAAATCATGGGCATTAATATGGTGTTTGTCCCCCCTTTGCTGCTATAACAGTCTTATGGGAAGGCTTTCCACTAGATGTTGGAACATTGCAGCGGGGCACTGAAGTCGGGCACCGATGTTGGGCGATTAGTCCTGGCTCGCAGCCGGCCTTCCAATTCATCACAAAGGTGCTCAATGGGGTTGACATCAGGACTCTGTACAGACCAGTCAAGTTCTTCCACACCGGGCTCGACAAATCATTTCTGTATGGACCTCGCTTTGTGCAAGGGGGCATTGTCATGCTGAAACAGGAAAGGGCCTTCCCTAAACTGTTGCCACAAAGTTGGAAGCACAGAAGCGGCTAGAATGTCATTGTATGCTCCAGCGTTAAGATTTCCCTTCACTGGTACTAAGGGGCCAAGCCTGAATGAAAAACAGCCCCAGATAATTATTCCTTCTCCACCAAACTTTACAGTTGGCACTATGCATTGGGGCAGGTAGCGTTCTACTGCCAGCAGCCAAACCCAAATTCGTCCGTCAGACTGCCAGATTGTGAAGCGTGACTCATCACGCCAAGGAACGCGTTTCCACTACTCCAGAGTCCAATGGCGGCGAGCTTTACACCACTCCAGCTGACGCTTGGCATTGCACATGGTGATCTTAGGCTTGTGTGCAGCTGCTCGGCCAAGGAGCCCCATTTCATGAAGCTCCCGAAGAACACTTCTTGTGCTGACGTTGCTTCCAGTAGCAGTTTCGATCTCGGTAGTGAGTTTTTGTGACCGAGGACATACGATTTTTACGTGCTACGTGCTTCAAAACTTAGCGGTCCCGTTCTGTGAGATTGTGTGGCCGATTACTTCGTGGCTGAATCGTTGTTGCTCCTAGACGTTTCCACTTCACCGTGTCAGCACTTGCAGTTGACCGGGGCAGCTCTAGCAGGGCAGAAATTTGACTAACTGACTTGTTGGAAAGGTGGCATCCTATGACGGTGCCACATTAAATGTCACTGAGCTCTTCAGTAAGGCCAGTCTACTGCCAATGTTTCGCTATGGAGATTGCATGGAGGTGTACTCAATTTTGTACACCTGTCAGCAACGGGGGTGGCCGAAATAGCCTAATCCACTAATTTTAAGGGCGTCCACATACATTAGTATATATTTCCACACAATGAGGTTGGAATAATACTGTGAAAATTACGATAATGCCCTTTTTGTGTAAGAGCCATTTTAAAAGACTGAAATATCAGCCTGTTTTGGTGGGATGGAGTTTTGGCTTGCCTGGTGACATCAAGCAGTAAATTAGTTAATAGACCACTAAGAAAGCCAATTGAAAACCTTTCTGCCAATAATAGCTAGTTTTCAGCTTCCCCTCCCCACTCAGACCACTCCCAGACAGTCCTAGCAAAATTCTTAGTTGAGAATTTGCTCTGCTAAGAAACTAGTTGTTTCTTTCTGACCATTTTTATTGGAAACAATCACAGTAAGGTACTTAAATGTAAGGTACTTAATTCTACCTTTAATTAAGGTACTTAATTGTAATTTAAACTATTTGATAATGAGATGAAAACGGCTGCACTGGACCTTTAACGCTGATACTGATTCTTAACACTGACAGTGATTTTTAACACTAACTTAACATAATTCAAAAATCAGGTTCAGTTCGTTTCATCATGTTGTGAGGAGTACCAATTTCGTGATATCCAATTGATAGGTACAGTCTTGTCCCATCACTGCAACTCCCATACGGACTCGGGAGAGGCGAAGGTCGAGAGCCATGCGTCCTCCGAAACACGACCCGCCAAGACACACTGCTTCTTGACACACTACTCGCTTAACCTGGAAGCCAGCCGCACCAATGTGTCAGAGGAAACACTGTACACCTAGCAACCGTGTCATCGTGTGTGCGCAAGGCCCACCACAGGAGTCGCTAGAGCGCGATGGGACAAGGACAACCCAGACTGTCAAACCCTCCCTTAACCCGGACGGCGCTGGGACAATGGGTCTCCCGGTTGTAGCCAGCTGTGACATACCCCGGTATCGAACCCGGATCTGTAGTGATGCCGCTAGCACTGCCTGAGACCACTGCGTCACTTGGGAGGCACGGTACGGTTGTAATTCCATATTTAATTTAAACACAATGACACAAAAATACAACAAAACAATGCTCATAACATAAGAGGACTTACTCTTCTTCCTCATCTGTGGCAAAGAGGTTGACTCGGAAGCCACTGTCTGCATTTCCTGGTTTCTGGACTTCCAAACCCCCCATTAACCTGGCCAACATGTTCAGCTCCTCTTTTGCCAGGGGGTTTGGAGCTGTGTTGACCTGTATACACAGTGAAGGTGCGCATAATCATTAACACAACGCATTAATTGCATGATTTAGCTGATTAGGGCATTTTTCATTTAATTTAAGGCTGATTTCCATTACATTTAAGGCTTAATTACAGATGGAAGCTTAGTCTGACTTGGACAGATTGTCCTTTCTGTAGCCTAATCAATGATGAAATAACACAGATATCAATACAATTTCGACCCTCTGTCAAAAATATATTATAGGACATACTGTAAAATGACATTTATAAGCAAAAATGCAAGGCCTTGCAGGATACATGCCTGTGAGAGAAATAGTACAGCGTAGTGGTTAAGCATAATTTCAACTCACCGACTTTTTCTGTGTAGAGTTTTTGGACGTCCCTGACATGTGTGTTTCTACCGGACGGCTTACACTGTACCTGTGGGTAAACAGAATCCAAGCACTTGACAAGCTGAAATACAATGTAGCATCACGGGGGAGGCAAATAAACATGTCACTGTGTAAATTACTAAACAATTTGCAGTGACTTTTAGCTACCATGTTGATGTAGGCCTACAGTATATGACCATTGACGACAGTAGAGGAAATAGTAGAGAATGTAGTAGTCTCAGTGGGGGTAAGTGTGGAGCAGCACATACATGTTGGTGCCCAGCTTGATGACCCGCTCTCCAAACATCTCAAAGGAACCCTCGCGGAGAACACCGGTGTAGTTCCCACCGTTGCGGAACTGCAGTCTCTTCACCTCTTCGCCATTGCAGCTGAACATTCTGATGGTAACAAAAAAATACACACACACACACAAAATATTCAGCAAAAACACTTTTAACATCATATGAGGCAACCAATAATTTCCTAAAGATAATTTGCAACTTCTCCTGTTTCCCAGAAGACACTTCTAACAATGCAAAGACGTTTAGCTAAGCGGTTGCAATGTACTTGTAACAGAGTGGTCACTAGTTTGATTTCATCTGTCTACACTTTCACATTGTTCAATCTCAAGTTCACCACGTGAGCTTAAGTTCCTAAGACGCAATAAATGAGTTTTAAGCCCCGGCTGCACTCAATCCCTTGGCAAATACAGCTGTGCTAAAAGTAAGCTTTTCTAAATTTAGGCAGCTGCTCATTCAACACCCTCAGTAATGCAATTAGCTGCAGATATGCTGGTCTAAATTAAGCCGACAGCATCTGCGAAAGGAGAGCAAATAGTTGCCATCAAAAAGCACAACAAAACAGTAAAAATAAAAAATAAAAAATGTAACTATGGATACAGCCATATTCAATGCATCTAATAAAATTGAGATTTTACTCTACTGCAACAAACTTGGCTTGGTTGGATTGGCGAGATTCCATGTTATGTGGGCATGGACAATTATAGTGGTGGTACCTGATAAGTCCTGGGATGTGTGTTCCATGGGGCACAGGACCCGAGATCGGGAGGACAAAACGTCCATTGGAATTCTGCACTTTGTCTTTGAGGAAGATGGACACCTGCAAAGACAGATGAGCAAAACGTAGTGATAATTGTGTAACACTTTGTGTAATCTCTCGTGGACAGACTACTAAAACATAAATTATACTGTAGATCTGTCCTGATACAACGGGATGAGTGAGATAACGAGCAGCATTAGTTCCGGTGCTTTGGAAAAATCAAGATTTCGCAGGTGTTAGCATCTGACCAATTACGCAAGACTTTAGTTCTGGGTTAACCGAGATTACAATGTGTATAATTCCTTATGATGGAGTTATAATGCATTGTAAAGGGATAAATCACCCAAATTACAAAATTAAATACTGGCTTCCTTACTTTGTAAGCAGTTTACGGACAAGTTATGACAGCAATTCATGCTTTGGTTTAGCTTCCCTGGCACGGTTTTCAAATGCTAACGTTTTAGCGTTTAAAAATGTTAATAGTACCAGAACTCTGTCAATCTCTGAAACCCATCAAAATATGCCACACTCCCCCTTCCCAACACGCTCATCATCTGTGGAAAAAAATTGACAAACTTCTGCGAGATCCTGAACTCACCCTTATGTGCATGTCTTGAAAGAAGATGAGGAGCGTTTGCCGGATGAGCTGAAATTCACCACTAGACAAGGGTGTGTACATCTAGAAATAAGAGCACAAAACATGCAATGAATAAGAGATCATACTGAACACTTAGCTGAGGTTTGAGCAATTGAAGGGAAGTTTATTGTACCTCTATGAGCTGTCTGTATGTCTCGTCAACCTGGCTGAGAACGCTTGGGGTGTCCTTCACAAAATCCTTGATGGCATCCATATGGTTGAAGGACACAAGGAGGATATCTTTGGCCCGCGGGCAGAGGAGCACCTGGTACTTGAAGGCCATGGTCATCAAGTCATACAGCTGTGTGCATGAACAACAGTCATATGGATGATGAGGGGTTATTGTTATGCTCAAAAATAGCTGCTGCCAGTTCATAATGTACACCAGATGGAGCCGTCAGCATATTTGAACAAACTAGGATCATGCTCTGCAGGTGGATTTATGCAACATTAAACTTATAATCAGGATTATAATGTCAAAATGCTGAAGATATTCTGTTTGATAGCCTACATAAAACCACTTTTTAAACACAACAGATAGAACTCTTCAAAATAGTCAAGCAATGATGGTGCAATAAATGATGAAAGCTTTGAAAATTATAGGTCTACATAGGGTTTTCAGTGACTTGGGCAATTTAAAGGGTCACTAGGTAAAGAGGACGTGATTCTGAGAATGTGATAAAAGTGGTAACGTCGCCATGACAGCTTCTCAGCTGACTCCAAAACGAGGTGAATGATAGAGATGTATCTAACAACTTCTATCTTTCTCAGAAAGGAGATAACTCGATGGCCTTTCACTTCCAATAAAGGGTCCTTTTAATCAGGGATGAAACAGAAGAAAACAGACTGAAGCACAGAGGGATTACACATCATTGTCCAATAAGGAAAGCCTAGTTTTGTTTTCTGGTGCAAAACATTTTGAAATGTTTTGGTACAGCGTGCCCTGAACATGAACCAGGTGACACGATTCCATCCATACCTTGTCCATGCTGGCCTGGTTGAGTCTCATGATGGAGGCGTGGGCCAGTCGGTCAAACACCGTCCTGAGGGCCTTCTTGGAGTACAGCTCCTGTGGCTTGAACAGCTCCTCCAAAAACTTTTTATTGAACATGGTGGTGATGATGTCATTCATAACTGGCAGAGTGAGGGCACGGGACACAAGGTTGATGTCAGGTCACAAGTGGGGACTGGAATAATGTCAGTCTGTAAAGTTAGACTCAATCAAGATGACATCTTCAACATAAACATTGGGAGGTCTTTCCAACTTTCACAAACAACCAAATCTGCTAAAATTGTTATTATTGGCTCTTTCTAATGTAGGCGTGCAAATTGTAAAGAGCCCATGATATAATGCAGTCTTGATAGAACTGGGCCCATATTCAATAAGTGTCTGAGTAAGAGTACTGATCTAGGATCAGGTCCCCTTGTCCATTAATTATAATATAAAGGGCAAAACTGATCCTGGATCAGCACTCATACTCAAATGTATTATGAATTCGGGCCCTGGATTTAACTGTTGATGTTTGTAGATGTGAAGTCGCCCCCTTGTTTATGATTAGTACAACTGGGTGTATTCATTACGGAAACCGTTAAAGAACCAAACAGAAACAAACTAAGCAAACAGAACGAAACGGGGAGGGACCTACCTGAATGTGTCCAATAGAAACTGGGTGGATGTAATTTGTGGAACGTTCCACAAATTATACCCACTCATAGAAACTCTCGTTTGCGTTTTCAGTTAGGAGTAAACGGTTTCTGTTACATAACGTTTCGCAACAGACGAAATGTTTTGCAACAGAATCGGCGTAATGATTACACCCCTGGCAGAGTCTACCTTTAAAATCAAGAAGTTCCGTGCTCAAAGGAGTCTACCTTTAAGCAAGCAGATATGCATTCTATAGGCAAGGCTTAACGTCCACCTATTCCCAATTGCTCTAAGAAAGCAACAGCCTTTTAAACCATCAGCAGCATTATCAGCTAGCAAAGTTATTTGATTGGGAGGTAGAAACCGGATCTCTTCTTAATGAAGCCCATGGCTGAAATCTCTACAATCTTGGAGGCAGAGTGAATGAATATCTCTGGGCAAAGATTTCATCCAGATTATTGCATTTGTAGAACACTCTGTTGGTTTCCTCGAAGGCCTCAAAGCAGAGCATGTAGGCCTAGTGATGCATTGCATGAGAAATATCAAAATACCTCTCCTTCTGTCATCCTCTATCCAATCAGCTACAAGTACAATGAAGAATTTGCAGGTTAAAACACAGGCAGGGAGACAAATGAATGTGCTCCAATTTATGGCAACCAGTTTGTGGACATGACAAGGTCAGTGATTCACCTGTAGCTAGTTGAATTCTAGCCTAATGCAACCAGACAGTTTTGCTAGCTAACTATAATGTTACCTTTCTTGGCTTTGTCAACGGGAATATTCTGAGCTCTTAAGCGTTGATCCAAGATGTATAGCATTTCTCCACCGAGATTAATAAAAAGCAGGGGTAGCGTCCTCGAAGACATATTTGTCGTATTGTGCTGGATAGCTAGCTAGCGAAAAGTCCCTTCTGCCTTGTTTAAGCGTATGTAAGCTTCCACTTGGTTGCCAGGTCACAAAGAAAAAGGACCAATCAGGTAGCACGTAGGCTAACGTGCAAATATATTTTATGTTTTGTGCAAATCAAAAATTGAGACGTATTTGTGAAGGCTCGACCGTTTATGTTAATTTATACCTGTGTTGTGAACGTCCCTGAGACACTGGGACAGCAGCCTGTAAATCATCCTGAAAAAGAACCCAAATGCCATTGAAAACAAGAAAAAAAAACATAACTTTATTGTGCATCTTATGTTCATACATGGTGCTATGAATTCTTTAAGCAGTACTGTTTGAGGGTAGGGGTCAAATTTAAACAATACAAAAGTAAAACTGTACATAGTATAACATTGACAATTTGTATCAACAATATGTGACACAAGGTTAATTTAACTTCCACTTGAAAATGTCTTCAAGTGACTGTACAAGTCAAACGTCTCCATTTCTGATGCGAATTTCACGGGCCATCCTGCACATCTCAAAGAATCCACAGCAACAGGTCATCAATGCATCATTGCATATTGTCCCCTGTAAGAAAATATAATATTCAAATATGAGAATGAATCCACCAAATATTTGACAGTTCAAGTTCCTCAAACTAGGGAAAATCATGAGGCTAATTTATTTGTCAGTATGTGTACTGATGAAACGCTCCATTCCTGTCTTTCATAATAAAAGGGTGAGACTGGCTCAGACAGGAATGAGTTGCAGTTCTCCCTAGTATGCTATAAAATTACATACTCAATGCATGAATGCATCACTATCCCTAATTTCTTTAGGCTCCTAAGGGTAACATACCTGAATCCCATAGGTCAATCTCATGTGGGTCCTCATGGCTGTCATGCCTCCTGGAACACAGGCCAGGCACACGTTCTCACCGTACTTGTGAGCTGTGTAGCAACTTAATGCTATTGGGCAGATGAAGCCCAAGGCACCTGTATGACAACATTTGACATTGTAAAATCCAGAAAATAGGAAACACTTTTTACTTGAAACACTTGACAACCATTAAACCCTATGGTATGGTACGAGGTAGGCCTACTTAGTGATGATACTTAAGGTCTTATTATTTGTCTTAATACTCACAGACTAGGATGTCACTGCAGCAGGAGCACAGCCCAGTGCTCCACTTGCCCGTCTGCACATTTGTCCCATAAGAGCCTGCTCCTGGCTGGTGGGTGATGACTGGGTTTGACATGTCAATCAAATGGGGTCAGCTTCAGTCACCTAAAAACTAACCACATCCAACAGTTAGCACAGTGGTTGAAGTTTGATCATTTCCCCAATAAAGTAATAAAACAAAACTAGCAGCATGTTATTCCTTCTGGATAATTGCTCATAGGAAAGTTCAAATAAAGGTTCCATACACTGGTACTCAAGTAATTGATTTGGTACTCAAGTTTATACACAGGTCCATTCATACCCTGAACCACCATCTTACGTCATATACTACAACCCTCTCATGTATTGCAATAGGTTTTAATATAATTACCTATGTAAAATGGGATATTTTTGTATTGCCATTTCATTAAACAAAGACTAATAATAACTGTTGTATAACTGTCATGTATCATCAAAAGGACAAGACATGGTGTTCAATCTCTGGGAAACCACTTCAAATACTTTGTATACTCTAGTATAGAAATATACCAAATGTCATACATGTACATCACTTTCAACTGATCCTCAGAAACATTTTAGGTAGTTATTGATAAGTAGTTACTCTATTGTAGCTTTTTCTACATATGTGAGAACAGAGGAAAGAGCATGTCACTTACCTATCTTGTCTGCAGCTCTGAGCCTCTCCTGATCTGAGTCAATACACTAACAGGAAGTTACTAAAGCTGTGAACAAGCGCTGGTTACACACTCCTACAATGTTTCTCAAGACAACTCTCAACAGCCGTGAAAACACCAAATTCACAGTAGGACAGTTAAGCTGTTTAATGACCTCACCATTCCACAGTATTATAGGTTTTAAGGTCAATTCACAGGTGACAGATCATGAGTATAACCTTGGTTTAACATAGGTCGGTCGATAAACACCAGATATCTGATGTTCTTTCAGTTCTCGTAAACACGATTACAAGCTATGTTCAGGAAAGTCATCATATGATTAATCTTACACTTCAGTTTCAACCACAGTTCAACCATAGGGCGTAATGTTCTTTTTTCTCATCTTTCATTAGCATTTTAATCAGCATCAAGTAGAAGTGTTTTATCTCTTTCAATTGGGGTAGTTACATATCACCATACACAAGTGACTATATGTGATAAGTTTTTTTTTTTAAAGAGAGCAAACAAATGGATTGTACAATACATTTTATTAAATGATTCATTGTGGGTTTATTTGACACTCTCAGGTCACATATGCAGAGCACATAGACATTGCCCACACCAAAACCACATATCTGCGTCACTGCATTTATTTGATGATGCATCTACTTGCAGAAGGGACAAGAAGAATGAAGACTTGGTGTACTACAGACAATAAGTTATTCATGTTTCTTATTACAGTATAACAATACATGGGAAAATTAATTTTACATGAACTGGTGGCATGGGTGGGTGGAGATCTCTACTTAGGACAAATGGAATGGTCGAAAAGGAGCAAACCCCACTCACTGGGCCATGCAAAACTAATTTGTCCATTGAGAGCAAGACTGCATGCATAGAGTAAGACAGACATTGGATACTGTGGCAGTTTATTGGGTTCCTGTAGCTTCTGTCCTGGCTGTTTCTGCCAACGTGGGGGGAGGGGTCTGCTTAATTTTCTTCCTTTGCTCCAGTTTCTGTTTCTGCACCTCTTTGAAGACCTAAGAAAGGACACAGTCAGATAAACCTACAGAAAAACACCCAACAACAATGACAACAACAACCAAATTATAAATGTCTTCATTTTGGGCGGCAAACAGCCTAGTGGTTAGAGCGTTGGACTAGTAACCGAAAGGTTGCAAGATCGAATCCCTGAGCTGACAAGACAAAAACCTGTAATTCTGCCACTGAACAAGGTAGTTAACCCACTGTTCCTAGGCCGTCATTGAAAATAAGAATTTGTTCTTAACTGACTTGCCTAGTTAAATATAGATCAAATAAAAAAGCTTTGCTTTGACTTTTAGATTAAGTCATGCATTAGACTAATGGTAAAAGCCATGGTTCAACAGCCTGCATACAGCAGAAATAGTAACAAGAAAATTGCTAGTCTGGTCCCAGATCTGTTTGTGCTGTCTTGCCAACCATACAGTACAAACCACTCTGGAACCAAACTAGAAAATTGCGCTAAATAAAGTGAATAGAGTTTTGTTGTGTACCTTTATGCACAGGGCCTTCTTGGCCAGCCAGCGTCGGGTGGCATGTCTGTAGTACTCCGGAGGGAAAGTGTAGGTGATGCCCAGCTGCTGGCAGACATGTTCAAAGGCGTCGTAGCGCGTTACCCTGAGGTGCTTGAGCAGCTTCTTCCTGCGGTCAATGGCCATGAGCATCCATCGCTTGTTCGCTTTGTCCTGATACAAAGATGGGGGGCCGAAACACAGAGTCAGAGGTCAAATGGAGAAAAAATAAGCTTAAAGAGATAACATTATTTAAGGCTTGATTCAATCCATAGCGCTGAAGAGCAGCACTGTAGGGCGATTGAAATGTAAAGGTAATATCTCATTGAGCTGACCAACGCAGCATTCACCGTGAATGATGTCTCCGCAAGAATATTGCCTTTAAATGTATATTGTGCTGTAACGCAGCTCTTCATGGCTACAGATTGAGTCAAACCCCTAGTCTGGGAACATGTCTTTTACATAATAGAGGGTTTTTTTCTAATTAAAAATAGCATAGTGATTTTGAGACTTTCAAAACCAAACTAAAAAAAGCGTAGGGGGAGTGAGATACAAAAGTGAGACACAGTATAGTGACAGACTGCTTAACCTTGGCTTTAACATTTTAGCTGTGCTAAAAGAGTTATATTTTGCAATATGTCTGCAAAAATGTTTGATTCAATGTTACGTGTATACGTTGTGACAGTTTAAATTCCCAGCATGCAGCAGCACCACCTCTACTACTCTGTCAAATGTCATGGTGGGTGTATGCACTACACAGGAAATCCTGTTGACAAACCTCACACCAGACAGGGAGCGGATAGGAAATTACACGTGTGGAAATAATATGCATTCACGTCACTGTTACTATAGGGACTTAAAATTACAGTCTTGCATTTACCCGTCGCCCATACACACCTTTGTATGTTTGTGCAGGTGCTCCTGGTAGTTTCGGATTTTGGAGGTCAAAATGGCCACTAAAAGGTCAAGAAAGGGGTTAAGGAATGAACAAACGATTGCTGAAATAAGGTGGTTCCTCAGAGGAAAAGCACGGTTGTTCACTAGTCCCAAAACGGGAACCTACCCTTGACTTCTGAAGAGCTGCGGTCAGCTTCATCCCTCTGGACTTTTGCAATCAGCTGCTCCGTTTTCAATTTCAACTTCTCGCTCTGGTGACACACAACATGGTGTTTTGATTATGCAATATCCAGCATAGGTATAGAAAAACGGTCGTATCATAATGTAAACTATAGCAACGAACAGAGGTATACACAAACTGTAGTTACTCTATTGTAGTTATCCTTATGAGCGCAAAGAGAAAGACTAGATGAATAGAATGTAGTAACAAGGTGAAAAGAACATACATGGCTTGCTAGTTCCAGTGTCAGAAGTCTTTTGACAAGGTCATCAGCTCTGTAAACACATAATAACAGATCAGCATTAGGAAGAGATGTACTGTATAGTAGAGGTATAGTACAAAGGCAGAGTAGGCCTATATATTGTACAAATAAAGACAGAATAACTATTTTAAACAACATAATCTCAATGCTGTAGTTGTTTGGACATGGGAGAGTTGAACATACATGAGCCATGTCTGCATGACATAAAATACATTTAATTTAAGTTTGGACAAATTAAATGTACATACGTTTGAGCGAGTGGAACAGCGGCATATTCCATTTTCAGCATTGTCGGAGGAAGATCACTCAACTGACTTGTCATCACTGATGGAAAAAAACTTAGACAGTAAATATCAAACATCCAAGTGGTCTTAGATCAAATAGTTGACCCTGGTCCTCCATACCTTCTTTCTTCTTCTTTCTTACGACACGGGCATAGTTTCTCACAGACTGAATGGTGAAACTCCCAATACCTGGTAAGAATTAAACAAATGATCAAACAATACATAATTACTCATAGTCCATTGCTTTATGAACCATAGGATGGTGCCAGATTTTTGCCTGCAACTACACTGAGTGCACAAAACATTTTGTGCACTCCACCACCCCAAGAACATCCAGACAACGTGGTACAACTGTGGGAAGCATTGGACTCAACAATGACCAGCATTCCTCTGGAATGCTTTTCGACACGGTCTATGCACTGACGAATTGAGGCTATTCTGAGGGGAAATGGGGGGGGGGGGGGGTCAACTCAATATTAGGAAGGTGTTCTTAATGTTTTGTACACTCAGTGTATGTGTCTGCATGAGAAAGCATCTGTAAGCATGTTCAGCAGCAACATGGATTGCAGTAAGAGTTGGGATATCTTACTGTAGTAGTACTTGTTTTGATGTACGCCTACATTTTGTGAACTGTAGTGCTGAGATAATAGAAACAAGAGTTGAGTGTCATGTTCTGCATACATGACCAAGAGTGGTGGAGTGAGAAGAGAAAAGCTGCTGCAGACACATTGCAGGGGGCCTGTGGGGAAAATAACTCTGGTTCCCACATCCTTTTCATAAAAAACACTTACTAGTAGACCGACTGATTAAATGATAGGAAATGTATTAGTCATATGTCTGGGTTAAAATGGCATTACCTTCGCACCAGTCGGGTTAAAAAAATATTCCTTTCATTTCAGCTGGTTAGATAGGTAGCTACTAGCTATAGTTATCACTACATTAGTATACAATAAGGATCACTTTTATGTAATCTATTTTTATAATGAAACCATATAGCTAGCCTAGTTAGTACACAGGATGATAAGGACAATGGGGTAGTGAATTGATGTCCCTATACAAATAGAAAGCCTGTGTCACTGTGTACACAAAGAGAATAACTCGTGTACCTGTCTATCATGTTTGCTGCTGTTGTGATTAGCTATATGTGCACTAAATATCCTAGCTAATTGCTGCAGTGCCCTCTCCTGGCCTGCCCAAGGAAGAATTGTACTCACTACATGACTAATGGAAAAACACATTTTTACGAGGTGTTCTGATGATGATGTTAAGTGGGGTTTCACACAAAATCTACCTATTCCGTATTTTTCAGTAATGGTTCCTTGATTCTTGCTCGGCGGGTGCAGCTAACTAGTTGACATGCATATGCGAGCAATTGCAGAAAATTAACAGCCGCGCGCATCGACAAGACGTTTCATTGTTGCATTGACTTATACGGCCTCCTTAGCTAACGAACATATCGCAAGCACACATGTCTACTCTGTGAAATTAGGAGTATAAATATATATTTATTTACCTGTCAATGCAGTCTCATTGTTGTTGTGTGAAGGCCCTGTGGTGACAGAGGTTAATGCCTTATGTTTCAATTGGAGAGACGCATAGGTTCCTTTCAGCCTGGATAAAACACCACATTCTCGCAGAACGACAGATGTCGATTTAAAAGCACTTCTTAAAGCCATGCTTGATAACATGGCTGATTCAGAGATGATTTGATATATGTCCGGTATTAATGGTCAAAATGTAACGAGTAAACAGCATTCGCCCCTCACATGAGGATCGCCATTTTGATTAGACATAACCAATCAGACGGAGAAGTCAATTCAGGAAATGAGAAGGATGCTTGAATAATCGTACCGGTATGTTCAAAACAGACTAGCGTTATTATCCTTGGTATTTGCAGTATTTATTTTATTAACGTGAACGAGTTACATTTTTACAGAATCCTTTTTTTTATGCAAGAGTGAAAAATAGTAAACTGTATAGGGCCAATACCAATACATTAAAGGTATTGCACACTCATCCTATTTCCCAAGTAACAACAGCCTTTGAATGACTAAAACATCAACCATAATATTTTCATGCTATTAAAATGTTCAGAATTTAAGAAATCATCTCAAACTATCAGGAAGCCGGGGGAAAAAATAGGTTGAGTGGGCAGGGAGCAGAGCCGGGTTGCTATGTCTGCAGTTTTCAGGTAATTGGGCTACATTGAAAACTATGCTGCTGGTGAAAATGTATTGGTCGCGGGTTATAGGTTTTTGAGCTAATTCTAAATTGCACTGCGGCCGCCAGGGCATCTCTTTACATTTGTGTTTTATTAATTGCACACTGCTACTGCTGACTAGCACATGTACATATGGTATTGGAACTGACTTTTCCCCCAAAAATCCTGTATATTGTATGCTTTCTTACTTACTTACTTTATTGTGTATTTCAATTTGTTTTTCTTTTCTAGTAATACATTGTTATTATTGCATTGTTGGGTTTTGGCTTTGCAAGAAAGGCATTTCACTGTACTTGTGCATGTGACAGTAAAAGTTGAAACTGACAGCTCTTTGAAACACCCTTGTGGTCGTTGCCAAGTAACAAGGTAAACAATGGGCCACATGTCATTGATGACAAGGTAAACAATGGACCACATGTAATTCTGAGCCTAAATAGTTTGTCTCAACCCATTATCTCTGCAAAATGTTCTCATGGTCAGCGTTGCTGATCATGGATTGTTGGATATCAGACAAACAGCAATACACAATTGCATTTCCATTGTTTTGTAACTATCTACAGAATACAAATCAAATCAATCAAATCAAATTTAATTTTTCACATACACATGGTTAGCAGATGTTAGTGCGAGTGTAGCGAAATGCTTGTGCTTCTAGTTCCGACAATGCAGTAATAACCAACAAGTAATCTAGCTAACAATTCCAAAACTACTACCTTATAGACACAAGTGTAAGGGGATAAAGAATATGTACATAAAGATATATGAATGAGTGATGGTACAGAGCGGCATAGGCAAGATACAGTAGATGGTATCGAGTGCAGTATATACATATGAGATGAGTATGTAAACAAAGTGGCATAGTTAAAGTGGCTAGTGATACATGTATTACATAAGGATGCAGTAGATGATATAGAGTACAGTATATACGTATACATATGAGATTAATAATGTAGGGTATGTAAACATTATATTAGGTAGCATTGTTTAAAGTGGCTAGTGATATATTTTACATCATTTCCCATCAATTCCCATTATTAAAGTGGCTGGAGTTGAGTCAGTGTGTTGGCAGCAGCCACTCAATGTTAGTGGTGGCTGTTTAACAGTCTGATGGCCTTGAGATAGAAGCTGTTTTTCAGTCTCTCGGTCCCAGCTTTGATGCACCTGTACTGACCTCGCCTTCTGGATGATAGCGGGGTGAACAGGCAGTGGCTCGGGTGGTTGTTGTCCTTGATGATCTTTATGGCCTTCCTGTGACATCGGGTGGTGTAGGTGTCCTGGAGGGCAGGTAGTTTGCCCCCGGTGATGCGTTGTGCAGACCTCACTACCCTCTGGAGAGCCTTACGGTTGTGGGCGGAGCAGTTGCCGTACCAGGCGGTGATACAGCCCGACAGGATGCTCTCGATTGTGCATCTGTAGAAGTTTGTGAGTGCTTTTGGTGACAAGCCGAATTTCTTCAGCCTCCTGAGGTTGAAGAGGCGCTGCTGCGCCTTCTTCACGATGCTGTCTGTGTGGGTGGACCAATTCAGTTTGTCTGTGTATGCCGAGGAACTTAAAACTTACTACCCTCTCCACTACTGTTCCATCGATGTGGATAGGGGGGTGTTCCCTCTGCTGTTTCCTGAAGTCCACAATCATCTCCTTAGTTTTGTTGACGTTGAGTGTGAGGTTATTTTCCTGACACCACACTCCGAGGGCCCTCACCTCCTCCCTGTAGGCCGTCTCGTCGTTGTTGGTAATCAAGCCTACCACTGTTGTGTCGTCCGCAAACTTGATGATTGAGTTGGAGGCGTGCGTGGCCACGCAGTCGTGGGTGAACAGGGAGTACACGAGAGGGCTCAGAACGCACCCTTGTGGGGCCCCAGTGTTGAGGATCAGCAGGGTGGAGATGTTGTTGCCTACCCTCACCACCTGGGGGCGGCCCGTCAGGAAGTCCAGTACCCAGTTGCACAGGGCGGGGTCGAGACCCAGGGTCTCGAGCTTGATGACGAGCTTGGAGGGCACTATGGTGTTAAATGCCGAGCTGTAGTCGATGAACAGCATTCTAACATAGGTATTCCTCTTGTCCAGATGGGTTAGGGCAGTGTGCAGTATGGTTGAGATTGCATCGTCTGTGGAACTATTTGGGCGGTAAGCAAATTGGAGTGGGTCTAGGGTGTCAGGTAGGGTGGAGGTGATATGGTCCTTGACTAGTCTCTCAAAGCACTTCATGATGACGGAAGTGAGTGCTACGGGGCGGTAGTCGTTTAGCTCAGTTACCTTAGCTTTCTTGGGAACAGGAACAATGGTGGCCCTCTTGAAGCATGTGGGAACAACAGACTGGGATAGGGATTGATTGAATATGTCCGTAAACACACCAGCCAGCTGGTCTGTGCATGCTCTGAGGGCGCGGCTGGGGATGCCGTCTGGGCCTGCAGCCTTGCGAGGGTTGACACGTTTAAATGTTTTCCTCACGTCGGCTGCAGTGAAGGAGAGTCCGCATGTTTTAGTTGCGGGCAGTGTCAGTGGCACTGTATTGTCCTCAAAGCGGGCAAAAAAGTTATTTAGTCTGCCTGGGAGCAAGACATCCTGGTCCGTGACGGTGCTGGTTTTCTTTTTGTAATCCGTGATTGACTGTAGACCCTGCCACATACCTCTTGTGTCTGAGCCTTTGAATTGAGATTCTACTTTGTCTCTATACTGACGCTTAGCTTGTTTGATTGCCTTGCGGAGGAAATAGTTACACTGTTTGTATTCGGTCATGTTTCCAGTCACCTTGCCCTGATTAAAAGCAGTGGTTCGCGCTTTCAGTTTCACGCGAATGCTGCCATCAATCCACGGTTTCTGGTTTGGGAATGTTTTAATCGTTGCTATGGGAACGACATCTTCAACGCACGTTCTAATGAACTCGCACACCGAATCAGCGTATTTGTCAATGTTGTCGTCTGACGCAATACGGAACATATCCCAGTCCACGTGATGGAAGCAGTCTTGGAGTGTGGAATCCGATTGGTCGGACCAGCGTTGAACAGACCTCAGCGTGGGAGCTTCTTGTTTTAGTTTCTGTCTGTAGGCAGGGATCAACAAAATGGAGTTGTGGTCAGCTTTTCCGAAAGGAGGGCGGGGCAGGGCCTTATATGCGTCTCGGAAGTTGGAATAGCAATGATCCAAGGTTTTTCCAGCCCTGGTTGCGCAATCGATATGCTGATCAAATTTAGGGAGTCTTGTTTTCAGATTAGCCTTGTTAAAAGCCCCAGCTACAATGAATGCAGCCTCCGGATATATGGATTCCAGTTTGCAAAGAGTCAAATAAAGTTTGTTCAGAGCCATCGATGTGTCTGCTTGGGGGGGAATATATACGGCTGTGATTATAATTGAAGAGAATTCCCTTGGTAGATAATGCGGTCTACATTTGATTGTGAGGAATTCTAAATCAGGTCAACAGAAGGACTTGAGTTCCTGTATGTTGTTTTGGCCACACCATGTCACGTTAACCATAAAGCATACGCCCCCAGCCCTCTTCTTACCAGAAAGATGTTTGTTTCTGTCGGCGCGATGCGTGGAGAAACCAGCTGGCTGCACTGACTCCGATAGCGTCTCTCCAGTGAGCCATGTTTCCGTGAAGCAAAGAACATTACAGTCTCTGATGTCCCTCTGGAATGCTACCCTTGCTCGGATTTCATCAACCTTGTTGTCAAGAGACTGGACATTGGCGAGGAGAATGCTAGGGAGTGGTGCACGATGTGCCCGTCTCCGGAGTCTGACCAGAAGACCGCTTCGTCTTCCCCTTTTTCGAATACAGTTAGTTCAATGATGCACTTCTTCACAATAATTATTAAAGCCTGAGTCAGCATAGAACAGGGATCAACTATATTCAGCCACGGGCCAATTTGTTTCTTGAGCGGATGGTTGGGGGGCTGGAACATAATTACAAATCATTTGTTGACAAAACATTGACAGCAAGAAGCCATACATAAAACATAATCATTTCAAGCCTTACTAACATTTTAGACGCTCTTATCCAGAGCAACTTACAAATTGGTGCGTTCACCTTAAGACATCCAGTGGAACAGCCACTTTACAATAGTGCATCTAAATCTTTTAAGGGGGGTGAGAAGGATTACTTTATCCTATCCTAGGTATTCCTGAAAGAGGTGGGGTTTCAGGTGTCTCCTGAAGGTGGTGATTGACTCCGCTGTCCTGGCGTCGTGAGGGAGTTTGTTCCACCATTGGGGGGCCAGAGCAGCGAACAGTTTTGACTGGGCTGCGCGGGAACTGTACTTCCTCAGTGGTAGGGAGGCGAGCAGGCCAGAGGTGGATGAACGCAGTGCCCTTGTTTGGGTGTAGGGCCTGATCAGAGCCTGGAGGTACTGAGGTGCCGTTCCCCTCACAGCTCCGTAGGCAAGCACCATGGTCTTGTAGCGGATGCGAGCTTCAACTGGAAGCCAGTGGAGAGAGCGGAGGAGCGGGGTGACGTGAGAGAACTTGGGAAGGTTGAACACCAGACGGGCTGCGGCGTTCTGGATGAGTTGTAGGGGTTTAATGGCACAGGCAGGGAGCCCAGCCAACAGCGAGTTGCAGTAATCCAGACGGGAGATGACAAGTGCCTGGATTAGGACCTGCGCTGCTTCCTGTGTGAGGCAGGGTCGTACTCTGCGGATGTTGTAGAGCATGAACCTACAAGAACGGGCCACCGCCTTGATGTTAGTTGAGAACGACAGGGTGTTGTCCAGGATCACGCCAAGGTTCTTAGCGCTCTGGGAGGAGGACACAATGGAGTTGTCAACCGTGATGGCGAGATCATGGAACGGGCAGTCCTTCCCCGGGAGGAAGAGCAGCTCCGTCTTGCCGAGGTTCAGCTTGAGGTGGTGATCCGTCATCCACACTGATATGTCTGCCAGACATGCAGAGATGCGATTCGCCACCTGGTCATCAGAAGGGGGAAAGGAGAAGATTAATTGTGTGTCGTCTGCATAGCAATGATAGGAGAGACCATGTGAGGTTATGACAGAGCCAAGTGACTTGGTGTATAGCGAGAATAGGAGAGGGCCTAGAACAGAGCCCTGGGGGACGCCAGTGGTGAGAGCGCGTGGTGAGGAGACAGATTCTCGCCACGCCACCTGGTAGGAGCGACCTGTCAGGTAGGACGCAATCCAAGCGTGGGCCGCGCCGGAGATGCCCAACTCGGAGAGGGTGGAGAGGAGGATCTGATGGTTCACAGTATCGAAGGCAGCCGATAGGTCTAGAAGGATGAGAGCAGAGGAGAGAGAGTTAGCTTTAGCAGTGCGGAGGGCCTCCGTGATACAGAGAAGAGCAGTCTCAGTTGAATGACTAGTCTTGAAACCTGACTGATTTGGATCAAGAAGGTCATTCTGAGAGAGATAGCGGGAGAGCTTAATGATGATGATTAAGTGCACAAATGCAGATACCTCACACAGCCAACATCAGATATGTAATCATATATATGGTAATGGCTATAATGTAAAACACAGAATCCCACAACTGTCATGTCTAATCCTGCTTCCTCCCTCCGGCACTTGATGTCACCGGTCTACTAACCACTGGTCCTGGCAACTATTTTTACGCACACCTGGTCATAATTTTGTCTGTGATTACTCCCCCTTTATATAGCCCTCAGTTGACATCAGTCATGAAGTAGTATTGTTTTCTTTCACGTTCTGTATGCTTCTCATTTTTGTTTATCGGTATCGTTTCTTTACCTTCTGCACCTGACTCCCAGCGTATATGTTACATTTGCGTGACACCCAGAATGCATTGTATAATGTCAACAAACATGGTGCCACTGGCAACTAGCTTAGCATTAGCTCATCATAGTCAATACAACCTTCAAAAAAGTATTTTACACACACCATAGGTGTCCATTACAATCTTTGCAATAATCTGAATGCATTATTTGTCACCAGTACTTGAAATGGCGAATAAAACTGTAAATACATTAGGCTCCATACATATGCAGTTGAAGTTGGAAGTTTACATACACCTCAGCCAAATACATTTAAAACTCATTTTTCCCCTCACAATTCCTGGCATGTATTCCTAGTAAAAATCCCCTGTCTTAGGTCAGTTAGGATCACCACTTAATTTTAAGAATATGAAATGTCAGAATAATAGTAGAGAGTGATTTATTTCAGCTTTTATTTCTATTATCACATTCCCAGTTGGTCAGAAGTTTACAAACAAATTAGTATTTGGTAGCATTGCCTTTAAATTGTTTATCTTGGGTCAAATGTTTCAGGTAGACTTCCACAAGCTTCCCACAATAAGTTGGGTGAATTTTGGCCCATTCCTCCTGACAGAACTGGTGTAACTGAGTCAGGTTTGTAGGCCTCCTTGCTCACACACGCCACCAGTACACCAGACCCCCACCCGTCTAGTCAATAACTCAACTCTCTCTCCCAATACAATTTCCTTCACAGTTCACTCAAAAAAAAGAAAAGATTTGGAAACAAAAACAAATTTAAAAAACACATACCTCAAATATACATTCAAAAACATTATCAGCAAATCCTCCATATAATTAATCTCATAGGACTAATAGTACTGAAGAACACTTTTTACTTTCACACAATATATCTGGATCGCCTGTCCTGTCCCTAGGAGTCCACCACCCTGCAGCACCCCAACCCAACACACCCTACTCAGCTTTTAGATCTTAGTGAAACGCTAATTATTGCATTTCTTAGCCACTATAAATGCTTGGTTACACAGTCTCCTCAGATAACAGTTTGCAGTATCAACATTTCCAAGCAAATGAAAAACAGGGAGAAGGGACCATCTGTACACATGCTGAGATAAAATAACATACTATTTGCCAGAATTCAGCCAGCCTTCACAAGACCATAACCAATGCAAATATGTCCCCTTTTGTGTTTTACACCTCCAGCAGAGGACTTACATTTCTTAGTGCATGTAAATCAGTTTCACTGGCATATAGTACGTTCAGTAACTGCAGTAATTTTTGTCTGAGATGATATGAACATGACTGGGCATTCAAAAATTTGTGTGTCCATTCATTATCATCAATAGCTTCTACCTGGTTTCCTCACATTTTTGTTTGACATGTTTTGTGTCATCGAGATAAAACTCTATCAACTCTTGATACAGTTTGGAAATCAACATTGGAGGTTTGTTAGACTGCCTAAAAATAGCATCTGGCTTGTCCAGTGTTTGCTGCACAGAGAATAAAGTTTTGCATCTGCAAAAATGTACCTCACCTCCGTAACATACTGGTCTTCCCTGTCTGCCTGACCCTGCTGACACCCCTGTCACCGTCTGATCCTCTTAAAATGAGGTATGACAAAGAATGACCTTGGTGTACATTTCAACATTATATTATCCAAGAATAGAATCAATGGTTCAATCATTAAAATGACCATTATTCCCAGATCCCAGAGTGCAGCTTTAAGATGCTGTCCTGTAGCTACTGTAGGTCTACCCACCAATTCCAGATGGAACTTTGTATCATTCACTGATATTGTTAATATACTGCAAAATTCACATGAGCTCCGTAGACTGGTCTTCTTTGGCTGTCTGATCCGGCTGGGACCCCTATCACCATCTGATCCTGCTTAGACATGATGAGGATAGTGTTGTGTACTGACTGCACTAGAGGGCTGCATCCCGCGGGAACTGCGGCCCCAACAGATCATTGCGGCGCGGGCGGCATTTTTCATGCTGCAGACAGGAGCAGGAGGTCAGACAGACAACTTTGGGATGAAAATATTGTCTGCTTTGTATGCGTTAGCCTACCTACTGTATTAAAAGGACACATTTTTGCATTTTTCACACACTTAGAATTTGCTGCTTCAACTTCAGTAGCCTACCTCTCCAAGTTGGGCATGAGAGATCAAGTATGCATATTATGTGTGGTCTGATTGAATAGAGTAGCCTGCCTACATGGATGGAGAATCACGTTGCACTTAACTTGAATATGAAATTAACTTAAATATGATTAGACTAGTTTACTACAGTGTCTGTAAATAAATATTGATAATGGAATGAAGTGGAGGACGATCAACCAGCCTGAGCCGAAGAAAAATATACAGTTGAAGTTGAAAGTTTACATACACTTAGGTTGGAGTCATTAAAACTCATTTTTCAACCACTCCACACATTTCTTGTTAACAAACTATAGTTTTGGCAAGTTGGTTAGGACATCTACTTTGTGCATGACACAAGTAATTGTTCCAACAATTGTTTACAGACAGATTATTTCACTTACAATTCACTGTATCACAATTCCAGTGGGTCAGTTTAAATACACTAAGTTGACTGTGCCTTTAACCTCTTCAGTCGACCCTCTACTTTTTTGAACATTTTGTTAAAAATCGCGCAACATTTCAGCGCCCTGCTACTCATGCCAGGAATATAGTACGTTCATATGGTTAGAATGTGTGGATAGGAAACCCTCGGACGTTTTTAAAACTGGTTAAATCACGACTGTGGCTATTACATAACGTGCGTTACATCGGAAAGCGCAGGAAAACCTGATCACAGAAAATGGAAATAAATATCCTTGCGCCACTTCCAGCAATTGTTAACAGTGAGCCGAATTAGATAAGACCGAGCATTCAACTCCCACAGCATCCCCATGTTGTCGAGAGTCTTGTGAATTTAATCATCTTTGATTCTTGGTTGAACCGAAAGAGGGGCACCGCTTACCTCCGGTCTCCGCCCAGATCATTCCGGAAGAGCTCTCTCCTGAAATGTTTTCCAAGACGACAGCTAATGATATTTACATCGCCTACGGATGATTTTTATCGCTTATTAACGTTTACTAATACCTAAAGTAGCATTACAAACGTATTTCGAAGTGTTTTGTGAAAGTTTATCGTCTACTTTTTGAATTTTAAAAAATGACGTTACGTTGTGAAATCGCTGTTTTTTTCGTTTATCACACAGTCTACATATAACGATATCTTGGCTTTATATGGCCCGATTTAATCGAAATAAAGACCCAATAGTGTTTATGGGACATCTAGGAGTGCCAACAAAGAAGATGGTGAAAGGTAATGACTGTTTTCTATTTTATTGTGCGGTTTGTGTAACGCCGAAATGCTAATTATTTTGTTTACGTCCCCTGCTGTGCTTTTCTGTTGTAGTGTATTGGTGCATGCTATCAGATAATAGCTTCTCATGCTGTCGCCGAAAAGCATTTTAAAAATCGGACTTGTTGCCTGGATTCACAACGAGTGTAGCTTTAATTTGATACCCTGCATGTGTATTTTAATGAACTTTTGAGTTTTAACTAATACTATTAGCATTTAGCGTAGCGCATTTGCATTTCCAGAGCTCTAGTTGGGACGCAAGCGTCCCAAGTAGAGGCAACAGGTTAAACAGCTTGGAAAATTCCAGAAAATATTGTCATGGCATTAGAAGCTTCTGATAGGCTAATTGACATCATTTGAGTAAATTGGAGGTGTACCTGTGGATGTATTTCAAGGCCTACCTTCAAACTCAGTGCCTCTTTGCTTGACATCATGGGAAAATCAATAGAAATCAGCCAAGGCTTCAGACAACAAATTGTAGACCTCCACAAGTCTGGTTCATCCTTGGGAGCCATTTCCAATGCCTGAAGGTACCACGTTCATCTGTACAAACAATAGTACGCAAGTATAAACACCATAGGATGACGCAGCCATCATACCACTCAGGAAGGAGACACCTTCTGTCTCCTAGAAGATTAACGTACATTGGTGAAAAAAGTGCAAATCAATCCCAGATCAACGGCAAAGGACCTTGTGAAGGTGCTGGAGGAAACAGGTACAAAAGTATCTATATCCACAGTAAAACAAGTCCTATATCGACATTACCTGAAAGGCCGCTCAGCAAGGAAGAAGCCACTGCTCCAAAACCGCCACAAAAAAGCCATACTACGATTTGCAACTGCACATGGGGACAAATATTGTACTTTTTGGAGAAATATCCTCTGGTCTGATGAAAAAAATAGAACTGTTTGGCCATAATGACCATCGTTATGTTTGGAGGAAAAAGGGGTGGCTCAGGGGTGGCAGCATCATGTTGTGGGGGTGCTTTGCTACAGGAGGGACTGGTGCTCTTCGCAAAATACATGGCATCATGAGGATGGAAAATAATGTGGGTATATTGAAGCAACATCTCAAGACATCAGTCAGGAAGTTAAAGCTTGGTCGCAAATGGTTCTTCCAAATGGACAATGACCCCAAGCATACTTCCAAAGTTGTGGCAAAACTGAAAAAGTGTGTGCGAGCAAGGAGGCCTTCAAACCTGACTCAGTTACACCAGCTCTGTCAGCAGGAATGGGCCAAAATGTATTTACCCAACTTATTGTGGGAAGCTTGTGGAAGGCTACCTAAAACGCTTGACCCAAGTTAAACAAGTTAAAGGCAATGCTTCCAAATGCTAATTCAGTGTATGTAAACTTCTGACCCATTGGGAATCTGATGAAAGAAATAAAAGTCATCGGAATTTCAAAATTCCTATATGTGTACATTAATTAAATCACTCAGTCTATTTGTAAGAATTTGTAAAATTATTATTTGCATAAAATAGACAGAGACCAGTCTTATCAAAATTAGATAATAGTATTTATTCTCTGAGCTCGCTGCCATGGAACCACAAACAGTTTGTATACAAAATATGACGTCATTGGTTATAGAATGAATCTCCTCCTCTCGACCAAGACAAAACAGGTTCAAAAGTTTATTCCAACCTCCTAGCTCACTCCAGACACACAATATATCAAGATTTAACTTCTGAAGTCTCACCTTCATCCATCACTATTTAGAAGACAGTTCCAGATAATGGAAAACCTAGGGAGGCACTCACTGCCTTATCTAAACATCCCAGAGCTAAGTTGAGTCGGTTCAACCATAGGTTAACGATCTTTTTTGCTTACTTAATAACCCACAACACATACCTCTCCAACTAAGTTGGAATGGTGTTTATTACATTTGAATTAATCCTTGTTCATGCTACATAATCCCTTCCTTTTTAATTAACATTATTAATCAGATATAAAACAGGGTAGAGTTTAATTAGTTATAGTTATATTTAAATGTAGATATTGTTTAGTCATTATTCATAAAATTCCTAACACTCTATTATTCTGACATTTCACATTCTTAAAATAAAGTGGTGATCCTAACTGACCTAAGATAGGGAATTTTTACTAGGAATAAATGTCAGGAATTGTGAAAAACGGAATACTTTAAGTATTTAAATACTTTAAATGTATTTGGCAAAGGTGTATGTAAACTTCAGACTTCAACTGTATTTTTTTAAATCATAATTGAAAAGGGCGCAAGGTGCATATAGGTTAGGCTACTATGGGGAGCGAGCGTTGCGTCTTTTCATCGTCAATAAGTATTTATTACCCATTTATTTGTCTTTGCCTGCAAATTGTCCCTCTAAAGGATAGGCAATATCTAATAGACCTATGCAAAACGTAGCAAGTGTCGCTGTGTCATTCTTGCGGCTTTCAGTTCAGTAGCCATACCTGCGAGATCAGGTGTGCGTGTGGTCTCAATTAAAGAGAATAGGCTATAGCCTATGCATGGGCAGAGAAGCACGGAGCAGTTATCCTTCCAAGGAGATGTACCTCCTAAATAGGCCTTTGATTTGGTTATAGTTTACTACATTGCCTAGAAATTGGCCTAAATATTGATTGCCCATATTTCTTCGTCTGAAAATCTTCCAATCTCCTAAAAGGTAGGCTACAAAAATAGCTCAAGAGAAAGTGAAAGTCTCTCCAACTAGTCTCTCTTCTAACTACATCTAGCATATTGGCTGGCATATCCTAGTAATAGGGGAGTTAGAGCACTCATTATGCATTTGGGTCCCAAGTTTTTTATACGACCAATCACATCGAGAATTTTGATGCGAGCCACCCTTGCCTTGTGGCATTCAACAAAGATGGCTGACAAAACAGTACGGCGGAACTAAATGTAAGTTAGGTCATAACGAGTCAAGCAAAAAATGTACAATTGAGAGGAATATGTTAGTTAATGGAGACAAACATTTGTGCATATTGTTTTGTCAAAGTTAATTTACAAAAATCACTATTTAGCAAGTTCTGACTAGCTAACATTGCCAGCTAGCTAGTGTTAGGAGAATGAATTTGTAATAAGGGTTGTTTAATGTTTTAGGGACTCCTGAGAAAACCAACAAACAAGGCAGCCGTCTTGTGAAACAGGATGTAAAAATCTACCTAGCTAAAGCATTTACTGTAACTTGAATGTACAATTGTGTAAGCTTGCCTTGCAATGCTGCTGAAGTAACATAGCTAGCTAACTATCTACTTATTGTGTAGTGGAGGATAAAAATAACTGTATGCCTATGGATGTGTAGCTAGCTATAGCTACCCTAAAATGTTTGGAATGAATATTAGTTCGGAACCTATGAACCTCAGCTATCATAGTTGTATCAACTTCAAGTCTGAATGGCATTATGAAGCATATGGATAGAGTAGAATATAATAACTTTGTGCCAAGGATGCAAGTACTGTAGTTATTACCACACATAACATTCCCACATTGTAGCCTGTACATTGAATATATACACTGATCATGTACTCTTCCTTGGCAAATAAAGGTGCGGTTCAGGTATGAATCCGAGACATTCTTTGTCATATCAAACTGCATTATTTGAATGATGCCGTGTCTGCATGTATGTGTTTACCACTCCTGCTCCTGGAACATCAATGATTACACATTGTAACTATGCAATAGACTAGAAACATCATTGATTTGTAATTCATATATACAGAAAAAACTACTAAAACCCTTCATCTGCATTAATCTGAGGACACAGGATAGTATTTCAATGAGATACTTAATTTCAACCAGTGGAGAATGTGAAACACTATTGAAAGAAGTTCATTATCCAGGTTTCATAAATACATAAATGCATTATAATTATGATAATTGTAATATTATAAATACAAGTTCAAACTGTATGGTGTGCATTATAAAATGAGGAAGAAAGTCAAGGTGGGGAGAGAGGTGTAGAAGACAAAGGGAAAGAGGTAAGAACAGCAGCAGACAACATACGATTCATGAATTACAGTGCTACCCTAATATTCTCAGTTCATCATAATTGCGGTGTCTCCTAACCAGCCTTGGGCCCCCAGAAGGCGAGGAAGAGTTGATGAGGTGGGGATGACGGGACTGGCTTCCTCTCACATCAAAACATACCTGCAGACGAGTGATGGATAGAGAGAGCATGATTAAGCCTTGTTTTTTTTATTCTAACACGGTCAGTCACCTTAAATCAGTAGGTAAAATGCAAAACTGACCTTGGATCATTAACTCTGGGACTACTACAACTTGGTCTGTATTTCAATGTAAAGCATCTCTTTAGTAATACTTCCTGTTGACCCGACCAAGTGACATCTCACCTATGATCATGCTGTGCCCTCTGTTTCAGCCATTTCAGATGCTGGAGGGGTTCACCAAAACAGCTGATCTAACCTAGAGGATTTAGGGAGAAGGGGGAGAGGGATGAAGTTACTTAGTGTGTGTGGTCTCGACACTAAGTGGCTACAGAGTACTTCATGCTGAAAAACAGACACATTAGGACAAACAATAGAAGATAATGTCAATACAAGACAATATGCAGACACCTATCGGAGTGTACCTGAAACATTTAAATACAGAGGGCTATGTGTCTCACCACTTGGTTATTACAAGGCTAACCCCCAGGGAAATCATGACTTGGCAGCAACAGATAAACAAACCTTTTCACTGGACTATGTGGTGTAAATCTGAAAATTAGCAGCTGACATCTTAAGGTTTTTTTAATTCATGCATGCGAGACAGGTTCCATGTACAAGAAGACCGGCAGATTTGGAGAAAAAGAACACAGAACAGTTTAATTACCTCTGTTTATGGAGACTTTTGCCAGCAATAAAGCTTTCACAGCCTGTTCCTCGGACAGTGAACATCTGGCAATATCTACATTTGACCCCTTGATCAGCTCGCTCTCTGAAAGACCGTTCAATTTAAAGCAGCAGATGTCATTTTTAGGATACGTCAATACAGCCCGGTGCTGCTTTACCTGAGATGCCATCTTCGTAGTTGTCCGCTTTGACTTCCTTTGTGTCTGAAAAAGAGTTGCTTTCAGAATAATTATTTTAGATTGAAAATAAAAAAGGTTTTGCTCTCGACAAAAAGATACAAATGTACCTCCATATCATATAACAATTGAACTGTTAATAACCACACAAATGTGCTACTGTATGCAGAATTCTTGATGCACACCTGAAGATGCTGCCATATCCTGCCAGCACACCCACAAGCGAGCCACTCAGGAGCAGAATGATGACACATGAAAGAGGGAAAGGAATGAGATGGGAACAGCAATTTGTTGCAAGTTGGGGAGGGTTAATAGCTGAACAATAGACTATTCAACCTTTACTAAAGAATAGTTTAATCAGCTGACCACACCGCTCATTTCGCGTGCGCGAGAGTTGCAAAATAAATTTAGAAATCTGCGTCATTCAGTTAGTGCACCCACACTGCTCGCGAGCGTCTACATTACCATGGGCTAAAATAGAACTCCATTCTATTTCTGACGCAGATCCATGCTGCAAGTCCTGCCTCTCCAATCTCCTCAGTGGTTATACCCATGAGGGTGATTGAAAGACGAACTGTGTTGCCGTTCGGTGTAGTAATACTATGAAAGTTTAGATGCCAATCAATATATAAGTTGAAAGATGAAAAAGCCTGGCAGGAGGAGAGAACCAGAAACGAGTCGGTTGACCGTTTTATGTGTGGATTAATTGTCGGACTAGAGGACCTTGTGCATTTCAGGTAAAATAACAAATCAATGTTTATATCCCAGGACAAATTAGCTAGCTAAATAGGACAAATTAGCTAGAAAGTGCAAGCTAACTAACTAAATTGCCATAAATGTTTAATGCTTTTAGACCTATTCCCAAATTAATGCAATTGGTTCAGAGTTTGTTTTGATGTTTTGATATTTTAACCTGGTGTCTTATTGGTGTAGGGGGACAAAATACATTTGCGCACGATGGCGCACGCATGCAGCAGGTTTGGGTTCTGTGTAATAGCTGAGCATTTGTGCCAGACACAGCGTTTTCCTTGATGGCTAAAATGCTAAATTTAGTCTCATCTGACCAGAGTACCTTCTTCCATATGTTTGGGGAGTCTCCCACATGCATTTTGGTGAACACCAAACATGTTTCCTTGTTTTTTTTTCCTTCAAGCAATGGCTTTAATCTGGTAACTCTTCTGTAAAGCCCAGCTCTGTGGTGTGTATGGCTTAAAGTGGTCCTATGGACATACAGTATATCACAAAAGTGAGTACACCCCTCACATTTTTGTAAATATTTGAGTATATCTTTTCATGTGACAACACTGAAGAAATTACACTTTGCTACAATGTAAAGTAGCGAGTGTACAGCTTGTATAACAGTGTACATTTTTTGTCCCCTCAAAATAACACAGCCATTAATGTCTAAACCGCTGACAACAAAAGTGAGTACACCCCTAAGTTAAAATGTCCAAATTGGGCCCAATTAGCCATTTTCCTTACCTGGTGTCATGTGACTCGTTAGTGGTACAAGGTCTCAGGTGTGAATGGGGAGCAGGTGTGTTAAATTTGGTGTCATCGCGCTCACACTCCCTCATACTGACTGGTCACTGGAATTTCAACATGGCAAAGAAGTCTGAGGATCTGAAAAGAAAATGTGTTGCTCTACATAAAGATGGCCTGGGCTATAAGAAAATTGCCAAGACCCTGAAACTGAGCTGCAGCACAGTGGCCAAGAAGATACAGCAGTTTAACTGGACAGGTTCCACTCAGAACAGGCCTCGCCATGGTCGACCAAAGAAGTTGAGTGCACGTGCTCAGCGTCATATCCAGAGGTTGTCTTTGGGAAATGGACGTATGAGTTCTGCCAGCATTGCTGCAGAGGTTGAAGGGGTGGGGGGTCAGCCCGTCAGTGCTCAGACCATACTATGTACACTGCATCAAATTGGTTTGCATGGCTGTCGTCCCAGAAAGAAGCCTCTTCTAAAGATGATGCACAAGAAAGCCCACAAACAGTTTGCTGAAGACAAGCAGACTAAGGACATGGATTACTGGAACCATGGTCTGTGGTCTGATGAGACCAACATAAACTTATTTGGTTCAGATGGTGTTAAGCGTGTGTGGCGGCAACCAGGTGAGGAGTACAAAGACAAGTGTGTCTTGCCTACAGTCAAGCATGGTGGTGGGAGTGTCATGGTCTGGGGCTGCATGAGTGCTGCCGGCACTGGGGAGCTACAGTTCATTGAGGGAACCATGAATGCCAACATGTACTGTGACATACTGAAGCAGAGCATGATCCCCTCCCTTTGGAGACTGGGCCGCAGGGCAGTATTCCAACATGATAACGACCCCAAACACACTTCCAAGATGACCACTGCCTTGCTAAAGAAGCTGAGGGTAAAGGTGATGGACTGGCCAAGCATGTCTCCGGACCTAAACCCTATTGAGCATCCGTGGGGCATCCTCAAACGGAAGGTGGAGGAGTGCAAGGTCTCTAACATCCACCACCTCCGTGATGTCGTCATGGAGTAGTGGAAGAGGACTCCAGTGGCAACCTGTGAAGCTCTGGTGAACTCCATGCCCAAGAGGGTTAACGCAGTGCTGGAAAATGATGGTGGCCACACAAAATATTGACGCTTTGGGCCCAATTTGGACATTTTCACTTAGGGGTGTACTAAGGAGTTATTGAGGGGACAGCAAATTTACACTGTTATACAAGCTGGACACTCACTACATTGTAGTAAAGTGTCATTTCTTCAATGTTGTCACATAAAAAGATATACTCAAATATTTACAAAAATGTGAGGGGTGTACTTGTGGTATACTGTATACTCCAATCTCTGCTGTGGAGATTTGCAGCTCCTTCAAGGTTATCTTTGGTCTCTTTGTTGCCTCTCTGATTAATGCCCTCCTTGCCTTGTCTGTGGGTTTTGGTGGGCGGCCCTCTCTTGGCAGGTTTGTTGTGGTGCCATATTCTTAAAATGTTTTAATAATGGATTTAATGGTGCTCCTTGGGATGTTCAAACTTTCCGATATTCTTTTATAACCCAACCCTGATCTGTACTTCTACACAACTTTGTCCCTGACCTGGTTGGTGAGCTCCTTGGTCTTCATGGTGCCTCTTGCTTTGTGGTGTTGCAGACTCTGGGGCCTTTCAGAACAGGTGTATATATACTGAGATCATGTGACACTTAGATTGCACACAGGTGGACTTTATTGAACTAATTATGTGACTTCTGAAGGTAATTGGTTGCACCAGATCTTAATTAGGGGCCTCCTAGCGAAGGGTGTGAATACATATGCATGCACACCTTTTCCGTTTGACATTTTATAGAGTTTTTTTAAACATGTTTTTTTTTTTTTTTTTCACACCAATTTGGACTATTTTGTGTATGTCCATTACACAAAATCCAAATACTTTTGCAAGGCACTGTAAGGGCCATGTGAGAACTTCTGGTAATTGAACCTATTTCTTAATTTTTGCTCATTTGATATTGCCTGTAGGGCTCAAAATTGCTGGGACCATGGCTGGGTTTGTGACAAGTTCTTATCCTGTTAGTGATCCCTTCGCGCGCCAGTCCCTTTAGCGGGATCGATTTGACAGCATCCAGTGAAATTGCAGAGCGCCAAATTCAAACTACAGAAATATCAATATTCAAGACTCACGACAATATAAGTGTAATACAATAAAGCTTAAGCTGTTTGGGATAGGGGCAGCATTTTCACGTTTGGATGAAAAGTGTGCCCAGTGTAAACTGCCTGCTACTCAGTACCAGTTACTAATATATGCATATTATTAGTATATTTGGATAGAAAACACTCTGAAGATTCTAAAACTGTTTGAATGATGTCTGTGAGTATAACAGAACTCATATGGCAGGCGAAAACCTGAGAAAAATCCAACCAGGAAGTGGGAAATCTGAGGTTTGTTTTTCAACTCTTGGCCTATCGAATACAGTGTCTATGGGGTCAAATTGCACTTCCTAAGGCTTCCACTAGATGTCAACAGTCTTTAGAACCTTGTTTGATGCTTCTACTGTGAAGGAGGGGGGAATGGGGGCTGAATGAGTCAGTGGTCTGGCAGAGTGCCATGAGCTCGTGACGCACGTACACGTGAGAGTTAGCTTGAGTTCCATTGCATTTCTGAAGACAAAGGAATTCTCCGGTTTGAAAATTATTGAAGATTTATGTTACCATCCTAAAGATTGTGTCACGCCTTGGTCATAGTGTTTTGTGTTTTCGTTATATAGTTGGTCAGGCAAGGGTGTGACATGGGTTTATATGTTGTTTTTCGTATTGGGGTTTGTATAGTTGGGATCGCGGCTGTTTAGGGGTGTGTCTAGTTTTGCTTGGCTGCCTGAGGCGGTTCTCAATCAGAGTCAGGTGCTTGTCATTGTCTCTGATTGAGAACCGTATTTAGACAGCCTCAGTTTCGCTTTGTATTTCGTGGGTGTTTGTCCTGTCTCTGTGTTATAGTCACCAGATAGGCTGTAATTAGTTTCACGTTCCGTTTGTTGTTTTGTATTCTCACAGTTATTTCATGTACGTATTCTTTCATTAAAGTCATGAGTAACCTACACGCTGCATTTCGGTCCGACTCTCTTCATTCAACAGACGAACACCGTTGCAGAAACACCCACCACTCACGGACCGAGCAGCGTGTGAACTGGCAGGAGCTAAAGGACGACGTTATGGACTGCAGAAGTATGGAGTATACTACGTGGGAAGAAATCGACAGGTGGGCGGCCGATCCAGAGCGAGTGCAGGAGCCCGCCTGGGATTCCCTACAGCAATGCGAAGAGGGCTATAGACGAATGGAGTCGAAAAGGAAAGCACGGCGGCGCAGAGCGAAAACGGAAAGTAACGGGGGAAAGCGCAGAGAGAGAGTGGCTGAGTCAGGAGTCAGACCTGAGCCTACTCTCCCTGTTAATCGTGAAGAACAGTTGCAGTGGGAGAGACTGCACCATTTGGAGATTTGGACATGGGAGGAGGAATTAGACGGTAAAGGACCCTGGGCGCAGCCGGGAGAATATCGCCGAGGAGGAAATAGAAGCAGCTAAAGCGGAGAGGCGCAGGTATGAGGAAGCAGCACGGCGACTCGGTTGGAAACCGGAAAGTCACCCCAAAAAATTTATTGGGGGGGGGCTAGAAGGGAGAATAGTTATGCCAGGTAGGAAACCTGCGCATACTCCCTGTGCTCACCGTTGGGCTAGAGAGACCGGGCAGGCACCGTGTTATGCTATGGAGCGCACAGTGTTTCCAGTGCGGGTGCAGAGCCAGCTGCGACACGTACCAGCTCTTCCTATTGGCCGGGCTAGAGTGGGCATCGAGCCAGGTAAGCTTGGGCAGGCTCGGTGCTCAAGAGCTCCAGTGCGCCTGCACGGTCCGGTCTATCCAGAGCCACCTCCACACACCAGTCCTCCGGTAGCAGCTCCCCGCACCAGGTTTCCTGTGCGTGTCCTCGATCCTATACCACCAGTTCCAGCACCACGCACCAGGCCTTCAGTGCGCCTCGCCTGTTCTACACAGCCAGAGCCTTCCTTCCCTTCTACGCTGTCGGAGTCTCCCGCCTGTTCAGCGCAGCCAGAGCCTGTCTCCTCTCCTGCGCTGTTGGAGTCTCCCGCCTGTCCAGCGCAGCCAGAGCCTGTCTCCTCTCCTGCGCTGTTGGAGTCTCCTGCCTGTTCAGCGCAGCCAGAGCCTGTCTCCTCTCCTGCGCTGCCGGAGCCTCGTGCCTGTTCGGAGCAGCCTGAGCTGCCAGTCTGCAGAGAGCTGTCAGTCTGCATGAAGCAGCCAGAGCTGTCAGTCTGCATGAAGCAGCCAGAGCTGTCAGTCTGCCCAGCGCCGCCAGTGCTCCCAGTCTGCCCAGCGCCGCCAGTGCTCCCAGTCTGCCCAGCGCCGCCAGTCTGCCAGGATCCGCCAGAAGTGCCAGACAACCAGTCTCTTCCAGATCTGCCAGACAACCAGTCTCTTCCAGATCTGCCAGACAACCAGTCTCTTCCAGATCTGCCAGACAACCAGTCTCTTCCAGATCTGCCAGACAACCAGTCTCTTCCAGATCTGCCCGACAACCAGTCTCTTCCAGATCTGCCCGACAACCAGTCTCTTCCAGATCTGCCCGACAACCAGTCTCTTCCAGATCTGCCAGACAACCAGTCTCTTCCAGATCTGCCAGACAACCAGTCTCTTCCAGATCTGCCAGCCAGCCAGGATTTACCGGAGCCTACTACCTGCCTGAGCTTCATCTATGTACTGGGCGTCCTCTCAGTACTGGGCTTCCCCTCAGTCCCGGGCTGCCCCTCAGTCCCGGGCTGCCCCTCAGTCCCGGGCTGCCCCTGTCCCGAGCTGAGCCTCTGTCCCGGGCTGCCCCTCTGTCCCGGGCTGCCCCTCTGTCCCGGGCTGCCCCTCTGTCCCGGGCTGCCCCTCTGTGCCGGGCTGCCCCTCTGTGCCGGGCTGCCCCTCTGTCCCGGGCTGCCCCTCTGTCCCGAGCTGCCCCTCTGTCCCGAGCTGCCCCTCTGTCCCGAGCTGCCCCTCTGTCCCGAGCTGCCCCTCTGTCCCGAGCTGCCCCTCGGTCCCGAGCTGCCCCTCTGTCCCGAGCTGCCCCTCAGTTATGTGGGGATCTGGGTGAGGACTATTAGGCCATGGTCGGCGGAGAAGGTGGATGATCCCAGGACGCGAAGGGGAGGTACTAGGACATTAATGGAGTGGGGTCCACGTCCCGAGCCAGAACCGCCACCATGGACAGACGCCCACCCGGACCCTCCCTATGCTCTTGAGGTGCGTCCGGGAGTCCGCACCTTAGGGGGGGGGGTTCTGTCACGCCTTGGTCATAGTGTTTTGTGTTTTCGTTATATAGTTGGTCAGACCAGGGTGTGACATGGGTTTATATGTTGTTTTTCGTATTGGGGTTTGTATAGTTGGGATCGCGGCTGTTTAGGGGTGTGTCTAGTTTTGCTTGGCTGCCTGAGGCGGTTCTCAATCAGAGTCAGGTGCTTGTCGTTGTCTCTGATTGAGAACCGTATTTAGACAGCCTCAGTTTCGCTTTGTATTTCGTGGGTGTTTGTCCTGTCTCTGTGTTATAGTCACCAGATAGGCTGTAATTAGTTTCACGTTCCGTTTGTTGTTTTGTATTCTCACAGTTATTTCATGTACGTATTCTTTCATTAAAGTCATGAGTAACCTACACGCTGCATTTCGGTCCGACTCTCTTCATTCAACAGACGAACACCGTTACAGATTGATTCGATACTTCGTCTGACATGTTTCTACGGACAGTAATGGAACTTTTTGACTTTGTCTGCTCGTGTGTCATGAATTTGGATTATTGGGCTGAACGCTCTAACAAAAATGAGGTATTTGGACATAAAGAGGTACTTTATCGAACAAATCAAACATTTATTGTGGAACTGGGATTCATGGGAGTGCATTCTGATGAAGATCAAAGATAAGTGAATATTTATAATGCTATTTCTGACTTCTGTTGACTCCAACATGGCAGATATCTGTATTGCTTGATTTGTTATCTGAGTGCCGTACTCAGATTATTGCATGGTTTGGTTTTTCCGTTAAATTAAAAAAAAATCTCACAGCGGTTGCATTAAGAGAAGTATATCTTTAATTCTGTGAATAACAGCTGTATCTTTTATCAATGTTTATTGTGAGTGTTTCTGTAAATTGATGTGGCTCTGCAAAATCACCGGATGTTTTGGAAGCAAAACATTACTGAACGTAACGCGCCAATGTAAACTGAGATTTTTGGATATAAATACGCCCAATATGACTACAAATTATCTAATAAGTTACCTGTAAACCTGGTCCAAACATCTCAAACAACGTTCCAAATCCAACCTAAGGTATCCTAAGATGTAAATAATCGATCAAATTTAAGACGGAATGTACTGTATTATAAAGTATTATAAATTACAATATGTTCAGAGTTGTTTGTATTGATCAGACATTTATTTTATGATTAACGTCAGAACAGAAGAGACAAAATATTGATCAACATGAACACACATGAACTTTATTAATTGCTATTTTTCAGTGCACTGTTTTGTAGCACGAACATTCACAAACTGGATAATCATGTTGTCCCTGTCTTGAAAACATCATTGGTTTTGAACATGTATCTGCCATTCTGTGACATACATCTCACAATACTTGCATACATTTCAAAATCTCAATACCACTGATTAGGTTTGACTTCGAACATCATTCATCGCCAAAGCCCTAAGCAAGGGAAAGTCATCCCAAAGAATGCATAACTCTCCCCTTCCTGGGCCGTCATTCAGGCATTCTCTAAAGGAAACTTGATCCCCAGATGTCTCATGGACGGGAACATTCTGGTACTCCTTTGGGCTAGAGGGCTCCTCGAGGTCCTCCTCCAGGAGTGGCTGTGTGGACTCTGAGCGCAGGTAGGCATGGGATTGGCTTGGTGGCTGAATTGAGTACGGGCTATCAAAGACCACAGTGGCATACGGAACAGAGTGTTGATGTGACCCTATGTAGCTAGGGCTGAGGGCTTGGGGGGAGCCACATATGGACTCGCCCAGGTCACTGGTGTCACTGCAGCGGCACCAGGGGTCATCGGTGATCTCGCCACCCCTCTTCTCAAGACCCTTCTTGGGCAGGTCCAGGAGGCTGAGATTTGAGAGATAGACCAGGCTGGATTCCTGCATGTCCTCAACAGGGGGAGTATCCTTCAAAAATAAAAATAAACATGTATCGCCTTTGTCAAACCACAGAAACATTAAATAGAATAGAATAAATGCCTAAAAGATTAGTAACCCTTGTGTTTAGGGATTATCAACACACACTGAATACATGGTTTGTCATGATAATCCTAATACTGCACCTGCATTGAATCCAATGTGTTCCACCTCTTGATGCTGCTGTTGGCAGGGTCGGGAATCTTGGGCCAAAAGCACATCTTCAACCTTTGGATAAGAACAGAAACTTGTATTGTTTTTAAATAGCACAAACACACAAGTATTTACTGACATGAAGTCAATGTTGAGTTCTCACCGTTCATGTGTTGAGAAGCAGACCAGAACTGAGATAATGATAAGCAATGACAGCCCAACACCAGAGGAAATAACTATCAAGATGATAGCCAAGTCGTCTGAAAATATATAGATTTAGGACATATGTTTTAGACAATTTACTGATACAGTATCTGACCTCACATAGAGTGGAGCGCCATGAGTCTGGCAAGCGAGACTAGTCCTCAGATAACACCGCACATTACTTTTATTTAAAAGCACTTCACTGATTGACTTTACTTTTTGACAAAATTCTAATACCAACCCATTGGTTCAGTTTTGAGTGTAACCTCTGATCCGTTCAGACTCCCGCCACCTGTGCTAACCATAATAAAGGCTTTGTATGAGGATGAACGGTCGAGCTCTCGTAGAACCACCCTCCTCTTTTCCAGCTCAGCAGTCACAACTGTAAAAGAGTGATACAGCAGCTGCAGTATGAGTTTACATGTTCATTTATTTAACCAGGCAAGTCAGTTGGGAATAAATACTGGTAACACTTTATCTGGATAGTCAATCTGTAGATACTCCACTAACTACCTACTAACCCTAGCTCTAAACCTAACCTTAACCATTACCATTATCCTAACCCTAAACTTAACCCTTACCCTTATTCTAAACCTAACCATAACCTTAGAAAGCAGTTGATCATATGACAATCTGTAGAGCATCTAGACTATCCAAATACAGTGTGACCTAAATACTTATTTACAATGACAGCCTGGCAAAATAAGGCTTTTGTATGAACTTTCAGTCATCTATAGTTGTATCATCAATGGTGAATCATCAACAGCGTCACAATAAGCATCTTCCCACCTTTGGTGTTTCCCTGCTCATCCCAGTAGAAGATCTGGTAGCTCTGCACGATCCCATTCCTCTGGCATAGTGGAATCTCCTCCCAAGTAAGCTCAATACGAGAATGCAAAATCTCCCTCACCCTCAGATCTGGGGCGGCAGATGGGGCTGCCATAAACAACGGAGAACATTAAGGACTATATGGATTAAATGGCAATAAAAGTAGTGGTGATTACCATATCAATTATATAATGTCATAAACCTAATGGTGCTTTGATTTGTGGGTATTGTCATGTTGACAAAGAGCTACAACGTAGGCGCTTGATATAAATAGAGTAGAATAGGCTTATAGTAATGGTGGTAGCAGTATGCGGAAGTGTAATTTGCTATATGTCTCCAATAGAGGGAGGCATTGTAACACCTTTCATCAGCTTGTTTTGCAGCTAATTCGCACCCCATTGACTCAAAGGAAGCCTGCAACACCTCCCTTGATCTTGTAAAGATCTTACAAATTCCAAGCTATAAGGGTTAGTGTTTACCGACTTACCCTTTTGTCTAGAGTACGCCTCGACGGTTTGAGGAAGGCCAATCCCGTTCTTATACTTTGGATACACAGAGATCTCATAGGGATTGTATGGCTCAATGCTCTCTGTAGACGGTGATAGAGACAACAGTGAGATACACTGAGATAACAGTGGATCCAAGTTCATAAATGCATAGTATGTGGATAAATCCTGCAAAGAAAAAGTCTGCACAAATCAACTCAAACAACAAACTAGAGAACACACTCGCTCACAAGCTGATACTGTAGATGCAATCCAATGAAAACGTTATTGTCCCTGCAGATAAATGAATTGTGCAGCCAGGAGAATTGTACATCAAAGAAGTACATAGTCCTCCCACAAACTTCTAACACAGAACTGGAGACACATGACAGGTGAATGAAACCACATAGTGTACATTATGAATCTATACCGTTATAACTGACATAAACCATACCTGATATTAGAGTGCTGGATTGATTCCTGTCAATGTGGTCAAACAAGATGAGGGAAGGGTCCATTTTCCACAATGGTCTCCACACCACCACATAGCCTGTGACACTGGATGAATGTATGCTTGTCCACTGGACCAGTAGAGATCTCTCATCATGAGGAAGGACATTGACGTCAGAGACTGCTGCCAGAGCTGGAGACAAATAGAGATTTTTACCACACAATATATCACAGGTAAGCTTAAACACCCATAGATTGAGTCCCAAATGACACCATATTCCCTGTATAGTGCACATAGGACTCAAAAATAGTGCACTATGTGGGTGTTAGGGATGCTGACATAACACACATAACACCTTCTGCTTATGCATATATTATGATTTCTTAAATTGACCCCAGGCCTAGATCAGAGGATTGCATAGGTGGACGAAATATGGTGACATTTCCACCCAGCCAATCAGAGGAAGCTATTACCATAATGCTGATATATATGCAATCCTCTCAGATCTACAGGAGTGCCTACCGTGTAGGGGATGGTTTTGAATTCAGCAACAGGGATATTTAGTTTTCGCTCTATACTGGAAGTGCTCTATCTTGAAAAATGTACTACTGACATACTATTTATTGGGATTTTATTAACAGTGGACTAATACACAAAATGCTAAAAGATTGAGTAAAATATCCCTTTATACACAATCTAACTATTAATAAAGCTTTACCTCTGTGTTGAAACACCTCCACCTCCGTAGGGCTGGATGTCCCTGCAGCGTTCCCAGCGCTGAGGAACACTTTCCTTGTGCCCCTGGGAAGCTGGAAAACACAGTGGCTATCCAAGGTGATGCACAGCTGTCCCTTTTTCAGGGGTTGTCTCTGGCGCGAGACAACATAGGACAGGTTCTTGCCATTGGCACGAAACTGCTTCGATGGCTACAAAAGGCAGAAAGGAGATGAATGAGGAAGGGCAAGTTGTGTGGACCGCTATCACAGGAAACAAAGTTTGTGATGTGTCAAATTTGAATGTGTTCTGTGTGTCGTTCTCACCTTCCAAAACAAGTGTAGACTGAGAGACTTATGCCTCTGCTCTCTAGATTCCTTCATCCAAGAGTTGAGTCGTCCGGTGGGAGCTGAAAAGAAACAGAAGTGTCCATTTTGAAACTCGTCACATTTGTGCCTCTCAGTTGTGAGGAGAAGCAAAGAATTCTTCCAGACTAGACAGGTGTAGGCTATAAATTCACTTCCAAAGAGCCTAGTGTTTGTCAATACATACATTCTACCAGAGCTGTAAAAAGAGGGATAGAAAATGTAGGACGTTTCATTAGCACAGAGTGAAAAGTAAGCCCAATGAACGGAGAAATAATAAATAGATTCAAAGATTTGTACCATGGGAGTGATAAATTACATTATATTAAAACAGAACTGATGCAGGACATACCCCTCTCAAGCGTGACTGCAGTATTGCTGTTACTCCATTCACTCCATGGACTCTGTTGATACCTGACCCGTATCTGGATGTGGTACTCTGTCCCGTGGAGCAGACGACACACTTCCATGGGTCTCTGGCGCATTAAGCGCTGCACTGGGACCTAACACACATGCACGCGCACGCACGCACGCACACACAAACATACATGCACACGCAAACACACACACAAACACACACACACACTCACAGTAATGTCATTATTTTTATGGTTACCTAGTACAGTTGGTGTGATCTTTTATTTTTGTTTAATCAAAATAATTTTGGTTCAAACGGTTGCAGTATGTGGACACTTAGGAAATGGACATTCTCTTACTGGTTCTTCACTCCACTGCTTCCTGTTTGCTGTTTTCAGTCGCACCTCCAAGGTCACAGTGGTCACCCACGCTTGCTGTTCAGAGAGACCCCAGCTGAGACTTAGGCAGCCATACCTGTTTGGCTCTGCTTGGACCTTCAGAACTTTTGGAGGGTCAAACTTGGCTGCAATATGAGAGTTATATTAGAACTCCTATGATGTCAATAGCTTAATCTCAATACCATCTCACAAAGTACTTGTGCATACGGTTCTGTGTTTAGGTTTAAAGAATACAGTGAGCTTCAGAATGACTATCTTTTTACAGTGTCTGCATAAGGACAGCTTCAGAGTCACAAGTGACACCAAGTCGGTGTGACGGAAGTTGTCCTAATATGAACAACCATATTCTGTAAATCACGGCCCAAATCACTACTTCCTTACCTGACTCCATTGGCTCCAGAAGCAAAGGTGTTGAGGTGGCTTGACCCAAGGCGTTCACCGCCTTGACATATATTTCTATCTCTGAGAAGAGAACAAAGCCGGTCCGTGGTATCTTGTAGTGATGTACCCCTGGCGGCAGCATGTACGTGTTGCTCTCTGGTAAGTCCCTGTTAAGATGAAGAAATAATACAACTTCTTGAGCAAATCACAGTTACGCATCTTCCCCTTTAAGTTCTTTGGATAACCTCCACACCTATGTACAGTGATATTAGGAGGTTGCCACAGAAAGCATCGTGGAAGTAACATCTAAACTGGTTCTCTATGGATAACCACCACGCATATGCAGGCATTTAAAAAATAGCATCGTAATTACAATATACATTTGCATTTGACATGTAAATGTAAATCTAAAAATACAACAGATGCACTTGTCCTCCACCAATAGCCACTTGTTACCTGATCTCAGTGTAGAGAGTGTACTGTGTGGGCAGGTGGGTGTCCTGTCCTGGGTCCCATTGGCATGAGAGGGTTTCCGGCTTGGTCAGGTTAGTCAGGCAGCTAAGGTTCTGTGGTGCTGTGGGTGGAACTATGAAAATAACAATTATTGGGGTGAGCAAAACAGTGTCAAATTTAGTCACCACTCAGAGCCTGGGTGGGTTCCTGCCTTTCGAGGGAGTTTTTCCTAGCCAGCTTGCTTCTACATCTTTCTTGCATGCTGTTTGGGGTTTTAGGCTAGGTTTCTGTATAACGATTTTGTAACATCTGCTGATTTTAAAAGGGCTTGATAATTACATTTGATTTGATTTTGATTTAATTTTGGAACAGAAAATGATCAGAACTGCATTACTGAACTGTTCATTATCAGTTCAGGTTTTTAATTATTTATCTGAGGTGAAACGTATGTTTAAAACATGTAAAGGTTGACTCAGCGATATGAGGTTGACGCAGAAAGTAAACAGTATAGGGTGTCAATTCTCTCAACAACTAAGAGAGTTGAAGCATGAGGCTCAACTTCACAGCTGTTTCGGTCGCGCGGCTACCACGCTGCAACAGCTGTGAGGCGAAGCCGTGCACATGCACAGACACTGTGCGCGACTGTGTGAGAGCCAAGTCCACCTTTAAAAACATTAGAATGAATTCTTATTTTATGCTCAGATTTCCCAGAACTGCTCTTTGAAATGAAAGTACAGCATGTTCAGTACTAGATGTTGGACATGAGGGAAACCAGGGAGGTGTGGCACTACAAGACAAACCTGCATTTTTTTTCATTCCAACATTTTAAAAAATTAAGAAATGCCATTCTTTACCATGGTCCCATCTGTAAACCTTTTATGTGGGGTCAGGGATATCCCTTACTATGAATGACAATGGAGCTATGGTAGACCATACATACAGCACATCACTGAACAGGCATAAATAAAACAAAGAATGAAAAAAACGTCTCTCACATCCAGCTCTTATCTCCACTGCTCCTACGATCTGACACGGGAAGGTGTGGAGGACACAGCACGTGAGATATCCCTTGGTGTCTGTGAAGCTAGGTATAAACACTGTTGAGTTCCAGACACTCTGATTGGCCACAGAATATAAAACGGTGGAGATCCAGCCACTTTCATTGGCCGCTGCAGAGGTTCTACCACTCTCATTGGCTGCTGCAGGACTGCTGGGAATAAGGCGTTGGTTGAGGTGCCAGACAATGTGGTTGAGGTGCCAGACTGCCCCCTTTATGAGTGGGCAGTCATCTCTGATGATGCAAGAGGCAGTCACCGGTGACCCCAAGGCCACCACAGGGGTGGAAGTGTGTACCCGCACAGATGGAGACGTGTGAACCTCTGTCAGGAATGGAAAGAGAGCCAAGAGCAGATCAATGCATCAGCAACATTGAGGGAGAAGGTAGAAAAGGGGCTCTTTAAGCCACCAAATAAAATACTTATCGTGAGATACAGCTCCATATTTCTTGCCTACTGTATATTTGCATGTCTCAGTGAAACTCAAATGACACTGATCACTTCAAGATTCACATTTCAAAACAACATTTGTAAGACAGTGGGATGTGAAGTGTCTATTCTATTATCTGTGCTACTGCTGGCAAGGTGTTGCCATTTAGAGAAGGTTATTTATTACAAAGACAGCACTCACCATCTTTCGTTCCGTTCACAAAAGCCAGCAGCAGCGTGGCAAACATTGTTATCCAGGCTGATGCCATGGTGATACAAACCTGTGAGAGGGGAAGATGTGAAATGAGTGATTTTGAAGAAGAACGGGTGAAAAAGTACATTGCATTCAATGGAATCAAAACAACATTTGAAATTCCAGAGCTCTTATGGACAGCAGTGTATAAATTGTAATGGAAATGATAATGACTATATATTTTTCTAACCTGTCATGAATATACTGTTTGACAGTACAAGCTGACATGAGCGAAGATGCATCATCCACAACTGATACACGGAAATTACGAGGGAAAAAAAGATTAGACAGCTGTCTTTGACAAACAAAGAAACACTTGGGACACTCACAATTCCTCAGTCATAGGAAATGTGTTAATGACATAAAGACTGATTCTAAAGTCTAAAGATCAGAGTGCACCAATCACCAATGGCAAGATGGCCATCAGCCGATTCACTCAGGTCATGCTTGTGTCTCTATATGTTCTGTGAGGAAAAAGAGAGGCCGGTTATTTCCTCTCTGTCATTTGGGACTGTCCCCTTCAGGTACACTGTAGCAAAACACTACACAATGCAAAATGAAATTTGAGCGCTTCTTATTGGACAAGATCAGCTTGTCTCTCTTCTTTTTCTTCCGTTTGGTGCCTAATGAATATGACTCTTGTTTTTAAAACCTCTGTGTTATCTCCATGCTGAGAAGGCACATACTGGTGACAGGCAACTGAAAACCACATCCTTGTGAAACCTCTTGTGAAATGTAACTAGGCCCTCAAGGCTAAGATGGAGAATGGCATGCCCAATGAGTGTGTGTGTTCGGAATTAGATTATAGCTTGTTTGAGGGTGTTGACATGTACATCCTTGATTTCTCTCTCTCTCGTTCTCTCTCTTGCTCTCCCTCCAGTTGCAAGCCTCTCAACCTGCCTGTATCTTTACCAGTGGACCAAGGCCTTTCAGTTTCTTATTATTATTCTTTTTTCTTACTTTTACCCCCAATTTTGTGGTATCCAATTGGTAGTTACAGTCTTGTTCCATCACTGCAACTCCCGTATGGACACGGGAGAGGTGAAGGTCGAGAGCCGTGCGTCCTCCGAAACACAAACCAACCAAGCCACATTGCTTCTTGACACAATGTCCACTTAACCCAGAAGCTAGACGCACCAATGTGCCGTGCACCTGGCGATGGTGTCAGCGTGCACTGCACCTGGCCCGCCACAGGAGTCGCTAGTGAGTGATGTGACAAGGACATCCCTGCCGGCCCAACCCTCCCTTAACCCGGACGACACTGGGCCAATTGTTCGCCGCCCCATGGGTCTCCCTGTTGCGGACGGCTGCGACAGAGCCTAGTGGCACAGCTAGCACTGTGATGCAGTGCCTTAGACTACTGCACCACTCAAAATGCCATGCTCTGCAGTTTCTGAACAGTTGCCAAATAATGTATCACTTAAAATCTAAAATCACTGAAGTAGGAAAATAACTGAGAAAATGACATCCTTGTGAAACGTATTGGCAACCCTCTGGCAATGGACCAATCACAGCCTTGCCCCCATTACTGTTATTTGGCTAGAATACATATGCCAACTAGGTGAAATGTAACTAGGCCCTAATGGCTAAGATGGAGGATGCCATGACCAATGAGTGTGTGTGTTGGGAATTCGATTATTGCTCATTTGAGGACGGTAACATGTACATCCTTGAGATCTCTCTCTCTCTCCTTTCTCCCTCTCCCTCCCTCCCTCTCTCAAACGTGCCTGTCTCTCTGCCAGTCTACCAAGGCTCTGCAGGTTCTGAAACGTTGACAAATGATTTATCGTCAATTAATATTAAAAATCACTGAAATAGGGAAATAACTGCGATAGACCAGTCGAAATTGAAATGTGTTTCTGAATTTGGTTACCCTTTGGTTACCATTCAGCGGTCTGAAAATTAAGTAATAAATTGTCTGTGGATAATCTGAAAAACGTTTAAATGAATAGAATGACAGTAAAACAGTTATGCCATGTGTTAGCTGAGTAGTTAGATGAAATTCACTACAATTATGTTTATTTTCCACTTTGATGACACATTTTCTGTACTGCTAACATTAACTTCCAGTCATTTTTTGCTCGTATTGCTGATCCCATTGTATTGACTTTTTCCGCAATTATGCAAAGATTTATGGGATATTAGAATCCCCTTGTCCTAACCTGTATATTTTTGGCCTAGAGTAGGGGACGGAAAAGATGCCTGCTTTCCAAATGGCACCCTATTCCCAACATTTGGGACGCAACCTATGTAGTGGATGCGTGATGTGAGGCCATTGAAGTCTCCTTCTATTTACTGCTTATCATCTGTCTGCATAAAGGCCTCCACTTCGCTCTTCCTCCCTATGCAGAGTTTCACCTTATTATTATTGCAGGGAGCTAATTGCCTATGGCTCCTAAATGTCCCTTGCTGCCTTGAGAGAGAGAAAGAGAAAGTGACAGAGAGATAGACTGACAGACAGAGCGTGACAGGAGAGAGAGCGAGAGAGTGACAGAGGGAGACAGACAGAAAAAAAGTTATTACATTTGGAGTGATTTATTTTGTCACCGGCTAGCATGTCGCTCTCTCGCGTCATTATTTAGTATGCTTGTAAACGCAAATGCCAATTTCCTGTTTTCGATTAAAGGAAAGCAGGGTTATGATATATTTTCCTTCTATAGGCTAACTTATCATTGTAATACAAATATGTCAGGATGGTCAATAAACATTCCTAATTTATGTCAAATGTTTGAGTACCTTTAGATGCCATGTCTACAGGCATTCCATGGAATGGTTGGATTTTATAATGTCATTTACAAGTATGGAGTGGACTTTTTTTTCCCCGAAAAGGTTGTTCTCCAAACTACCTATAATGGCACATTATTCTCACAAAAGTATGTTATTGTTTCAGAGGGATTTTGACACCCTTTGTTGTGTAATGGATGTGTCGCAAAGATACAATATTTCAACATGTTCTATACCTTGTTCCTCTGTCTCCCCTTAAACGTGTTCTTCTCTTAAGCCATTGTGGTAAATGTTACAACAGTCCCTCTTTCTCGATTAGGCAATATCCTCCAACTGGCTGACAAAGTTAAAGCTTTGCCTATTTCTCCTTTTGTTTCTCTTTCTCCGCAAAGCTTCAATTGTACTTCTAGTTCATTTGGTAAACATAGATATGTACAAATCACTATTTGACAATCTGCCCTCTAATTTTCGATTAGAGGTTTCCTCTTTGCTGGAAGGTGACCTGAGACACTAGACCTCTCAATGACTAATACTTTGTCACAAAAATAAAAGAGCAGAAAGAGAAAAACAAACTCTTTCACATCCTCTTTTGCATATATTGACAGCACATAGACATCTTATGCCTATCCAGGAATGAGAGATATACTTTGTTTTTTTTCCATTAATATTCCAAAAGAGTAGAAGTAGTATGAGTGCAGATGGTGATCAGCTAGTAGTGATGCCAAAATGGTTGTATAATTGTCACATTAAAACTGAAAAGGTCATGATGTCAGGTTGGATTCAAAACTTTTCAAGTTAGATACATGTACTGATGATATGTCACTAAATCCTATTACATTACCAATAAGTAAATCATTTGACATATCCACACAGTTGAACAGGGAGATTAAATGTCCTTGTCTGAGCTTCTCACTCACTCACTCACTCACTCACTCACTCACTCACCAATAACAGATAGTGTTTTATCCCCCCCCCTCTCCTCTGTTAGATTCAAGTGAATCAGAAGGTTTGGTAGGTAGCGTGGTTCAGAGATAAAGAAAATCAATTAGAGAGCAACACCACTCACCACACAGCCTCAGCACCCAGAAAGGCTTTCATTAGACTCTGGTGTAGACAGGATCAGATGGAACAGAGTGGCGAAATGGAACTCCGGTTCCAGGGCCACTTGAGTTGAACAGCCAGCCACATCCTTATTTTGAATTCACCATATACAGGAAAGATAACATGACGTGGGGTGGTGGGGCACATAACAGGAGAGATAGGGAAGTCAAGTTAAATGCCTTGAGAGAAACCCAGAGGAATAATCTCACGTAATGGAGTCAGATGCTCGATGTTATGTGCATTTGTCCACAAGTGATTAATAAATTAGTCAAGCTATTTGAAATAAACATTATATTTTAAGTTTGAGTATTTAGAATTTTCACAGGTGTCAATTGTCACAGCCATCTTCAAAGAAAGGCACGCTAATCCAACTCTTGTGAAGGACAAATTTGACATTTCAGAGCTGGAAAGTAAATTAAAGACTGTCAAATTGATTATTATGCTATTTTATAAGGGCACAAGGCGAGAACCAGATGCAGACACAGGAGGCAGATGGTAAATGTCTTTGAAATTTATTAAATCCAAATAGAGGTAGGCAAAAGAATGGTTGTGTACAGGCAAAAACTCAAAACCAGTTCAGGGTGTAGGAGGTACCAAAGGGCAGACAGGCTCGAGGTCAGGGCAAGCAGAATGGTCAGGAAGGCGGGAATGGAGTCCAGAAAATAAGAAAAGGTCAAAACCATGAGGACAAGCAAAAAGAGAATAGAAACAGGGTATGGGGAAAACACACTGGTTGACTTGAAAACATACAAGACAAACTGCCACAGAGAGACAGGAAACACAGGGATAAATACACCAGGGAAAATAAGCGACACCTGGAGGGGGTGGAGACAATCACAAGGACAGGTGAAACAGATCAGTGTGTGGCATCTACAGATACCATGCATTAATTACTTAAGAATGGTTTTGTTTTGAGCTCTTTCATAGAACAGTCTGTAAAATGTAGGCATATAAAAGCACTTCTTAAAGCTTTCTCTGAAGGTGACCATTTTGGGTTCCATGCAGTCTTTTTGAAGAAATGACTGAGGTGTGATCGAGTGTTCTGAGAAGATATGTTGTTTGTGCTCCAAGCATCATATTGATCCCGTCTTCCTAAGCCAAACGTGATTGTTTTCCGTTGTGTATTCAAATTGCAATACTACTGTATGTGCTTAATTAAAAGAAGTGGCGACTGAAAACAGAATCGTCCCCGGCATTTTTAACACACCAGCCCATTTTCTTCCCCCTTGAGGCCCCCATTATTAGCCAAATAATGATAATTTAGAAAAAAAAATAACATGTTAGACAGGCCTAACAATGGACCAGCTTCAAAGCAGTGGCTGACTGTTTTCACTCTCTTTTTTTGTCAGATAGGTTGTGTATCCCTGTTTTTGGTTAGCTTTTGTGAACTCAGTCATTAACAAGTCAAGTACCTGTGAAAGCACAGTTGCTTGGTTGTTAGATCTATCCAGTGGAAATAACTGCCATTTCCTGTTATCTACTTCTTACAAGCAAACCCTTATAAATGACAGCCAAAAACCTGTTCTGAGCTCTTTCATAGAAAAGCTCTAACAATGGAAATACATGGCCACACCCACACACACACATGCCGGGGCAGGCGGGAGAAGGTGAGATCAGATGGGAGAATTCTAGTAAATTTATTTTGATTAAAAAAAAATGTAACCTTTATTTAACCAATGATCTTTTGTAGAAAACATATCAATACACGAATGACAACATAAACATTACGAATGTATATAATAACCCTTCACTTGGTCTTCTTAACGCTACAGTATAAGCCTCCTCCCGCATGCCTCTGGAGTCAATCCTCTCGCTTTGCCTCTTCCTCTCTGGAATGGCCTGGTAAAAGGCTGCTATATTTGCTCCCAAAGAGAAACATTTGAAGACAAATAGGAATGAGGTATTAGAACTATTGACTGGCCATTAAAGCTCTTCCTCTTCGTCACATTAAGACTATATTTTTCATAAAGAAACATGGCTTCAGATTCCAGTAATATTGTACAGAACACCAATATCTCAACCCTGATAGAAACCTATACATTTTGAAATCTGTTCATATGCAAAGTTTTACTGCAAACAAAAAACACACATTTTCATAAATAACTATTTAGCAAATACGTTAAAATGGAACGTATAGTGCATGAGACTATGTTGCATATCTACAGATCCCTTATCTAGGAACAACATAAGAGTATGACCTCCTGTTTTTGAGTTTCCTCCATTTTAAGCTATATACACCACTGTCTTCTCCAATGTGTAGTGGCCCCTCTCTGTCTGTCTAACCTTTTGTTGCTTTGCTAATAGAAACAGCTCTTAAATGTGATTTTAAACTGTGCCTTGACCCTCAAGGGCACTCGGAGCCAGTCGCCATGTCACATTTATTAGCTTATTAAGTTGTAAAATGATTTTGTTTTGGAGGCCTCGGTTTCAAACATAGAGGCTCACCCACTCAAATTTTCATCTAACTACCATATCCCCACTCTCCCACTCTCCTGCGTCCTCACAAACCATAATGAAACCTAACTGTTAATCAGAGGGCGCCAGAGAGAGAATTAAAGGAATGCATAACCAAGTCATTGAGTGAAAATCAACAGAGAAAAGAGAAGTAGACACTAATTAAAAATGCATTAACTGATTATCGTGCAGTTGACATATTTTGCTTGATCATTTCCTTTAATCAGTGTTAATGAACGGCGTGCTCTCAATCTATTGGGTATTACATGTTACATCTCAGTAAAATTAGCTCTGGGCCCCGAGTGAACCCGGGCTGATGATGAACCATCCTCGCTTGATTGGAAATCCTGTGTATGTACTCTATTTTACTGCTCACTGAGGGTCTCTCCCCTTTAGCTTCTTACGCAAGTTAACAGAGACTTACCATTTCAGGGTAAATATTCGGCACCGTATCTTTTCCAGGACCCTTTTCTGGTGAAATACACAGAGTGTACAAAACATCCCTGTGGAATGCTTTCGACACCTTGTAGAGTCCATGCCCTGAAGACCTGAGGCTGTTCTGAGGGGGTCCAACTCAATATGAGGACAGTATTCCTAATGTTTTGTACACTCAGTGTATATTGTAATAGATACACGTCAAAGCTCTTATTGCAACTAGTGAAGTACCCATAATGTATTCAAGATAAACCCATACACATTTGAAGCTTCCCTCATGGATTTACCTATACATGTTTACTATACAACATCTACAATATGTGATTCACTTGTTTGACATCAACACAGTTTGTCCCCCCAACCCCTGCTGCTTGGCTGGTATAGTGTTTTTGAACTGGCAATAGTTAAAGGAAATAGGACTGTGGCTGCATGCACTTCATAGCTGTCTCTGAGAAGCTTGGGGATAGAAATGGGGAGGGTGAGAGAGAGGGAGGGAGGGTCAGACAGGCTCAGACTCACGCTCCTGCTCCTTACATGCACCCAATCCACTCCTATCTAGTACCTGTCAAACGCTGGCCGCAAAATGGAATTGACTATTGATTTCCCTCTTACCACAGGTCAGTGGCACTGGCAGCCTAGTGGGCTCACAGAGAGAGGCTGCTGTGGGAGGGAGGACAAGAGGAGGAGAGAGGGGACGAGGGAGGTAGGGAGTGAGGGATGGATGGGGGGATAGAGGGGGTAACCACAGTCGTATAAACCACACTGTGCCTCCTGGGATTATGTGTTAAGAAGATAATTACGTTTGAAAAGGTGTTTGAGGGTTTATCGACATGATCCAGGAAAGATAAGGCGCATTCAAAGAGTCAACTATGTCAGAGAATGTTGCCCAAAACCAGAGCAACAATGACTGATTACAACGCAAAACTGACTTCAGATTTTCAGACAGGTTAAAGATGGATTTTTAAGCCTTGAGACAATTGAGACATGGATTGTATATGTGTGTCATTTAGAGGGTGAATGGGCAAGACGCAAAATGTAAGTACTTTTGAATGGGGTATGGTAGTAGGTGCCAGGCGCACCGGTTTGTTTCAAAAATTGCAATGCTGCTGGGTTTTTCACTCTCACAGTTTCCTGTGAGTATCAAGAATGGTCCACCACCTAAACGACATCAAGCCAAACTTGACACAACTGTGGTAAGCATTGGAGTCAACATGTGCCATTATCCCTGTGGAATGCTTTCGACACCTTGTAGAGTCCTTGCCCTGTGGAAATGAGGCTGTTCTGAGGGCAAAAGAGGGAGATGGAAGTGGGGGAGGGGTTGCAACTCAATTTTAGGAAGGTGTTCCTAGTGTTTGGTGTACTCAGTGTATATGGCCCATCTAAATTCCACCAGCATCCAAATGGCACCCGATTTTCTATATAATGCAATACTTTTGACCAGGGCCCATGAGTCTCTGGTCAAAAGTATTGCACTATATAAGGAATAGGATGCCATTTGGGACGTAGCCTCCTTCTCAGGCAATGTCCACTTGTGTGCCTGCCCAGAGTAGAAAATACAACATCCTTTACATAATAAGCTCGGTCTATAATATTGACCTTTTCCTTTCCCTAGTTATGGGAATGAGAGGTGCTCCACTGGAGGGCTTGGAGAACCTGTCACCTCTCTGGAAATGCATACACACAAACACCCACTAGAGCGAGTGTGCATATACACACACACACACACACACACACACACACACACACACACACACACACACACACACACACACACACACACACACACACACACACACACACACACACACACACACACACACAAAACAGAGGGCTCCCCTGAAGCATGAGTCACATGGTGGGTGAGAGTGAGTCACAGTATTAGTCAAAGAGTGTTTGTCGTGTTTGTGAAACAAGTGTGCTTAATTATACTCCCTCGGGTTAGGCAGAGGTTGGCTCCAACAGCCCCAAAGTTTCTCCTTGTGCTGTACGAGGGAACCGGGTCATTAATTCATTGACCGAGAGGAAACAGAAGCATACCGGTGGTGTCATATAGTAAATACTGTATGGTGCTAATATCGCTGTGAGATTGATTAGACAATTTGTAGTTAATTATTCATTTTCTTTGCTGTGTCTTATGTGTTGTTCCAGGGATACTCTCTGTGACAGTGTAGCTGTTGTCACACTTCAATTAGAGAATGTGACGTCTATGCCCCCACATGCTTGATAAATTGGGATTACATGAGAGGCACAGATGCAAAAGCTTGATGAGATGATATTGTGAGTGACAACAATTAAGAGGTTGATAATTTTTTTTGCCATCAAAATACTGTCGGTATAATTAGGAATGTAATCTTCCTTTAACATGGGGTAGCTGGCCAGCGTACACAAAATATTTGGCTTCTGGGTGCAGAGATGATAAAGCGTGTAACTCTGAGCCAGGTGAACCTTCACCAGGTGTATTCCACTAGTGGATGATAGGCCCCTCCCCCATCACGCCTGCCCACACACCACCCATTTGACTGTAGATGTATCACCACACTCTCCTGCCCACACCTCTTTTAAAAACCCAGTTAATTGCTTCACTTTGCTCTGTCACTTACTTTCCTATTTGCGTTCTGGACGAGTGTTCATAGTTGGCTCTCTTTGTGCGTCTGAGATTGATTTATGGCGCGTTCTGTGTAACCTTATCCTTCTCTCCCTCTTTGCACTCCTCAAACTGCCTTTCAGGGAGAGATGAAAGCCGGGAGTGACATGTGCAATCCTTTCACTGAAGGCAAAGGAAGCCTTGCTTTAATTAATCTTCACCAATGGCACATTCAATTGGGTTTCTCATGCCTGCTCTCCATTCAAAAGGCAGAAAGAAATGTGCATACTGTATATTGTCCTAAATGTCACTATATATTGTCCAGGATCTACTAAACATATGGCCAGTGGGAAGTGGACTTACATCAACAGAAGACCAAATTTGAGGTCTGAAAAAAAGTGGCAAAGTTTGATTTTGGAATGTCATGTCCCTTTAACATGTTGTAAACTGCCTATACAGTGAATTTAAACATCTTGATATACCGTAAGATATTTCCAAAGAACTCTGCAAAGCAAATGAATGTATGCCTTAGTTCAAGTGTTAAATGTCAGAAAACAAACATTGAGCCTTTGAAAGATCAAGTCTACTTGGTGAAATGAACATCATAATCCTGTTGCTAAAACAAGAGGCTGAGATTATGGTATTTGCCAGGGGGTAATATGTTTGATTCACAGCACTGGTTGGACAACAGTGCAATCCAATATGGCACCAGCTTGCTTGCACCAATAGATGGCACTCTGGTAGCAGCAAGCCTTCTGAGATCAGTAAGCTTGGACACATTTGACAGTAGATCATGTGAGTCCTACAGAAAATAAACTTGAGGTTAATGAAGTGTAGGCAAAGAGGAAGAGGCTAAGAGAGAGGATGTACTCTGCTCAAATTCTGCCCACATTAAGCAGATCATGAATTATTAAGCAAGTGAGGAGTTTTTGTATGTGGGCCAATGAGAGTGTTGAATTTAGTCAAGATAATAATTTATTGCTATTTTGATACGTGGCACTTATTCGATTTAATATACGTTTTGTACTGCTTGGCTTGTTACGAGTGTACAGGTATAAGTGTGATGCACATGATATTCTGGCCACTTTGGGGACAATAAGTAGACCAGAGCCAGCTGTTCCTTCTCTCGTGTTAGCATCACAGATATAGAGTACCACAGTATGAGTCATAATACCCAGAAAACCTAGCGGTCAAATAGGGAAATGGTTCAAATCATTTCTCCACCATTCATTTTTCCCATAGGGGATTTTAGAAACACTTAAAATAAGGCTGTGTTTCGTGTAGGCTTACCCTGGCGTGACGTTTTGATAACCGTGTAAATCTCTCTAGGTCTAGGGCAAGGTGACTTTTATCAATGTATTTATTCCCCAAAAAGGAAATCCTAATTAGCTGCAAATATGGCTATCAGAAAGAACTACAAATGCAATGATGATCTGGAGGAGACTGCAAAATCGAGGCAAAGGTAAGACTCTCTGAATTAATTATCTAATCAGTGTTGGAAAAAGTACCCAGTTGCCATACTTGAGTAAAGATGCCTTAATAGAAAATGACTCAGGTAAAATAGAAAGTCATCCAGTAAAATACTACTTGAGTAAAAGTCTAAAAGTATTTGGTTTTAAATATACTTAAGTATCACGAGTCAATGTAATTGCTAAAATAGACTTATGTATCAAAAGTAAAAATATTTCTAATTCCTTATTATGCAATCCAGACACCACAGTTTTCTAGATTTGTTTACATTTACAGATAGCCAGGGGCACACTAACACTCAGACATAATTTACAAATGAAGAAAACAGTGTTTAGTGAGTCTGCCAGATCAAAGGAGGAAGTGTGTGAATTGGACCATTTTCCTGACCTGCTAAGCATTCATAATGTAACGAGCACTTTTGGGTGTCAGGGAAAATGTATGGAGTAAAAAGTACATGATTTTCTTTAGAAATGTAGTGAAATAAAATAAGTTGTTTAAAATATAAAGTACAGATCTCCCAAAACAGGACTTTAGTACTTTAAAGTATTTTTCCTTACTTATTTTACAACCACTGGATCTGTTAGCTAAATTTAGCAATGAATAAATTGGCTACATTTCTTTAAATGGACAATTCTATGAACTATCTTGTGCAAGTTTTAAATTGACACAACAGCTGTTAGCAAAGATGCCGGCTAGGGATGACGTGTATGAGCTTGCAGGGATTTGCAGTTTTGCATGTCTACTTTGATGCTAATTAGCATTTTCGAACCAGAGTAAATAGTCAAATATATTGATAAGTCACCTTATCCGAGAGAGATTTACATGGTTATCAAAATGTCACACCAGGGTAAGCCTACACAAAACACAGCCCTTATTTTAAGTAATTCTAAAAGCCAAAATGGGAGAGAAGATGGAAAAACAATTGGAACCATTCCTTGTTTGACCTCTAGGTTTTATGGGTATTATGACACCTCAACTGTGGGGCTCTAATATGGAGAAACCATAAGCTCATATAGGAAAGCGTGCTCACGCGAGAGGAGGAACACCCACTTACAGGAATATATATTTAAACAACTTAGGTGAACCATTCTTCATTTATCCACAATCTTTGGTGTAGTTGTCACATTTATTTGGAGACAAACCCTGGTTGAGTTTCTATCAAATTGGTTTACAGGGACATAATCACGAGGTGATCAAAAGTTGTAGGTCAAAAGCAAACGGAACAATTCATCAAAATGACATTTCAGTTCAAAGTGTATCTTTTAAAATACACTTCTGGTGAGTCGCTACTGGATAACTGGTCTTAAACCAAAATTCTATAAATGTAGCATATTGTAAATCTTTACTTGGTCTATCAGTTGATTTGTCTAGTAATAAATTTTAAAAACACAATCTGAAAAACAGACATTTTATTTGAAGGATAAACACTGGGCAGTGGGGGAAGAGCCATAAACAAATAGTGATTCAGAACAGTGATGTCATGGATAAGTAAATGTAATGACTTCAAACACAGTTTACATGTTTTGCCCTTAAAAGTGCACAAGGTCACAGATTTGCTCACCACTGGTATGTATGTCTGAGGAGCCAAAGGTGGTTTGCAAAGGAGAGTTTGTCCATTAGGAGCTTATTAACCAACAGGATCCGTTTTTTTCTGACACTTCATTTTTGGCTCTTTGATCACTGAATGGACAACACCAGGGTCTGGGAACATTTTTTTTTAGCTCGGAGGCTGATGAGTCCACTCTGGGATGGTGGAGAGGATAAGTCTCTGTGGCCAGGACCATAGGATACTTTTTCCATAGGGTACAGCACCTCTGCTCTGGGGTCGTGGAACAACACTCTGGGTTGTTCTACGTCTGCTGGGGACAGGCTGAACTACAACAGGCTTATAGTAATTGCGAATGTCCACTTTGTCTGAGTACTCAAACTGACCAGGGGCTACCATTACATTTGATCGAGGCGCAGAATTCTTGACTTGCTCAAAGTTGGGCTTGTGGCTGCTAACAAGTTCTCCCTTGGGAGTGTAGACAGAATGGCTGACAGAGGAGTCAGCCAAACTGGGATCAGAACCGTGATAGTTTGGTGAATACGGTTTGGGTTGAAAGCCTCTGGCGAAGACTTGTCCATAGGCCCAGTCAGTTGGATAGCCATCCCCTTGGATTTTACTGTTGCGCAGAAGGCTAGGCTCAAACTCAGCCTCTTTGGGCCCATCATTATTTTCATAGAGGGTTTTTATGGGATCAAAACTCCTATGGCGTGTTGGTCGAAGGCTGTAAGGGACAAACTGGGTCCTAGGGAGGACCAAACCCAGGGCAGCTGCTCGGGCTAGTGAAAAGACAGCAACAAAACAGAAATGTTAGTGTAAGTATCTTACGCAAAAATGACATTAAGGAACAACATGGAGGACATGCACAGGGTACCTCTTGCTGTGTTGGCACACCAGGAACCTCCAGCAAAGACAGAGCCAATCAAAAGAAAACTGCAAGAGATAAAGAAATTCAATACAAATGCATGATCTAGTAAGATAAACATTTTTAAAGAGCCACAAACATTACCTTAGATAAATGGGCAGAGCTCGATGCATTGTTTCAGTGGTATGGACCCAAACTACCTGATGACCAAATGATTCAAGCACCTTACGACCTCTTGACATGCAGCCACTCTAGCCTCAACTCTGCCTGTCTTGATGAACTAATTATGGACAGCTGGTTGTCATGGAGACCGAACCCAAACATTTCATTTACTCAACCATTAGGCAAATTGCTTCATTACACCAGCTGATTAGATAGAAATGTGTGCTCAGCAGCAGTATTGTGGTGGTTTAACCCATCGATATTAAACAGTGTTCTATATATATGTGGTTTAACCGTCCATTTTTTTTACATGCAAGTAAGCTGTAAAGCATGATTTGAATTGAACAGGTCTTTTGAATGTGGAATGTTACAATCTTTACGTATGCAGGATAAAAATGATAAAACGAATCTGATAAAAATGATCATCATTACAGACTATGGCTGTGTTTACACAGGTAGCCCAATTCTGATATTTTTCCACTAATTGGTATTTTGACCAATCACATCAGCTCTTTTCACATAAGAGCTTTTTCAGAGCTGATCTGATTGGGCAAAAGGCCAATTTGTGGAACAAAATATAAGAATTGGGCTGCCTGTCTAAACGCAGCCAAAGCATCTCAGTTGACCTAGGATCAGTTTAGCTTTTAATTTCAGAATGAATAATGTGAATACGGGCCCTGACTTTCATATTCGAATTGGTAAGAATGAGGTAAAAAGCTGAGTAATCATAGGTGCGCACAATTTTCATAATTCCCAAATATACACCATTTTTTTGTTTTGTTACCAAATGTGATGTGATCCACAAGCTTCCTATGACAGTGCTTTCCTATGGTAGTAGCTTGTGTAGATGCAGTAATTGCATTTAGCAATTAAATGGACAGAAAATCATGATAATCTGCCATTTGGAAAAATATTAGACTTAAAGGCCCACAATCGCCTCAGATGCAATGAACGACAGATGACCGACCCCCCTTGCAAGATATATTTGGTCAGTAAAAAAATAAATTTTTTCAAATAAAAGTCACACTAAAGCCTTGTTTTGGTGTTTACTTCAGCGACTTCGGAAGACTGTATAAATCTAATAGGAGAAAAAAAAACATGATTCATTTTATTTCATTAAAGGGAAGAAAATACTTTGCTTTGACTCTGACGATAAAGCTAAGTAGACCAGCAGAGGCATTTAATAATTCACCCAAATTATTTCTGTCAGGACTGACAAGCTAAACGGCGGCTTGATTTAATTCTGTAATTGCACGTTCACCTTTACCCTAGACCCATACTTTGGTAATTAATAAGGCTTACTGTTATTTGAAATGTGGCACAGCAGGTAATGGAATTCAAATTGAAGATGATATGAAACCAAGGATGTGAACGCTTGCTGAGCCAAGGAGCTCACATTTCTCCTGGCCAGGGTGTCACTGGGGAAGAGATGTAGCCAAATCTAATGGAGCAACCTTCTGAGGGACCAAGGACGGCCTACAGTATTGTTCCTTTATAATCAGAAAGCATATTTACATTACCATAGGTTAGATTGACTGTACCTACATTATTCTGTGTTAATAGGAATACATTCTTAAAGGGAGAGTTCAGGATTTTGGCAAATAAGCCCTTTATTTACTTCCCCAGAGTCAGATGAACTCGTGGATACCATTTTTATGTCTCTGCGTGCAGAATTCTTACTAGCGTTTGCACAATTGCAAACTAGCGTTAGCACAATGACTGGAAGTCTATAGTAACTGCTAGCATGCAAGTAGATACCATAGATGTCCAGTCATTGCGCTAACGCTAGTTAGCATTGGCTTGCGAAACTACCTCTAATTTCCTTCATACTGGATACAGTGACATAAAAATGGTATTCATGTGTTCATCTGACTCTATGGAAGAAGACAGATGAAGGGCTTCATTGCCAAAATCCCGAAGTATCCCTTTAATTGACGCCTGATTCTTAATGAACTTGCCTGGTTAAATAAAGGATAAATAAATGTGTGTTCAAAAGTATAGCCCAAACCAACTTCAAATGTAAGTATCCTTGTGAAGGAGGGGGAAAAAAAGAAAATAAATTGTTTCACCTTCAGACTGCTTTCCCTTCTTTCCCTCAAACTTGTGATTGGTGGACAGTGTTAACACAATTCATATCCCAAGTGGAGGTTTAGCGAGGGGGCTTATTTCACCGACATTCCTGCATGAGCTTGGCTGAGCCCTTTGGGGGTACAGTGTCAGCCGTGGAGGGTTGAAGCTGGTCCCCACACTCTGGCCCCCCTGGCCTCTGTCTCGCCTCTGGGGACCAATTTGTGGCTAGCCGGGGTATTCGATGTCACCTCCACAGGATTGGCCCTGGAAGACACTTAGACCCATACTTCTCTGGTTAACCACCAGTCGACAACCATCCACAACTATTATGGAAATAAAAAATAAAGGTCTGTAACTGGACTGTATCGGGTATATACTCCCGATTGGACACATAATTATAACTCTTTCCCAGAGGTTTGTTTTCGGCTATTTGTCCTAAACCCATGTAAATATATATTAAAATCAATTAGGCCTTATAATACGCTGTCCTCTGAGGATTGAAACACATCAAAGCCCATAAGCACACAATCCAATTAAGAGTGTTTACTGCGTGTATTGAATTGCTGAACATTGCCCTCTTAAGCCCCAATCCCTGAATCAGTAAAAAATATTTGCCCAGGTGTGTGTTTTGCAGTGGTTTGTGTGCGTGTGTATGTGTGTGTAATTAGTTTTTGCTTTGCTCACTCCATCGCTGCCCACTGAGGTAGAAGGCCTGAGGAAGTATTGGAGTTTTAACATTGTCTAGCCTAGTCCCCCGTTCCCCCTCCCCTACTGCCCTTGGCAACTCCACGTAACCACTGGCCTTTCGGCTGATGACTCATTATTTCCCTCTTGTTTCAGGGGATAGCCTGAATCTTGAACTTGTATTAACATCTTCCCCACATCCCCCTACTCCTCCTCCCCTCTCCTCTTCCTCTTCATCCCACTACCTGAGCTGCCTGCCGGTGTGGTCACCATCTTTATTTCAGAGACAGGATAGCCTGTCTTGAACTCGTCTTCGCATTTTTTTCCCTCCTTCTCCTCCCACTACCTTTGTTGCCTGCCGGTGTGGTCATCAGACACCAGGCTCTTGGAGGCTCTAGGGCTGAAGCTAGCCCACAGCATGAATTTCAATCAGCAGAGGGAGGGAGGGAGAAGAGAGGGAGGGGAAGATGAATAGAGTTAGAATAAAATAGGAATAGATGGTATTGGAGAGAGGAATGGTGGTAAAGTAAGAGAGAGAGCGAGAGAGAGTGTGTGGGTGGGTGGGTGAGTTTGAGAGAGAAGAACCTATTTTGTCTTTGCATTACCACATTACCAAGTCATCCAATTCATCCTGTGTTCAAACAACATTCATTAAAGTGAAAAGCAAGATATCGGGCCGGCAGAGTCTCGCACAACAATTAATTTGGAAATCTTGTTTTCTACCCTTCTCGTCTCTAAACCGACTGAACAATGACTGTTGGGACACAATCTGTCGTCATCCCTGTACTTTCCAAATGAGTTGAGGCGAAGCGCGGTGTCGAGACACGGCAAAGAGACAACACACAGTGATAATTAACAGTGACAATGTGATGGCTCCTTTATATTCTGTCCCAATTAGGGAAGAAAACTTGTTGTCAAATATCGCCAATGATATTCCAGAACAAATACCCCCCTCATGGCTGGCTGTTATGTGATGTGAGCCAGGGTGCAGCAGGGATGCAGTCACCTGTCAGGACTAATTTAGATGCTGTGAATTCCACATTTGCACTGTGCTACCTTCCCCCATCCTCCACCACCCTCCCTCAGCGTAACTTTGCATTCAGGGACTAATTAGTCCATACAGAGGGCATGAGACTCAAGCAAGAGGCAGATAAACAAATAAACATTCATCAATAACCGTGTCTTATGTTCTTTGCTGTATTACTGCCATCTAAGAAAATGTTATCCGAATAATTCTCTAGATTCATGGCTACAGCATGGTACTGAATATAGTAGTTGGAGAATGGCGGGCTGAGATACGTAGTGAATGCTGTGAGGTTATGTAACAACTCAAATGAACTCATCATCTGTCAAAATTATGTACAATCTATCAGCTTAACCAGTCCAGGTTAGATCATTTGGGTATATTTTTTCTCTGTGTAACATTTATTTGATTTGATTTATTTAACCCTTATTTTACCAGGTAAGTTGACTGAGAACACATTCTCATTTACAGCAACGACCTGGGGAATAGTTACAGGGGAGAGGGGGGGGAGGATAAATGAGCCAATTGTACACTGGGGATGATTAGGTGGCCATGATGGTACAGTATGAAGGCCAGAATGGGAATTTAGCCAGGACACATGGATTCTTTCACAATGTTAAAGGCCATGTTTCCCACATATGTTGACCATTTATTGGCTGCTTTTCCTTCACTCAGCAGTCCATCTCATCCCAAACCATCTCAATTGGGTTGAGGTCAGGTGATTGTGGAGGCCAGGTCATCTGATGCAGCACTTCATCACTCACCATCTTAGTCAATTAGCCCTTACACAATCTGGAGGTGTGTTTGGTCATTAACCTGTTGAAAAACAAATGATAGTCCCACTAAGCGCAAACCAGATGGGATGGCACATCACTGCAGAATGCTGTAGTAGACATGCTGGTTAAGTGTGCCTTGACTTTGAAATAAATCACAAACAGTGTCACCAGCATGCATCCCCACACCATCACACATCCTCCTTCATGCTTCACGGTGGGAACCACACAGGCAGAGATCATTCACCTACTCTGCGTCTCACAAAGACACAATGGTTGGAACCAAAAATCTCAAATTTGGACTCATCAGACCAAAGGACAGATTTCCACCAGTCTAATGTCAATTGCTTGTGTTTCTTGGCCCAAGCAAGTGTCTTCTTCTTATTGGTGTCCTTTAGTAGAGGTTTCTTTGCAGCAATTTGACCACGAAGGCCTGATTCAGTCTCCTCTTAACAGTTGATGTTGAGATGTGTCTGTTACTTGATGTGTCTGTTAATTGATGTGTCTGTTACTTGATGTGTCTGTTACTTGAACTCTGTGAAGCCTTTATTTGGGCTGCAATTTCTAAGGCTGGTAACTCTAATGAACTTATCCTCTGTGGCAGAGGCAACTCTGGGTCTTTCTTCCCCGTGGCGGTCCTCGTGAGAGTTAGTTTCATCATAGTGCTTGACAATTTTTGCAACTGCACTTGAAGAAGATTTTGAAAGTTCTTGAAATCTTCGGATTGACTCACCTTCATGATTTAAAGTAATGATGGACTGTCGTTTATCTTTGCTTTTTTTGAGATGTTCTTGACATAATATGGACTTGGTCTTTTACCAAATAGGCCTATCTTCTGTATACCACCCTGTCATGACATTGGCCTGGTGGTAGGTTTATGACAGTCATAAATACCTCTTCCCCCCCTTTTTCCTCTCTCTACCCTACTGATATTACATTTGCAAAACCCTTGGTTAACATAGAGATTCTGGAGACATCAGAAGGTGGGGGGAAATTAACTATATTCTGGTAATCCGACCAATTGAACATATGCGGTGGTACTTAATGAATATGATGTCATCTGAGACATTCTCATCAATGATAAGATGACATAAACTCTACAGTGGAAAGTCTACACATCAGAGTTATCGGATTCACATGGAATTATTGTTCAATTTAAATGTTTGAATATGAAATTATTTGTGATGGGATGAAATGTGATTTTAGCTTCTAAAATGCGAGATTTGGGTTTTCATAAGGTAGGGCTCTGCTCAATCAATAGCCCGCCCCTGTGAAGGGACATGGGCTATAAAACTTTTCAAACATGCCCTCCTCTCCCTTCCTATATAAAGCCTTGACGACTATATAACCTCCTGTTCCGAGGATGTGAGGACGACGGTCCGATGTCAGAATGGTTCAGATAATAACTACAGAACGAAGCCAACATCAGTGCGAGCTTTGGTTGCGAATGGTATGAACTTTGAACTCTTATTCACTACAGAAGTGATACCTCCTAGCCATTGAGTTAGCAACATCCGCTGCAAACGGGGGTTAGGAAGGAACAGACAGAGTAACCCGTCTACCACACAACGACGTTACTACAACATATTCAATTTACCAGCAGACATTCTTCAAAGGACAAAGGACTCGGTTGGGCAACACGGCCTTCCATCTATAACCAAACTACCGAAGCGCAGCTCAGAGTAAATATCTATTGCATTTTCCTTTTCCAAATGGGCGGTAATTTAGAATGCATAAGATACTGTATTTATGATAGCACAGCTTCGCCCTGTGTTCCTCAGTCTTCCTGCTCTTTCACTCAAACCCAGCCCCTTTTCTTTTGTGTAGCAAGCTGTCATATCTGTTCCGACCGCTAGGGACGTTTTCCTTTATGACGTCATTTGTAATCAAGTTATGATTTAATTATGTGTATGTGTAATTATGTATGATTAGTTAGGTATTTAGTAAATAAATAATTAAACCCAATTCTTCATTGCTGATTCAACTTGTTAGCCGGGGTTCGTGCAGATAACCAAGAATCTACAACTTTCAGATGAGACTAAATTAAGATGACGATTAATATTGACTGCTATTGATGTAAAATATTACTAGGTCTTTAAGAGTTTATTCGGAAGATAACAGCTCTATAAATATTATTTCGTGGTGCCCCGACTCTCTAGTTAATTACATTTACATGAATAGCTCAATCAGGTAATATTAATTACGGAGAAATTATTTGATAGAATAGCATGTCATATCACTTAATCCGGCATAACCAAAGACTCGACAACCCCTACCTTGTCACAGCTGACTGGCTCAAACGCATTCCACAAATGAACTTTTATTAAGGTGCACCTGTTAATTGAAATGCATTCCAGGTGGCTACCTCATGAAGCTGGTTGAGAGAATTCCAAAAGTGTGAAAAGATGTCATCAAGGCAAAGGGTGGCTACTTTGAAGAATCTCAACTATAAAATATATTTGGATTTGTTTAACACTTTTTTGGTTAGTATATCATTCCATATGTGTTATGTCACAGTTTTGATGTTTTCACTATTATTCTACAATGTAGAAAATAGACAAAATAAATAAAATCCTTGAATGAGTATATAAAACTCACGTAAACTCGTACATCGCCTTGGTCCGTACAAGTGCCCTTATTTTAGCGCCCCCAAAACGTAATACTTCCAGATCAACTGTAATGTCAACACCATTGTAAAGCACAATTTCTCCCCTTTCCAACACAATAAATGACATGACCTAAACGCTGCCCATTTCTGCATAATTCAAGAAGGCAATGAGCCCCATCGGGTGTTTTTAAAAATGCCGGGTGGGGAAGCGAAACTAATGCGTGATAGTGAGAAGGAGAGATGTCGTGTGGGAAAATGGCTTTTTTTCACTCGATCTGTCCAACTTATCACCTTATTGCCTCTAAAAATGTAAATAAAACACTATAAAGAGTTTATATAATGTGTCATTACATACCTATTTGAAGGTTTGTGTCGAATTTGAATCGGGTTTTTAGGGTGGTGCTAAAGTGATCTTAGACATAAACAGCGGCTTTGAGAATGATGATCGCATGCAATAATGACGCAAAAAATGACTAGGTATCCCCCCTTATCCCCGTCACTGTCTATTTCTTGTTTTTAAACGATGAGAGAAGTGCTACACCTGGTGGAGAGAGATTGTAAGACAGAAATAGTTGCTTTATGCGTGCTGTACGTTACGACATGACACGTCTAGATGTAACGGAGGGTCCGTTTTTTCAACTTTTCTCCAAAACTATAGAGCCATACCCATGTTGCTCAACGCTTGAATAGAAACCTCGTTCACACCCCCGATTTTGACGTCAACATAGTCGCTACAGTCCCATTAGTTTTCTTTGTAGCCTCGTTTGAATGTTGCGGTTGCACAAATTTGTACGCAATGGGGTGAGTTTACGTTACGTGTGTCCGAACTTTTGACCTGTTCTGTAGATTGAAAACTGTTGGAACGCTGAGCCGTTTGACTGCACCAGATTGCTGTGTGCGAGTGTGTTTCTTTTGACAATGTCAATGAAGCAACGTACTACAGCCATATAGTTTTGAACCTAGAAGAAGAGCGAGAGACCGGAGAAGGCAAGGAGTAGACTGAGATTGGTGTGAAGCATGTCGAGATGGTCAGAAAGCATGGTAAGCTACAGAGTGAGTGTCTTCACAACTGCCTAGTTTGTTAGCTAGCTAGCTATTGCATACAGATATAACTTGGGGTGAAGCATATGTTCTAATATAACTAATCGGGTTGTCATTTAGCTAGCTTGCTAGATAGTTGCATTTTACACTTAGCTAGCTTGCTAGCTAGCTAGATGGCTAGATAATGAACTAAACTGCATTTATCATAAACCATTATTATCTAGCTAGCTACGGTAGCTAAATATCTGTCAGATGTAAAGAAAGCATGATCTTGGCATGTGTCAGAAACAATGGAGTTTGGCCAGCTAGCTCGTGTTAGCTAGATCATATTAGCTAGCTAGCTAGATATTTATTGCCTACAGTAATTTGGAGGTGAAGCAATCCCTCCCCCATTTTTTTATCCCTAATTTCTATCTTGTCTCATCACTGCAACTCCCCAAACGGGCTCGTGAGGCGAAGTTCGAGTCAAGCGTCCTCCAAAACGTGACCCGTCAAACCGCGTGAAGCATACTTTCTAATATAATTACTAGGGTTGTCATTTAGCTAGCTAGCTAACTTACCTAGGCCACTCACCATCTTTGAATCGGTTTGTTGGCAAAATGATCCCTCTACAATCATAGGCTAGCTAAGCTAGCTGCTGACTGCAGTCAATTAAGAAGTATGTTGTCATGATGATATACGTCGAGGTAGCAATTGTTAGACGTGGTGCCATAATTTAAATAATTGCTGAGCTATAAATTCACATGGATGCCATGCAATTTGTCATAGCCATTATCACAAAATGGCATGCAGTTTTATGTATAATCTCAGGTAGCCTAGTGGTTAGAGCGTTGGGACAGTAACTGAAAGATGGCTAGATCGAATCCCAGAGCTGACAAGGCAACAATCTGTAGTTCTGTCCCTGAACAATGCAGTTAACCTACTGTTCCTAGGCTCTCATTGAAAACAAGAATTTGTTCAGGGCTTGCCAAGTTTAAAAAAGGTAAACAAATATAAATTCAATACTGTTGTCATTTATACACAAGAATTATGAAGTAGGCTAACTGATACATGAATCCTAAATACAGCTAGGCTACCATTTTCTTTTGTTAATTAATCTGCAGGTTTGTAATCTGATTTATTGGAGTCTGGTGGAGATAGATGCAACCAAACTCTAAGGCAGGACATCAGTAAGACATTATATTATGTGTTCCTTTACATTGCATGATACCATTTCAAGAGCTAATACTCCACTCATTTAAAAACTCTAAGGGCTAGGGGGCAGTGTTCTGAAGTTCGGATAAATGACGTGCCCAAAGTAAAAAACCTGTTACTCAGGCCCAGTTGTGCATATAATTGGTAGCATTGGATAGCAAACACTTCGAAGTTTCTATAACTGTTAAAATAATGTCTGTGAGTATAACAGAACTGTTATGTTGAGATCATTGTGCATTTCAACGCTTGTCTATGAAATATACAAATAAATAGCTTCCAGATTGCAGTTCATATGGCTTCCACTAGATGTCAACAGTCTTTAGAAAGGGTTTCAGGCTTGTTTTGTGAAAAATTAGTTAGTAGTTGTAGTTTTCAAGGTGGCTCTCATTTTGACTGTAGTCTTGTAGCGTGTGTGGATGAGGGCGCGCACCTCGTTATTTATCTCTCACCTCGTTATTGAACATACTACATTCCATCTTAAATTGTATTGTTTATTTACATATTAAGGTACCTGAGGATTGATTAGAAATGTTGTTTGTCTTGTTTGGACGAAGTTTATTGGTAACTTTTGGGATTCTTTTTGTATGCATGTTGAACTAGTGGAACGGGTGGATTACTGAATCAAACGCGCCAACTAAACTGACTTTTTTGGGGATATAAAGAAGGACTTTATTGAACGAAACGACTATTTGTTGTGGCTCTGGGACCCTTGGAATTGCAAACAGAGGAAGATATTCAAAGGTAAGGGATTTATTTTTGTGAGCCTCTGCTGGTTTGGAAAATGTTTTTAATGCTTTTGTATGTGGGGCACTGTCCTCAGATAATCGCATGGTATGCTGACAACGCGGTTGGATTAACCAGAAGTTAACCAGAAGCTTTTACATTATGTAGGACACTTGTATGTTCATGACTGTTTAATATTATCATTTTGTCATTTGAATTTGCCCTGCTCCAGCTTCACCAGATGTTGTCGAATTTTAATCCCATTAACGGGATCCTTGTGCTAAGAGATCATTTAAAAGTTGTTATGGCTGCAATCTTGATATCGGGATAAGTGTCATCAACAACAGCTGAATAGCATAGCGCTACATTCAATAAATATTACTACAAATATTTATATTCATGAAATCACAAGTGCAATATAGAAAACACAGCTTAGCCTTTTGTTACGCCACCTGTCGTGTTAGATTTTGAAATTATGCTTTTCAACTAAAGCGATCCAAACGTTTGTGTAAGTTTATCGATCGCACTACATAACATTAAGTACACTTAGCATCAGGAAGCTTGGTCACGAAAATCAGAAAAGTAATCAAATTAATCGTTTACCTTTGATGATCTTCGGATGTTTTCACTCACGAGACTCCCAGTTACACAACAAATGTTCCGTTTGTTCCATAAAGATTATTTTTATATCCAAAATACCTCAGTTTGTTTGTTGCGTTATGTTCAGAAATCCACAGGAAAGAGCGGTAACGACAACGCAGATGAAAATTCCAAATAGTTTCCATAATGTCCACAGAAACATGTCAAATGTTTTTTATAATCAATCATCAGGTTGTTTTTAAAATATATAATCGATAATATATCAATCGCAAATGTCTTTCACAGTAGGAGAGGGGAAAACAATGGCTGTCCAAATTCTGTTGCGCAAGCAAAACTAATGTGAACACGACGCGATGTTATCGTTCTGGCTCATTTTTCAAAATAAATCCTGAAACTATGTCTGATGACTGACACCTTGAGGAAGCGATAGGAAAAGGAATCTGGTTCACATCCCTTTAAATCCAGCAAAGGGAGGCTATGGAACATGGGGTTTTCAAAATAGAAGCCACTTCCTGTTTTGATTTTCCTCAGGGTTTCGCCTGCAATATCAGTTCTGTTATACTCACAGACAATATTTTGACAGTTTTGGAAACTTTGGAGTGTTTTCTATTTACATATATTAGCAACTGAGACTGAGGAGCTGGCCGTTTACAATGGGCACCTTTTCATCCAAGCTACTCAATACTGCCCCTGCAGCCATAAAAAGTGAAGAACTGGAGAAGCCCTATGCAACACCTGTCTACTCCTGAGGACTCTCTCTTTCAAGCAGACTCACTACCTCTATCCTTCTCTCTCCAGGGGCTAAAGAGACAGAACTTTCCAAGGACCCCCAGAGCCTTCTGACCAACTACCTGCGATCTTTCCAGAGAACAGAGAAGTAAGCTCCACTCATAACAGTATACTTGATAGCACTATGTAAACCTCCTTCACTATGGCAGTCTTCTTATGTGGCATATTATCCAGGTCAAATGGTTAGTTTTACTGTACTCACTCCATAAACTCATGCTCTCTCCTTCCTGTAGAAGTCTTAATAAAAACTAACATGTGTCCATCCCCCTGCCACCCTGTTGTCAGCTATCCACAGACCCTTCACTAAGGAAGGATGAATCTATCAAGGCTTTCAATTGCCACATTTTGGGGATGACCAAATGCAATATAGTTTTGTATAAACAGCTCTTCATTTTTCAATTGTAAGATTACTAAACAATAACTTTTTCATAGACTATTTTTTACATCGATCTTTACATTTTTACCAACTTCAGTGGTAACGTAAACATCAAGACAAATAAACTTAGAGCTTATGATTCAAAAGGTCTAAAATAAATGCAAGTCTCATGTCCAGAGTGAATAGATTTGTATTCATGTGTATCATACACATCACACAGGTGTGTCAACTAAAACACATATACCAGACAAAATGAAAGAATGGGACAAGTAGACAAAGTGAGTATAAGTCAGTGATTGCTTCCGTAGCAGTTTGTATGAATTTAAGTGGTAACATACAATACACGTTGACAGAATGGCGAGACAGAGAGAGAAAGACTGTTGCTGTACTTCCAGGTAAGGCCCTTGCTTCCGGAACCACTGTAGGCCCCAGTATTTAGTCAGGTAGCTTGAAGAAGATGTCACCATCCGGGCCCATGTCACAGCATGCAGTGGCCTGATAAGGAGATGACAATAAATGCATTATGTACCTTTCATCACCAAAGCCATGTTAGCATTCGCTGCACATGTTGCTGAACAATTCAACCCTTGTCACGACTTCCGCCGAAGTTGGCTCTCCTGCCTGTTCGGGCGGTGCTCGGCGGTCGTCGTTACCGTCCTACTAGCCACTACCGATCCCTTTTTCGTTTGTCTGTTGGTTTTGTCTTATTAGTTTCACCTGTGTGTATTTTAGTTTAATTAACGTCCTTAAATGTAGTAGGTTGTCCCGCCCTTGTTTTGTGCGGGATTGTTTTTGTATTCATGTCATTTGGTGTAGTTCTTGTGTTTTATTCTCCGGTCTATTTTGATCCTGTGTTGGATTTATTCACCCTGTGTGTTGGGTGGACCTTTTTTTTTGTGCGCCGGAGAATAAACTGTCGAATCACTGAAACCTGCTCTCTGCGCCTGATTCCACCCACCTTGATAAAACGTGACAACCCTTTTATTAGTGTCATATTGCCATCAACAAGTGGTGTTTATTCTATTTTTATTGACAAATGTATTTTTGCAACACGCCATTTAAAAATCAACAGTAGTGAAATGACAAGGATTTAATGAAGAAAGAGTCAATGAACAAAATACAGTATCCATGTTGCAAAATCCTGTTTTGTCAGACATGCAGTGCATTCGGATATTATTCAGACCCCTTGACCTTTTCCACATCTTGATACGATACAGCCTTATTCTAAAATGGATTAAATAAAACAATGTCCTCATCAATCTACACACAATTCCCCATAATGACAAAGCGAAAACAGTTTTTCACACATTTTTGCACATTTATAATACCTTATTATTATTTGCATAAGGACGAAGACCCGTTGCTTTGAAACTTGAAATTTAGCTCAGGTGCGTCCTGTTTCCATTGGTCATCCTTGAGACGTTTTTTTATTTTTATTATTAGGGGTTGTTTCCATCAATGTAATCATTTGCATAATTTCCAATCCCCCATATTTTTGGGGGTAAATACAGTGGGGCAAAAAAGTATTTAGTCAGCCACCAATTGTGCAAGTTCTCCCACTTAAAAGTATGAGATAGACCTGTAATTTTCATCATAGGTACACTTGAACTATGACAGACAAAATGAGAAAAGCAAATCCAGAAAATCACATTGTAGGATTTTTAATGAATGTATTTGCAAATCTACAATGGAATGGTTCAAAAATAAACATATCCAGGTGTTAGAATGGCCAAGTCAAAGTCCAGACCTGAATCCAATCGAGAATCTGTGGAAAGAACTGAAAACTGCTGTTCACAAATGCTCTCCATCCAACCTCACTGAGCTCGAACTGTTTTGCAAGGAGGAATGGGAAAAAATGTCAGTCTCTCGATGTGCAAAACTGATAGAGACATACCCCAAGCGACTTACAGCTGTAATCGCAGCAAAAGGTGGCGCTACAAAGTATTAACTTAAGGGGGCTGAATAATTTTGCACACCCAATTTTTCAGCTTTTGATTTGTTAAAAAAGTTTGAAATATCCAATAAAGGTTGTTCCACTTCATGATTGTGTCCCACTTGTTGTTGATTCTTCACAAAAAAATACAGTTTTATATCTTTATGTTTGAAGCCTGAAATGTGGCAAAAGGTCGCAAAGTTCAAGGGGGCCGAATACTTTCGCAAGGCACTGTATATGAGAATCCTGTTTCATATTTGTAGTAGGCAATTTATAAAAAGGATTTTACCTCTCACCAGTCTCGCCGTTTTCAAAATTACATTACATTTAATTACAAGCAATTATTATATTAGCAAACAGTTGTTGTGAATCATCCTCTATTGTCCCTAACATATTTTACTCCTTCTCAGCAGTTGTGGGATACACACATACACCCACACACTCATACACACTCAACCCTTTCCCCCCACACAACCAAAGGCTCACATTCTCAACAGTTGCACCATCCCAGAGCCCAACTCAAGAAAGGTCTTGATTTACAAATGCATTTACAGTTGCAGCTGTATGACAAGGCCGTGCAAAAAAATTGGCAGAAATGGAGAGATTTTATTAACCATTGTCACATCCTAGATGGAGGTCAAATGTACACCTTTTCCCTGAAACACCCACAACACGGTCCCCCGTACTGACCATATTCCCAAACATCTCCATGCAGTCAGACTTTTGATTTTGTGCCACCAGGGCCACAATATTATTCCCCCTCTCTAGATGTCCGAGTGTGACCCTCTCCCCATGGGTTACTGCAGCTAGTGTTGCAATGACTGCCACTGCCTGGATGGGGGCACCCCACTGGATTCCCCACTGGCTAGGTACAAGATCGTCAAGGTTCTCATTAGCAGCTTTGAGAATGTCCTTGTATAGTATGCTCTCCCTTTAGGGTACTTTGGCTTTGCAGGACCAACCCTGCTAAGCAGGCTCATCTTGAGGGGGCAGTGCTGCTCTAGGTCTCTGACTGCATTTTGGCTGCATACAGACCGCTTACAGCAGGCCCATAAAACAGTTAGGGACTTCTCCTTAATATCTGGGTCATTCAGGTGGGTGTCTAGGGTAAAGGGTTGTGGACCGTTCCATCAATATAGGGTCATAAATAAATAAATGAGATATAATTTAGTTAAATTTAGTTCCCATGACAGGACAATACATACATTAAATGTATAATTTATTTTAAAACTGTTCCACCATGATAGGACAATAAGTAAATAAATAAATAAGAAGTATAATTAATTATAAAAAGTATATCCATCATCTGAACAACATCCTTGAGATGTTTCTACATCTTGATTAGAGTCCACCTGGGGTAAATTCAATTGACTGGACATCATTTGGAAAGACACACACCTGTATATACAAGGTCCCATAGTTGACGTTGCATCTCAAGCAGAGACAGGGTTGTGGCGAGGCACCGATCTGGGGAAGGGTACCAAAAAATGTCTGCAGCATTGAAGGTTCCCAAGAACACAGTGGCCTCCATCATTCTTAAATGGAAGAAGTTTGGAACCACCAAGACTCTTCCCAGAGCTGGCCGCCCAGCAAAACGGAACAATTGGTGGAGAAGGGTTCTTGGTTGGGGAGGTGACCAAGAACCCGATGGTCATTCTGACAGAGCTCCAGAGTTCTTCTGTGGAGATGTGAGAAGCTTCTAGAAGGACAACCATCTCTGCAGCACTCCACCAATCAGACCTTTATGGTAGAGTGGCCAGACGGAAGCCACTCCTCAGTAAAATGCACATGACAGCCCACTTGGAGTTTGCCAAAAGGCACCTAAATACTCTTATACCATGAGATACAAGATTCTCTGGTCTGATGAAACCAAGATTGAAGTCTTTGACCTCAATGCCAAGCGTCACGTCTGGAGGAAACCTGGCACCATCCCTACGGTGAAGCATGGCGGTGGCAGCATCATGCGGGGTGGCAGGGTAGCCTAGTGGTTAGAGCATTGGACTAGTAACCGAAAGGTTGTAAGTTCAAATCCCCGAGCTGACAAGGTACAAAATCTGTCGTTCTGCCCCTGAACAGGCAGTTAACCCACTGTTCCTAGGCCGTCATTGAAAATAAGAATTTGTTCTTAAGTGACTTGCCTAGTAAAATAAAGGTAAAATAAAAATAAAAATGTTTTTCAGTGGCAGGGACTGGGAGACAAGTCAGGATGGAGGGAATGATGAACGGAGCAAAGTACAGAGAGATCCTTGATGAAAACCTGTTCCAGAGTGCTCAGGACCTCAGACTGGGGCAAAGGTTCACCTTCCAACAGAACAATGACCCTAAGCACACAGCCAAGACAACACAGGAGTGGCTTCGGAAGAAGTCTCTGAATTTACTTCAGTGGCCCAGCTGTACTCAAGAATACTCGAGGCTGTAATCGCTGCCAAACACACTTCAACAAAGTACTGAGTAAAGGATCTCAATACATATGTAAATGTATTAATACAGATTTACATTTTTAATACATTTGCAAACATTTATGGGGTATTGTGTGTAGATTAATGAGGAAAAAACAATTTAATCAATTTTAGAATAAGGCTGTAACGTAAGGGTTTGAATACTTTCCGAATGGACTGTAGCCCTGTCTTCCTCTAAAACCCATTTGTTTTATATTTGTGTCCAGAGGGCAGGGCCAGATGGTGTCTGCAGTTTGTTCTTTGTAGAAGGCATCTATGGAAGGGACCACCATTAATCCAGAGCAGCGGCAGCAGCCACACAGCTGTCCATCGGAGAAGATGACTGACTTGGATATAGATGTACGGAGGTCGCCTTAGGCTGGTTAGTGGGATGGGAATTGATCGGAGGAAAGTTGTCAAGACCATCATGGTAACTTGTGACTCATCCAGTAGGGTGGAACTGATTTGGGCAAGGATTTGTGTTATGAGCCCTAGCTTCTAGCATGGGGGTGATGGGAGATCGATTCATATACAGATCCATCTGATTAACTGCAGGCATGTCAATGGAGGGGGACTGATCCAGGATCTGATCCAGGTTCAGCTGGACGAGGCTATAGGAGCCTGAGAATCAGCTGAGGCCTGTGGGCTGACAGCTTGGTGAGGGTAATGTGGTCCTGATCCCAGAACATCTGGAGTGACCTGTGAGCCATGGCCATGTGGTGGTGGTGTTGGGGTGCCACTCCATAGGCTTCTCCTGTTGTGGAGCACCAGAGACTGGTTGGCTGTGTTTTACCCTTCTTACAGCAAATGTGCTAATTCTAATGAAAAAATATTTCGCCTGATCCTCTTTTCCTGTTCAAATGAGGGAAATAACACCAAATGCGACATGGGACGTTTTACCACTTTACTAAACACTGTATCAAAATGAATGGCTCACCACATAATTGGTATGAACCTAATATACACGAGTATACCAAACATTAGGAACACTTTACTAATATTGAGTTTCTCCCCCTTTCTCCCTCAATTTGTCAGGGCATGGATTACAAGGTGTTGAAAGTGTTGCAAAGGGATCCTGGCCCATGTTGACTCCAATGCTTCCCCAGTTGTGTCAAGTTGGCTGGAAGTCCTTTGGGTGGTGGACCATTCATGAAACACATGGGAAACTGTTGAGCATTAAAAACCCAGGAGCTTTGCAGTTTTTGACACAAACCGGTGCGCCTGGCACCTACTACCATACCCTGTTCAATGGCACTTCAATTTTGTGTCTTGCCCATTCACCCTCTGAATGGCACACATACACAATCCATGCATCAATTGTCTCAAGGCTTAAATATAATTATTTAACCTGTCTCCTCCCCTTCATCTACTCTGATTGAAGTGGATTTAACAAGTGAAATCAATAAAGGATCACAGCGTTCACCTAGATTGTCATGGAAAGAGCAGGTGTTCCCAATGTTTTGTACGTTTAGTGTACATTGTGATATTTTCCCTCTGCTTTTCCTATGTTATTCATTTTTCAATATTACATAAAATGTATGTATCTTATTCCAGATGTTTAGAATCAATGAGTTGCTTATTTCCTTTCAGGAAATGTGAACAGTTTTTCTATGTAGTGTGTACACTCATGAGCAACTCTCAGGTTATATTCTAATATTGCCATGCCATATGCTAAACTCAGAGGAATGAAAGGGCAGTCTTCGAGACACTTCCTGGCTGAGTCCTCCCACACTATAATTAGTGAGACTTAGTGAGTACTCAGACTAGTTAGATTAGATCTTCGTGAGGTGTGGCCACGCCTTAGCAGTTCGATGATCTATCGCCTTGACAAACCTAACGCAACTCTGACCTGCACCATCCGACTCACAGAGAGTTAGCCATCTGCTGATAGGAACTTGCTGAACCTGCATTCTGCTCACTCACAACAAACCGCTGAGCTTTTATCTCACCTATGGAGACCCAAACCTTCTACTGCACCCTAGTGCCTTAACTTATTGAGTGTATTTTTGTTTTTGGCTAAAAAAACATACCCATTTGAAACTGCCTATTTCTCAGGCCCTGAAACTAGAATATGCATATCATTGACAGATTAGGATAGAAAACACTCTAAAGTTTCCAAAACTGTCAAAATATTGTCTGTGAGTATAACAGAACTGATATTGCAGGCGAAAACATGAGGAAAATCAAACCAGAAAGTGCTGTTTTTCCTGAAAGCTCTCTGTTTCATTGGATGCCTTGCCTCCATTTAAAGGGATATCAACCAGATTCCTTTTCCTATGGCTTCCTCAAGTTGTCAACAGTCTTTAGACATTATTTTTTTAAATGAGCGAGAAAGATAACATCGCGTCAGTGGATAGCTGGGTGTTCGCAGAGTTTTGCTTGCGCAACAGAGTTGGGCAGCCATTGTCTCTCCCTCTCCTATCGACAGTCCCGGTTGATATATTATCGATTTATGTATTTTAAAAACAACCTGAGGATTGATTATAAAAACCATTTGACATGTTTCTGTGGACATTATGGATACTATTTGGAATTTTCGTCTGCGATGTCGTGACCACTCGAGCCTGTGGATTTCTGAACACAACGCGCCAAACAAATGGAGGTATTTTGGATATAAAAATAATCTTTATGGAACAAAATAACATTTATTGTGTAATTGGGAATCTCGTGAGTGCAAACATCCGAAGATCATCAAAGGTAAGCGATTTAATCTATTGCTTTCGTTTTACTTTCGTGACTAATCTACTTGGCTGCTAGTGTTTGTAATATTTTGTCTACTGAGAGAGTTGTTCTTACATAAATGCTTGTTATGCTTTCGCCGAAAAGCTGTACTGAAATCTGACACGCCAGGTGGATTAACAACAAGCTAAGCTGTGTTTTGCTATATTGCACTTGTGATTTCATGTAAATTAAATATTTTGAATTTGGTGCGCTGCAATTCAGAGGGTGTTGATGAAAATGATCCCGCTAAAGGGATGGGTGCGTCAAGAAGTTTTAACAAACTTTATCTGAACGGAGTTGACAAATTGAGAGAGAACGACGAGACCGACGAGCTCCGATGAGGGATAAAGCTTCTTCGGCTGTAATCTCCAATGCCAGGAACACTGACCTTTTCCCTGTTTCGTCTGCCATAACGGAAACCCAACTGAACCAGACGACACAGCAAAAAATACACGTAAATACATCATTGCATTTCATTTCCCTTTGGGGGACACTGTGTTTGTTTAAAAGTGGTGGCAGTAACTTATTATTGTAAGACTGAATTCCATATGAAAAACCAATACTATCCCTGCACTGTTCTTGGTGGATGTTAACCTAATTAGGGAGCCTATAGTTTCACAGCAGTGAAACTTTACTGATGCAGTCTCTCCTTCACTTCTCCTGTTTTCTAGAATAAGAATTTCCAATTCTCCAAAGTCCTTTTAAAGTCTTGTCATATCTGCCTGCGTGCGAGTAGGCTACATAAGCATATTCAATTAATCTATAGAGTTCCCCACATCAATGGTACTACCTTTCGTTTGTATCTTGTGTCTATTAACCTCTTAAGTCGACCCTCTACTTTTTTGAACATTTTGTTAAAAATCGCGCAACATTTCAGCGCCCTGCTACTCATGCCAGGAATAATAGTACGTTCATATGGTTAGAATGTGTGGATAGGAAACCCTCGGACGTTTTTAAAACTGGTTAAATCACGACTGTGGCTATAACATAACGTGCGTTACATCGGAAAGTGCAGGAAAACCTGATCACAGAAAATGGAAATAAATATCCTTGCGCCACTTCCAGCAATTGTTAACAGTGAGCCGAATTAGATAAGACCGAGCATTCAACTCCCACAGCATCCCCATGTTGTCTAGAGTCTTGTGAATTGAATCATCTTTGATTCTTGGTTGAACCGAAACAGGGGCACCGCTTACCTCCGGTCTCCACCCAGATCATTCCGGAAGAGCTCTCTCGTGAAATTTTTTCCAAGACGACAGCTAATGATTTTTACATCGCCTAAGGATGATTTTTATCGCTTATTAACGTTTACTAATACCTAAAGTAGCATTACAAACGTATTTCGAAGTGTTTTGTGAAAGTTTATCGTCTACTTTTTGAATTTTAAAAAATGACGTTACGTTGTGAAATCGCTGTTTTTTTCGTTTATCACACAGTCTACATATAACGATATCTTAGCTTTATATGGCCCGATTTAATCGAAATAAAGACCCAATAGTGTTTATGGGACATCTAGGAGTGCCAACAAAGAAGATGGTGAAAGGTAATGACTGTTTTCTATTTTATTGTGCGGTTTGTGTAACGCCGAAATGCTAATTATTTTGTTTACGTCCCCTGCTGTGCTTTTGTGTTGTAGTGTATTGGTGCATGCTATCAGATAATAGCTTCTCATGCTGTCGCCGAAAAGCATTTAAAAATCTGACTTGTTGCCTGGATTCACAACGAGTGTAGCTTTAATTTGATACCCTGCATGTGTATTTTAATGAACTTTTGAGTTTTAACTAATACTATTAGCATTTAGCGTAGCGCATTTGCATTTCCAGAGCTCTAGTTGGGACGCAAGCGTCCCAAGTAGAAGCAAGAGGTTAAGGGAACTGTACCTACCTCCTTTTCAATCTATGTTACTCTAGTAATACAAATTTGAAGTAAATCCGTTGTTGCATTGAAGTCCTTAACAAGCGATTGGATTCTTGAAGTCTGAGAGCTCGACAACCATTCAGAATGAGAATATAGTAAATTGCCTGTTGATTAAGACTATTGTTGATGTAGGATTAAGGGTAAAATGGTTAAATAACTTCTAATAGAGTTAATTCAAGGGGTTTCTCTAAATCAAAACTCTTCATGGTGCCCTTAGATTACTTTGCATAAAATAACATAATTAATTAGATCAATTAATTATTCCAGTAAATTCAATCATAAATGATCTTCTATATCCATAGCCAAAGTCACAACAACTGGTAGGAGGAAAAGGGAGTGAGAGAGAGAGATAACAAATAGAGAGAGAGTATAGGCCTGGGCATTGTGAGGTTCAACCCAGAGGCTCTCTGCTTGGCACACCAGCTACAGTTCCAGTCAAAAGTTTGGACACACCGACTCATTCAAGGGTTTTTCTTTATTTGTACTATTTTCTACTTTGTAGAATAATAGTGAAGGCATCAAAACTATGAAATAACACAGGGAATCATTTAGTAACCAAAAAGGAGTTCCCACAATATGCAGAGCACTTGTTGGCTGCTTTTCCTACACTCTGCGGTCCAACTCATCCCAAACCATCTCAATTGGGTTGAGGTCAGGTGATTGTGGAGACAAGGTCATCTGATGCAACACTCCATCACTCTCCTTCTTGGTCAAATAGCCTTTACACAGCCTGGAGGTGTATTGGGTCATTGTCCTATTGATAAAGAAATGATAGTCCCACTAAACGCAAACCAGATGGGATGGCGTAAAGCTGTAGAATGCTGTGGTAGCCATGCTGGTTAAATGTGCCTTTAATTCTAAATAAATCACAGACAGTGTCACTAACAAAGCAACATCACACCTCCTCCTCCATGCTTCACGGTAGGAATCACACATGTGGAGATAATCTTTTCACCTACTCTGCGTCTCACAAATACATGGAGGTTGGATCCAAAAATCTCAAATTTGGACTCATCAGACCAAAGGACAGATTTCTTCTGGTCTAATGTCCATAGCTCATGTTTCTTAGCCCAAGCAAGTCTCTTCTTACTGGTGTCTTTTAGGTGTCGACAGAGATAGCCGCCTCGCTTCACGTTCCTAGGAAACTATATAAATAGTATTTTACTTACATTGTTACCCCAGGTAATCTTAGGTTTTATTACATACAGTCCGGAGGAACTATTGGATATAAGAGCAACGTCAACTCATCAACATTACGACCAGGAATACGAATTTCCCGAAGCGGATCCTCTATTTGGCCTACCACCCAGGACAATGGATCGGATCCCAGCTGGTAACTCAAAACAACAACAACGTGTTAACCCTCCCAAGGCTGCAGGCCCAGACGGCATCCCCGGCCACGTCCTCAGGGCATGCGCAGACCAGCTGCCTGCTGTGTTTACAGACATATTCAATAAATCCTTATCCCAGTCTGCTGTCCCCACATGCTTCAAGAGGGGCACCATTGTTCTTGTTCCCAAGAAAGTTAAGGTAACTGAGCTAAATGACTACCGCCCTGTAGCACTCACTACCATCATCATGAAGTGCTTTGAGAGACTAGTCAAGGACCATATCACCTCCACCCTACCTGAAACCCTAGACCCACTCCAATTTGCATACCGCCCCAATAGGTCCACAAACGACGCAATCGCCATCACACTGCACACTGCCCTAACCCATCTGTACAAGAGGAATACCTATGTAAGAATGCTGTTCATCGATTACAGCTCAGCATTTAACTACATAGGACCCTTCAAACTCGTGGGTCTCGACCCCTCCTTGTGCAACTGGGTCCTGGACTTCCTGACGGGCCGCCCCCAGGTGGTGAGGGTAGGTAACATCTCCACCCCGCTGACCCTCAACACTGGGGCTCCACAAGGGTGCGTTCTCAGCCCTCTCCTGTACTCCCTGTTCACCCACGACTGCGTGGCCATGCACACCTCTAACTCAGTCATCAAGTTTGCAAACTACAACAACGACAAGACGGCCTACAGGGAGGAGGTGAGGGCCCTCGGAGTGTGGTGTCAGGAAAATAACCTTACACTCAATGTCAACAAAACAAAGGAGATGATTGTGGACTTCAGAAAACAGCAGAGGGAGCAACCCCCTATCTACATTGACGGGACGGACAGTGGTGGAGAGGGTGGAGAGTTTTAAGTTCCTCGGCGTACACATCACGGACAAACTGAAATGGTCCACCCACACAGACAGCGTGGTGAAGAAGGCGCAGCAGCGCCTATTCAACTTCAGTAGGCTGAAGAAATTTGGCTTGTCACCAAAAACACTCACAACCTTTTACAGATGCACAATCGAGAGCATCCTGTCGGGCTGTATCACCACCTGGTAAGGCAGCTGCTCCGCCCATAACCGGAAGGCTCTCCAGAGGGCAGCAAGGTCTGCACAACGCATCACCGGGTACAAACTACCTGCCCTCCAGGACACCTACACCACCCGATGTCACAGGAAGGCCAAAAAGATCATCAAGGACACCAACCACCCGAGCCACTGCCTGTTCACCCAGCTATCATCCAGAAGGCGAGGTCAGTACAGGTGCATCAAAGCGGGGACTGAGAGACTGAAAAATGTCTTCTATCTCAAGGCCATCAGACTGTTAAACAGCCATCAATATCATTGAGTGGCTGCTGCCAACATACTGACTCAACTCCAGGCACTTTAATAATGGAAAAATTGATGTATTCAATTTATCACTAGCCACTTTATATAATGTTTAAACACCCTACATTACTCATCTCAAGTATATATACTGTACGCTATACCATCTACTGCATCTTGTCATCTTGATGTAATTAAATGTATCACCAGTACCTTTAAAACAATGCCACTTCATATAATGTTTTCATACCCTACATTACTCATCTCATATGTGTCATGACTGTCCTGATCAGATCAGGTTACAGGAGACCACAACCCTACAGATTATCTCTCAACTCCAACAGAGGAGGAGAGATCTAGGGGTCTGAAGATGTGGGGGTTTTATGACCCCTCACGCCCCTGGTAAATCTCAGGCCATAGACAAATTCCTTTGTCCTGTTACTATGGAGAACCAGCCTCAGAACTTTAAACATGAAATAAAGGAATTTGGAACAATGGTTTCCGTCAGCCACAATAGTGGTTATGACGATAGATGGAATATGAAAATGCATGTCATTTTTGTTTTGTTATTAAAGGTTAACTTATTGACGCAACGGGATGTTGCGGGATCATTTTCATCAACAATCACTGAATTGCAGAGCGCCACATAAATAAAAAAATACTACAAATATTTATATTCATGAAATCTCAAGTGCAATATAGAAAACACAGCTCAGCTTTTTGTTAATCCACCTGTTATGTCAGATTTTGAAAATATGCTTTAGAGCAAAAGCAATCCAAGCGTTTGTGTAAGTTTATCGATCACCAGACAAAACATTATGAACACCTAGCATCAAAGTAGCTTGGTCACGAAAATCAGAAAAGCAATAAAATGAATCGCTTACCTTTGATGATCTTCTGATGTTTTCACTCAGGAGACTCCCAGTTACACAATAATTGTTATTTTTGTTCCATAAAGATTATTTTTATATCCAAAACACCTCAGTTTGTTTGGCGCGTTATGTTCAGAAATCCACAGGCTCGAGCGGTCGTGACAACGCAGACGAAAATTCCAAATAGTATCCGTAATGTCCACAGAAACACGTCAAACGTTTTTTTATAATCAACCCTCAGGTTGTTTTTAAAATATATAATTGATAATATATCAACCATTACTTTCTCTTTTTCAGTAGGAGAGGGAGAGACAATGGCTGCCCCACTCTGTTGCGCAAGCAAAACTCATGCGAACACCCAGCTATCCACTGATGCGATGTTATCTTTCTCGCTAATTTTTCAAAATAAAAGCCTGAAACTACGTCTAAAGACGACACCTTGAGGAAGCGATAGGAAAAGGAATCTGGTTGATATCCCTTTAAATGGAGTGAAGGCAGGCTATGGAACATGGAGCTTTCAAAATATAAGCCACTTCCTGGTTTGATTTTCCTCAGGTTTTTGCCTGCAATATCAGTTCTGTTATACTCACAGACAATATTTTGACAGTTTTGGAAACTATATTATAAATTATAGGCATATTCTAGCATCTGGACCTGAGAAATAGGCCGTTGACTTTGGGAATGTTATTTTTCCAAACATAAAAATAGTGCCCCCTAGCTGAAAGAGGTTAATAGATGACGTTATTACGAAAACATTGTAACGTGAAGAGTTTTCCTAGTATATGTTTGATGTTTATACATTGTACGTTGTGTGGAAAATGTCCAAATCAAAGGGAATGTTTTGGTAAAGAGGAAATGTGAAGTTAGTTGTCTAAAATTGGATTTGAGAAAAACCTAGACCTTGCTCTTAACTTGGTACGCCCAGCGAATTGCCCTAAAGGCGGTTACGCCCACTTCTGACCCAAGGGTATAAACCTGTGAGTAAAGAATTTACAGACAAGACTACGTGACCCAAGCTGCAGCCAAGGTCTAAAAAGTCAACGAACCCAGAATGCAACACAAGTTTGAAGACAAAGAAGTATTTTTCTACCCAAGCTACGGATGAGTAGCTGTATCTAAGCGGATGAATTCAAGCCGGACCCCCTAGCACCCAATCCCAGCGAATCGTGGTATCTAAACAGTTTCATTCCTATTCTCTGAGCTACAGAGCTGTCTGTCCTCAGAAGACCCCTTCCAGAGCAAGGGTGAGGGAACAGACTCCTAAGCCAAAATGACACTGACATCGTGAGGATGACCAGAAAGGTGGCCGGAGAAGTGCGTCATCGAGCAGCCTGAACGGTCCCTTGAACGGTCCACGCAGAGAATCCTCGGAGGTCTTCCCCACGTAATTACATGATTATATTCTGACCCATAAGAGCGGCAGTTTGGGGCAAGGCTAGGGTTAGAATAGCATAGCTGACAAATTCACCCAAATGTATATTTCTCTTGTGTACTTTATTTTTCCTCTCTCTCTTTGAAATCCCCATTTTCGGTAACACGCGCCATAGTGTGTTGGCTGTTAAACTAAGTTCTAATCAATAGCCTATAATGAGTTTTGTCTATGTGTATCTTTTATCATCATTTTGGCTTTCTCGTAAATACATATTCAACTAAGATTGGTGTGGTACGAACTCATTGGTGAGACCCGGGTCAGTGCAGGTTCACGGACTATACGACGTTCAGACCGAGATTGTAGAGGTAACTGGTTAATTAGCGGCTGTAAAATCGATATTCTGATATTCTTTGAGTTAATTTGGGAAATAGAAACTCAATAAGTCGCTCTGGATAAGAGCGTCTGCTAAATGACTTAAATGTAAATGTAATAAAAACAAATTTCCCATGGTGCCCCAGGTTAATGAGTTTCTAATTGCTTGATTCAGTTAATCACGCAATTAGAAACTTTTAATCTTTCGATGAACAACAGTCGTCATATTAACTAATACAACGTCACGACATATGTATATACTGTACTCTATACCATCTACTACATCTTGCCTATGCCGTTCGGCCATCACTCATTTATATATTTTTATGTACATATTCGTATTCATTCCTTTACACTTGTGTGTAAGGTAATTGTTGTGGAATTGTTAGGTTATATTACTTGTTAGATATTACTGCATGGTCGGAACTAGAAGCACAAGCATTCTGCTAACCATGTGTATGTGACAAATAAATTTGATTTAATTTAGTAGTGGTTTCTTTGCAGAAATTCGACCATGACGGCCACAGTCTCCTCTGAATAGTTGATGTTGAGATGTGTCTGTTACTTGAACTCTGTGAAGCATTTATTTGTTCTGCAATCTGAGGCTGGTAACCTTAATGAACTGCAGCCGAGGTAACTCTACATCTTCCTTTCCTGTTGCGGTCCTCATGAGAGCCAGTGTCATCACAGTGCTTGAAGGTTTTTGCGACTGCACTTGAAGAAACATTTCTGAAATTTTCCAGATTGACTGACCTTCATGTCTTAAAGTAATGATGGACTGTCATTTCTCTTTGCTTATTTGAGCTGTTCCTGACATAATAAGGACTTGGTCTTTTACCAAAAGGGCTATCTTCTGTATACTACCCCTACCTTGTCACAACACAACTGATTGGCTCAAACGCATTAAGATGAAAGAATTTCCACAATTGAACTTTTAACAAGGCATACCTGTTAATTGAAATTGCATTCCAGGTGACTACCTCATGAAGCTGGTTGAGAGAATGCCAAGAGTGTGCAAAGCTGTTATCAAGGCAAAGGATGGCCACTTTGAAGAATCTGAAATATAAAATATATTTTGATTTGCTTAACACCTTTTTGGTTACTACATGATTCTGTATGTGTTTTTGTCATGTTTTGATGTCAATGTAGAGGAGAGTAAAAATAAAGAAAAACCCTTGAATGAGTAGGTATGTCCAAACTTTTGACTGGTACTGTATATCCCACCATTATAGTCCAACATTTAACATTGCTAATTGGAAAACAAATATTCTCATTTACCAGCGGTAAAGCAGGAAACACGTTTTTGTACTATGAACTTTCCAGCCTTAATGACCGTGGAGTTGTTTCGAAGTTTCGAGAGAGAAATTGATCACCCACTCCCTCCCTTCTGTTTTCGTCTTTCTGCCGACAAGGGTATTGCATTTAATGAGAGAGTGGAAGGTGGTCAGGGTGTTCATTTGCTTTGCTAATGAGAGGTGGACAGCTGGTGTGTAATACACCACATGGAGACATCACAAATACATGTTATTGGGTTCACACCACACTGGGCTCATCCGAAGGCCACAACTGGCTGTGCATGGGCCATGAGCCAAGGAGAGTTCTCAGAGGATGTTTTAGAGTTGTTATAGACATCATTTAAGATTTTACTCTCTGACATGAAGGTGACCAAAACGACGCCACACAAACTTTCCTAGACCCCTAGTAAAAAGGGCTGATGACAGTGGGAGTCTCGCAACAACACCAGGTTACAACAACACCATGTTTTCTTGTGAACACGCACTATGGCTACCACAACAAAAGCAGTCAAACAAGAAAAGGATCTTGATGTGACATCTCGCCTGTAGGAGTACAGAAGACCTTGAGTCTCCATCGTGGCACCAGCACCTGTTGGTCTAGGAGAGATGCAGCCAGGATGGGAGGCAAGACAAGATGAAGAGAAGTAGGGTGTACATAATACGGCTCACTGCTCTTTGAGTCAATCATCAACCGTGGGAGGTTCGGGCAAAGGGGAAGGGAATAGAGAGTGTTACAGTCAATTGGTTGAATCAAGGAGGGGTGAGGCATGTGGTTTAAAGCTGAGGATGTCCTACAATGTGCACCTTAAAGGTGTCTCACCTGCACTTCATTATGCTCTGTTGTTCTGGACTCTGGGCTGGGTGGTGGTAGCTTGTACTGTTGGCAACTTTGTGCTGCTGTGTCCCTCTGTTCTGGTGTCTCTTCAGCCCTCTCTGTCAGACCCCACCTGCCCTGCAGCCTGGAAGGGGGAGACACCTGGCACAAGATCCCGCTATGCCACTCACACAGCATATACAGTAGGAGCTTCTCTCCGCAAGTTGAAGAAATGTAATGTGTGTTTGTGTTTGGTGTGTGGTGTGTTTGTGTGTGTGTGTGGCGTGTTTGTACGTTTATTTCATATCTGCATTAAATAAACAGCAAACTGTTTTGTGCTCGGTCAAATAGAACAGCCGCATGGGCGGCATACAATATTTTATGATTGTGTTATGTTCATTGAGCATGAATGACTCTATGGTGGACAAATGGTATTGTATCAATTAATGTGGTTTGAAGATACATTTACAGGTCCGTAACAGTCAGGCGTCTTGTTTATACTAGTCAAATGTAGTCAACATACATTATTTGGTAACGATTTGCTTTAGCTACATCTCCATAACACATTCATTACACATCTATACGCATGTTATAACAGGTCCAAACACATTATTAAAGGTTAATTAAATATATCCATTGCATATCTATAGGACATTCTTGGCATGCGACGCAAGAGCTCATTTGGGTATCTAAGATGCATCATTACAATGATAGGGTAGTGCCATCATTACGGCTGTTCTCAAAACGTGTGCTTCTGCCATACTAGTTAACGTGGCAAACGGCGTAAGTACTAAATCAACTAATGTAGTACATCCCAGATATGACAAAAGAAACGACAAAATAAAATGCATACTTTTTATCGATATGTCCACATGTCTTCTCATTGAGTGAAAGTATCCTGAAGCAAAAGGCCATCAAAGCTCCAGCGAATATTTTGTATTCACCAGTGTGGTTTCTATCAAAGCAATGGGTGAATCCTCTCCTCTAGTGCATTAAAGCGCGATCCACCAACCATCTGGAGTCCAAGCCCAAACCTTTCTCGAGGAAATAAAGGGGAAAAGCAACGCTGTTGGACACTGCACACTGCACAGCAGTCAACAGTCGATTGGTTTTGCTGAATAACACAGAATTACAGTTTTAATTGGCCGGTATCCTTGTTGGTAGAGGGATAGAGTATTGCACACACAGCAGAAATGATTCCAAGCACAACTCCAGCATCGTTGGGCAATGCCTTGTAAGTGTGTTGACAGGCAATGTCAATGTTGTTGGAGGACCGGTGGTAGAAGTTAATCTGATGGTCTGACGACAAGAAAAGAGAGTGTTCCGCAGTTTTTAAATGAACAAAATGGAAGGAAAATGGTAGGACTCGTGTCGTTCTAATAGGATTTCTGTTGTGTAGGTTGATTATTTACTCCACGATTTTTTACATGGAATGGAGCTTCCTTCCTAGGAGTCTGTACTTCCTGCTGTGCTCTATAGGGTGAAATAATGTCACAGCATAACGAAGAATGATAGCCAAGCTTTGCATGTAAAAGGATACTTAAATCAACAAAGAAATGTCATTATATCTCAGAGTCAGGCGATGGAATTTACTAATTGCATTATGTCCATCACACCACTAAATTCACATGCTGGAATTTAAAGCCAATATCAGGCATGTTCCTTGAACCATTAAATTGAATAGGTTTGCATTACCGCAAGGACAGGTATGGGGAAAGAGAAATGTAATCCAGAAAACAACAAAGGAGAAACCTGTTCATAAACGCTCATCGATCACATCCTTCTGCAACATACAATAAGAAACTCTCTCATGCATACATAATCACATCAGACACAAACACACACACGAGTGCACACACATCCCGTAAATAAGTGAGAGGAATTTCAATGTGAATGACCCAACCAAATGTTTCCATGCCAGTCCTCCCACGCCAGCTCTCATCTTTAATCAGGTGTTTTGTTGTGCTAAATTACTCTGTACTAAAAAGCAAAGCACTGCTGCCCAACATACATACAGAGAGAGAGAGAGAGAACAGGGAACAAACAATGCAGAGGACCCCTGATTGCTGCAAGTATCACCTCATGTAAGCAGCAGCCTTAAAGTGGTGCACAATCACGGCAGTAGCCACTTTAGTAGTCAGCCATTATGAAACATCCACAATTACACAAAGCAAAAGAGTCCAGATGTCGATTGCTTTTTGTCTGCCAAGGACAGTACATAGCAAAATAGATGCATCCCTCTTGAGAGAACTTCTGATTCAACTAAGGAGAAATTACAATGTATGCTTTGAATAGAAATGATCTAGGTTTGATAAAATGCTATGATTTTCACTATTGAGGACAGCCAATACAATAGAGGCTTGATGAGCAACATAAACGTGGACTCTTTTCAAAAGCCTTTTCACAATTTCAATTGGTCTCACTTCAGACAAACTTAAAGTGGGATCATTCAATCTTCAAATCCGCCAGACAAAAATGCAGACAGACAAACACCTAGCACAATGACAAAACCCCAAACTATGTTGTGACAATATAAAACTGTACAGAACCTATCATCACATTTCAACAGCAAGTATAACAATCAACAAGTAGAAGGGTGGCAGGTAGCCTAGTGGTTAAGAGTGTTGGGCAAATAACCGAAAGATCGCTGGTTTGAATCCCCGAGCCAACTAGGTGAAAAATCTGTCAACATGCCCTTGAGCAAGGCACTTATGCTGCTCTGGATGAGAGTTTTTTTTTCTAAATGACGTAAAATATGTTATAAGTAACAACCCATAAACAATAAATGTCTTCTCGAATGTGCAATAATTTAGTGCATTATACACAGGCTCATAAGGGTTTAAAATATTCATAATTCACATTTTCTGCCCATATTTCTTTGCTGCGCATAATAATTCATCTTTGAGAGTGATATGCTGTCAAGGGAGATTTCTGATGTGCCTATTCTATTCTAGGCTACAGCCTGAACACACGGCCTCCTTTACCCAGCGTGCATGTGTTTCCTCTCTTTTTTGTGTGTTTCAGTAACAAGTGAATAACAACTCCAACCGAAACAATTCAAACAACAATGGGTTGATGCGCCAAGAGATTTCATCAAGCGAATGACGGAGAGGGAGTTTAGCATACCCAGGCATTAGTATGCTAAAGTGGAGTGCGCGTGTGTAACAAGCTGTTGGATGGGAAAAACAGTGACATTGCCTTCAAGTGGAGTTAATGTTGAATATTTCAGTTCCTCTTTTTACTCTGAGGAGCGGGATCCTCTAGAGAGCTGTGGTGTGCTTTGATTGTGAATGGCTCCACCTGCCCTTTTAGATCTAGGAAAGTAAAGGAGGACTATCGATCAGAAGGAGGAATCAATCCTCCTCATAGCCTAGCCTAGCGCCCGTTGGTTCATTATTCATCATTCTCTGTCCATCTATCTATCTGCCCGTCTATCCTCTATACATCCATCATGACTCTTGATTTCTCCTAACCGTATTTGAAAACATAGAAATGTAACATATTCCATGTCATTCTATTTTCATTTGGAAATTGTGTACCCTGCGCGGTGAACTCCTTGACGACGGTCATAAGGCAGATGAATATGACTGCTCTTCAGAAATGAGTCCTCTCATTGCTAGTCAGCAAGCTTGACTCTGCTCAAACCCAGCTTTTAGAAAAAAACTGTTCCACACTGTGGTGCCTTCCTGATGAAAAACCGGGACAGCATAGAAATAGCTAGTTGCCGGAGGGTATCACAAACAATTTCAGCTGTTGCCTGTAATTGAACAGACCGCATAGGTTTAGCATTCCAGTTAAAGATATGTATTATCTGCAACAATCATTTCTGGGATGTATTATTTTGTCCCTCAACGCCACGCCACCCCCCCACTCCCACAACCCCACACCACCACCACCCACTCCCCCCAGCATGCTTTTGCACATTTTAATCAATGTCAAGCTTGGTTGCACTGTGAGTAACTGTCCCTCACTATAACATTGAGCAGACAGAGCAAAAGAGATCAGGGCATATATTCAAAAAGCATTTCAGAGTAGGAGCACTGATCTAGGATCAGCTCCCTCCTGTCCACAAATAGCTACCCAGATTATCTGCATTGACCCTTTTTGCACAAAAGCTGCTGCTGCTGTTTACTATTTGTCACTTTATTCCTAGTTACAGTATATGTACATATATACCTCAATTACCTCATACCCCTGCATATCGACTCAGTACTTGTATCCCATGCATATAGCTAAGTTATCATTACTCATTTTGTATTCATTATTCATTTTATTACAACGTGTCATTACTTTTCTATTATTTCTCTATTTTCTTTCTCTCTGCGTTGTTGGGAAGGGCCTGTATGTAAGCATTTCACTGTTAGTCTGCACCTGTTGTTTATGAAACATGTGACTAATAACATTTGATTTGATTTGAGGCTTACATTTTATCCTCGACCCTCATTTATGTGCTCTCTGTCGCCTGGAGCTGCATGGCAAACGGTCCAGGAACACAAGGAAAGCACAAAGGACAATGCCCAAGGACTAGTGAGCCATTCCCCTTCTGAGGGGCAAAAATGTGGCTCTGAAAATTAACTCTGAATTACTCTATGCAAAGTGGTTTTATTGTCTTCTCAGGAAGTCTGCCTTATTTGCATTTGTCTCATCCCCCACACAAGCCTTTAGATGCTGTGACACCCTGAGGAGATTGGGCCTTGGTGGTCAGGTTACACTGTGAACTTGGTATCATTGGTCAATGGTTGTTGCTTTTGGGTTGAGAAAGGTACAACTTCAGATGTTATAAATGGAATGAAATGCCATTGAGGAAGGTTGTATGATCAATTCTCATTTCCTAGGCCTCTGGCCTGGTAGGCATCTCTTTGTCCGTGCTTTAGCTTCTAAGTTACCCTTAGGATCTATATGCTTAGAAGTATGCTTTGTAATACTTGTTAATGCGTTGTAACTTAAGCTTTATGATTGTATGTGAAACCATTAATTTGACAAAGTACACTTGTATTTAGAATTCCTTTTTCAGACAGGTCTTCATTGTCTATTACTGTAACTCAACTATAGTGTTCTTGCATATTGCTGTTTATTTTTTTGAGTCAGATAATTCATTTAAGGGGCTAATTGCATCGTCTTTGTACGAGTCGCATGTGAGGTATACGTAATATACGTTATATACACACATATCATATATTACTCCACTATATACAGCACCAGTCAAAAGTTTGGACACACCTACTCATTCAAGGGTTTTTCTTTATTTTTACTATTTTATACGATGTAGAATAATAGTGAGGACATCAAAACATGATAAAACACATATGGAATCATGTAGTAATCCAAAAAAAGTGATAAACAAATCAAAATATATTTTATATTTCAGATTCTTCAAAGTAGCCACCTTGATGACAGCTTTGCACGCTCTTGGCATTCTCTCAAATAGCTTCATGAGGTAGTCATGAATGCATTTCAATTAATAACAGGTGTGCCTTGTTAAAAGTTCATTTGTGGAATTTCTTTCCATCTTAATGAATTTGGGCCAATCAGTTGTGTTGTTACAAGGTAGTGGTGGTATACAGAGGACAGCCCTATTTGGTAAAAGACTAAGTCCATATTATGGCAAGAACAGCTCAAATAAGCAAAGAGAAACAACCGTCCATCGTTACTTTAAAACCTTTTGTGACTAGGGGGCAGTATTTTCATTTTTGGAAAAATAACGTTTCCGTAGTAAACGGGATATTTTGTCTGGACAAGATGCTAGAATATGCATTTAATTGACAGCTTAGGCTAGAAAACACTCTAAAGTTTCCAAAACTGTAAAAATATTGTCTGTGAGTATAGCAGAACTGATGTTGCAGGCGAAAGCCTGAGAAAAATCCAATCCGGAAGTGCATCATGTTTTGAAAGCACTGCGTTCCAATGCGTCCCTATTGAGCAGTGAATGGGCTATCAACCAGATTACTTTTTCTCCGTATTCCCCAAGGTGTCTACAGCATTGTGACGTAGTTTTACGCATTTATGTTGAAGAATACCCGTAAGCGGCTACATTGCGCAAGTAGTCACCTGATGCTCCCAGAGTGATTCTCGCGTAAAATACAGAGGTAGCCATTATTCCAATCGGTTCTACTGAAAAACGAATTGTCCCGGTGGATATATTAAACTTGAGGATTGATTATAAACAACGTTTGCCATGTTTCTGTCGAATTATGGAGCTAATTTTGAATATTTTTCGGTGTTTTCGTGACTGCAATTTCCGGGCGATTTCTCAGCCAAACGTGAAGAACAAACGGAGCTATTTCGCCTACAATGATAATCTTTTTGGAAAAAAGGAACATTGGCTATATAAACTGGGAGTCTCGTGAGTGAAAACATCCGAAGCTCATCAAAGGTAAACGATTTAATTTGATTGCTTTTCTGATTTCCGTGAGCAAGTTACGTGCTGCTAGCTGGACAAAATGCTATGCTAGGCTATTGATAAACTTACACAAATGCTTGTCTAGCTTTGGCTGTAAAGCATATTTTGAAAATCTGAGATGACAGGGTGATTAACATATTTCACCTTTGATTTTCATGAATAGGAATATTTTCGAGGAATATTTATGTCCTTTGCCTTATGCTAATTAGTGTCAGTCGATGATTACGCTCCCTCATGCGGGATGGGGAGTCACTAGAGGTTTTAAGACATGAAGGTCAGTCAATCTGGGAAAATTTCAAGAAGTTGCAACAACTATCAAGCGCTATGATGAAACTGGCTCTCATGAGGACTGCCACAGGAAAGGAAGACCCAGAGTTACCTCTGCTGCAGAGGACAAGTTCATTAGAGTTAACAGAACCTCACATTGCAGCCCAAGTAAATGCTTCACAGAGTTCAAGTAGCAGACACATCTCAACATCAACTGTTCAGAGGAAACTGTGTGAATCAGGCCTTCATGGTCTAATTGCTGCAAAGAAACCACTGCTAAAGGACACCAATAATAAGAAGAGACTTGCTTGGGCCAAGAAACACGCGCAATGGGCATTAGACCAGTGGACATTAGTTTTTTGGTCTGATGAGTCCAAATTTGAGATTTTTGGTTTCAACCGCCGTGTCTTTGTGAGACGCAGAGTAGGTGAACGGATGATCTCTGCATGTGTGGTTCTCACCATGAAGCATTGAGGAGGAGGTGCAATGGTGTGGGGGTGCTTTGCTGGTGACAATGTCAGTGATTGATTTTGAATTAAAGGCACACCTAACCAGCATGGCTACCACAGCCTTCGGCAGCAATACGCCACTTAGTGGGACTATCATTTATTTTTTAACAGGACAATGACCCAAAACACACCTCCAGGCTGTGTAAAAGCTATTTGACCAAGCAGAATGATAGAGTTCTGCATCAGATGACCTGGCCTCCTCAATCAAGCTACCTGAACCCAATTGAGATGGTTTTGGATGAGTTGGACCGCAGAGTGAAGGAAAAGCAGACAAGTGCTCAGCATATGGGGGAACTCCTTCAAGACTTTTGAAAAAGCATTCCTCATGATGCTGGTTGAGAGAATGCCAAGAGTGTGCAAAGCTGTCATCGAGGCAAATATCTTTTGATTTGTTTAACACTTTTTTGGTTACTACATTATTCCATATGTGTTATTTCATAGTTTTGACATTATTCTACAATGTAGAAAATAGTCAAAATAAAGAAAAACCCTTGAATGAGCAGGTGTGTCCAAACTTTTGACTGGTACTGTATATAATCGTATCCATTATGATCTAAAACTCCAAATTTGTGAATATGGGCCTTCCTGTTACAGTAACAGCTGCAATATATATTAATTATGGTTAAACCATACATGTATGTCAATATGCAGAGTGGATTAAGACTAAACCAACCCTGCTCCTACACACATTTAAAATTCTCTAGCAGGGCTGCTTAAATCACACCCACTTCAGTAAGAAGGGTATAATTTATTGATGTGGTATGCTGTCACTTAATGCAGGCTTAAGCTCAGGGAACTAGGTCCTTATGAAGTGCCTGTGATTGAATGCAAAACAAAGACTGATTAAGAGCTTAGTAATCAAAGAAGAATGGGCTCTCGGTTAAATTAATAACATATCAGGATCAATTAAAGCAATTATATCTGGATTAATTCACGGCAGATTAGGACTATAAATTAGAAAAGCAGGGTCAGAGACAGTATATTGCAAGGCAGACATGTAAAAACATGGAATCTGCTAAGACATACAAAATTATCATATTGCTGTAGAATTGATTCTCACACATCATCCTAAACGTTCTTATTTTTCAGGGAGGAGAGAGTAAACCAATTAGAATCCAGTCATTCAATTGATTTATCTTGCTACATTGACCGTTAACTTTCGTTTTACAACTCAACACCTTCAAGCTGTTCATTCTGGTTCCTCTTCCAGTCGAATTCATAGAAACAAAAAAAATACTTTGGTACAATATTCTCACTTCCACAACAATCAGAATATGCTTTGACTAAAATGAGTACTTTCCATGTACATCATTTCCATCAACAATCTTGAAACATACAGACACATAATTGCCATGCTGTGACTACACCTTTTATTTGAGACAAGGCTTATACTGTACATTACCTCATTATAATTTTCAAACTTCTATGTAAGAAATAGGCTTTTCTAATATGGACACTGTACTAAAACATTTTATGTTCCTAAGCATATTGAATATTATTTATCAACTGAATGGAGCTGCGGCTGGACACGGAAAAAAACTGTTCCCCTTGTTCTCTCATTATCAATGCTGTCTCAGTTGAAAGTAACAGCCCAGTCAGCCTCTGTGTGCTGCGCTGGTGCGTTCTCTCTCTCTCTCTCTCTCTCTCTCTCTCTCTCTCTCTCTCTCTCTCTCTCTCTCTCTCTCTCTCTCTCTCTCCAGAGGAAGAGGCCTCCCATTGTCAGCGTGCACACACCTCCATGATTTATGAGCCATCTGTCATGTCTGATGTTCCTGTCGCCTCAGACAGGATGTGCAAGGCTGGCATGCGGAGACTGCGCGGGCACCGCATGGGCTCAGCGTGGTTAGTTGTGGGCACGCCAAGGCCCGCTGTAATTAAATTACAACCAAGTGAGCACACAGAGGTCTCGATAATCCTAACAATCATAAAACAAAGACATTGGGGCAGAAAATCAAATGGTTAGGAATGTTTGGTGTTGTCAGAGATCCATTGTGTTCAACCCAGAAATGGACTCGAATCCTCCAAAATTAATACCTCACTGACCAACACAATCTCACACTGCAAATATGTAAAAAAAAAAAGTTTTAAAAAAGTGTATCAGCAGATTTTGTGCATTTTTTTTTGTGTGGATTAATTTGTGTAAAAATGTATTAATTCGTGTGACTTCATTGACAGGAAAATACATTATTTGAGGGCAAACTTTGGAACAATCTTTTGTAAGTTATTAGAGCAATGCATGATGGGTAATGGTGTTGCCCTACACTGCCGTTTTTTGTGTGCCACATTTATTTATATATGCAGTCCAGTCAAAAGTTTAGACACACCTACTCATTTTTACTGTTTTCTACATTGTAGAATAATAGTGAAGACATGAACACTATGAAGTAACACCTATGGAATCATGTAGTAACCAACAAAGTGTTAAACAGATCAAAATAGATTTCATATTTGAAATTCTTCAAAGTAGCCACCCTTTGCCTTGGTGACAGATTTGCACATGCTTGGCATTCTCTCAACCAGCTTCATGAGGTACACACCTGGAATGCATTTCAATTAACAGGTGTCCCTTGTTAAAAATTAATTTAATGGGTTTGAGCCAATCAGTAGTGTTGTGACAAGGTAGGGTTGGTATACAGAAGATAGCCCTATTTTGGTAAAATACCAAGTCCATTTTATGGCAAGAACAGCTCAAATAAGCAAAGAGAAATGACAGTCCATCATTAAATAAAATAAATCCATATTTGTCAAAGGTGTAGGAGACCTTCCAGTGAAATGCTTACTAACAAGCCCTTACCCAACAATGCAGTTCAAGAAAGAGTTTAGTTTATTTGGTAAATATTTTCTTAAGTAAAAAATAATAAAAAGTAACACGATAAAATAACAATTACGAGGCTATATACAGGGAGTACCGATACCGGGTCAATGTGTGGGGTTACCGAGTCAATGTGTGCGGTTACAGGTTAGTCGAGAATTTGATCATGTAGGTAGGGGTACAGCGAGTAGCAGAAGTGTAAAAACAAATGGGGGGGGGGTCCATTTGATTAATTGTTCAGCAGTCTTATGGCTTGGGGGTAGAAGCTGTTAAGGAGCCTTTTGGTCCTAGACTTGGCGCTCTCTGTTAGAGTGACTACTGGGTTCTTGGTCACCTCCTCTTCTGATTGCTCAGTTTGGCAGGGTGGCGAGCTCAGCTCTAGGAAGTCTTGGTCGTTCCAAACTTCTTCCATTTAAGAATGATGGAGGCCACCTGTCTTCTTGGGAACCTTCAATCCTTCAGAAATGTTCTGGCACCCTTCCCCTGATCTGTGCCTCAACACAATCCTATCTCGGAGATCTACAGACAATTCCTTTGACATCATGGCTTGGATTTTGCTCTGGCATGTACTGTCAACTGTGGGACCTTAAATAGACAGGTGTGTGCCTTTCCAAATCAATTGAATTTGCCACAGGTGGGCTCTAAGTTGTAGAAACAGATCAAGGATGATCATTGGGAACAGGATGTACCTGAGCTCAATTTCGAGTCTCATAGCAAAGGGTCTGTATTCAGTTTTAATTTGTTTTGTACATTTGCAAACAATAATATATCTGCAGCATTACAGAAGTTAGTATTTTCACAGAAGTTACTTTCACTGACTCTGTAGATGTTTTACAGAAGGGCAGCCCAGGTGTGACATCCTAGGTGGAGGAGGGCAACATCGGCATGCTAGACATGGCATGAGAAATTTCAGAGGGCGAGAGAAACATAAACCCCATAGCGAGCTCACTGAGAGGAAAAAGTCAAATGACACACATTGTACAGAACTGAAATAACAGTGTTCATAACAGTGCTCCCAGAGCTACTGCCTGCACACCACGTCCTTTTCCTACATTGTGCAATATCATTACACTGCTGCAAGGTCACAGCTCGCATCGCTTCCACCGCCAAAATCGTTAGTGAAATTAGTGTTAGCCTTGAGGGGGTGTCACAACTAACCAGTGTAAATTGGCCCGCGGGAGCATGACTCGCATTTGTTAAGTGGAGTTGCGGCATCTGCAAACTCCTCGTAGGCTTTCTCGTGGTCATGGTGTCGAACATCTGGCAGCCATGTAAACAGGCTGAGGATTGATAGGCCCACCTGTGCATCATCAAAAACAGTCCTCCCGGGACTCCTTCTCTGACTCAGTTCCACGGCTCTGTGTCCACGGAATTAGCTGGCATGGTGTTTACAGTACGTTGGATTATTTATTTTCTTCCACAAAATGCCATATGTTCGCTGTTACTTTTGCTTTTAATCCATAGCTTGGAACATTATTTCGCATTGGATGAATCAGTGATTACCTGAAATACAACAACACAAAACACCTGCACGCCATATGTCTTGTGAATATGTATAGGTAACTGCCAAAATAATGGAAACACTTTTGTAAATGAGGGATACAAAATATATCAAAAGCAGGTGCTTCCACACAGGTGTGGATCCTGTGTTATTTAAGCAATTAGCATCCCATCATGCTTAGGGTCATGTGCAGTATAAAAATGCAGGGCCGGCCATTATTTTGGCTACCATGGCTATGTCACCATAAAATGACAATAACCCCATCCACGTGGCACGAGTGGTCACTGAATAGTATGATGAGCATGAACACGATGTAAAGCATATGCCACGACCGTCTTATTCAACCCAATTGAACACTTGTGGGGCGGCGCCTGACAAGAATAGTGTCGCATCCTTCCAATAGAGTTCAAGACACTTGTAGAATCCATGCCAAGGTGCATTGAAGCTGTTCTGGCCGAACGCCCTATTAACCTTTTGTGACTAGGGGGCAGTATTTTCATTTTTGGAAAAAATAACGTTCCCTTAGTAAACGGGATATTTTCTCAGGACAAGATTCTAGAATATGCATATAATTGACAGCTTAGGATAGAAAACACTCTAAAGTTTCCAAAACTGTAAAAATATTGTCTGTGAGTATAACAGTACTGATATTGCAGGCGAAAGCCTGAGAAAAATCCAATCCGGAAGTGCCTCATGTTTTGAAAGCGCTGCGTTCCAATGCGTCCCTATTGAGCAGTGAATGGGCTATCAACCAGATTACTTTTTCTCCGTATTCCCCAAGGTGTCTACAGCATTGTGACGTAGTTTTACACATTTATGTTGAAGAATACCTGTAAGAGGCTACATCGCGCAACTGGTCACTTGATGGCTCCCAGAGTGATTCTCGCGTAAAATACAGGGGTAGCCATTATTTCAATCGGTCCTACTGAAAAAACAATTGACCCGGTGGATATATTATCGAATAGATATTTGAAAAACACCTTGAGGATTGATTATAAACAACGTTTGCCATGTTTCTGTCGATATTATGGAGCTAATTTGGAATATTTTTCGGGGTTTTCGTGACTGCAATTTCCGGGCGATTTCTCAGCCAAACGTGAAGAACAAACGGAGCTATTTCGCCTACAAAGATAATATTTTTGGAAAAAAGGAACATTAGCTATCTAACTGGGAGTCTCGTGAGTGAAAGCATCCGAAGCTCATCAAAGGTAAACAATTTAATTTGATTGCTTTTCTGATTTCCGTGAGCAAGTTACCTGCTGCTAGCTGGACAAAATGCTATGCTAGGCTATCAATAAACTTACACAAATGCTTGTCTAGCTTTGGCTGTAAAGAATATTTTGAAAATCTGAGATGACAGGGTGATTAACAAAAGGCTAAACTGTGTCTCAATATATTTCACTTGTGATTTTCATGAATAGGAATATTTTCTAGGAATATTTATGTCCTTTGCGTTATGCTAATTAGTGTCAGTCGATGATTACGCTCCCTCATGTGGGATGGGGCGTCGCTAGATGTTTTAAGACACTTTATGATGGTGTTTCCTTTTCCTTTGGCAGTTACCTGTATCTTTCCCTCTATTCAGCATTGAATGATGAAAACTACCCCCTAATATTTCAGAGTATTCCAGAGGTTATGACCACAATGGCCTTCCTACAATGGAAAAACATGGAATGACTACTGACTATTGCTGCTCTGTCTTGATGATTGTTACAACCTGTATAATGGTTTTACATCTATACTGTGTACTGTGTACAATACAGTGCTATTCCTTTTGATTTAGTCTTCCTGGGTGTAGCCCTCTTGGTCTTGGTCAAAGAAACAGAACATTACTTTGCAGTGGTAGGAAACGCGGCGAACACACTAATGAACAGGCCCATAGCAGGGCTCCATCTCTGGGCCCTTGTTTGAGCTGCCCGAGAGGGCACATGGGAGGTGAGCCCTTTAAAATTCAGTCAGCCTGAACCGAGCTGGTCTCTACCACCCAGTGTCAGCTTCACCTTCTCTGCTCTGGTTATTCTCTGAATGACACCTTATTGATCGAAGATCACTGAGTGCTCAGGTGGAGGCGCTTCATTATTTTTTTACCCGAAACGCCAAGCTGACTTTCTATTGATGCTATATTTATGAAGAAAGGTCACTCTCAGGGGAATGTGAAAAGAATAATGCGAACGTGGCCCTCTCGCTCGTGCTGCCTGCCTCAAATCCTCTTTCCTTCCATATAGTAAGTCACGGGTTTTTTGCTCTAATGTGAAAGAGTGGTACCATATTTACAGTACTGACATGCATCAGGCTACACAGTACGTGTGAGAGGAGGGCATGTGACATGGAACTGGAATATTTACGATGTCTCCAGCAGCATACAGATGACAGCCATGCGTGGTGGGTGAGAGAGGTATAGTAAAAGCAGGCAGCAGCTTATTGGGGTCAAACAAACCCCCCCCCCCAGGGCCTTAACAGCTCCACTCCAAGGCGATGCCTGGTCGGTAGACCCATCATCCCCCCAGCAATGATTTCAAAGAGAGGTCCCATGGCTCCAGAACTCAACTCTCTGTTAAGAGATTGTTGCCCCGGGCAGACCATCCAACTCCTCACGAACCCAGAAGTGCGATGTGACCTTCAGCAATCCGCCCACACATTCATTATTCATTCTGATTGGCGATCGACGTGCCAACACAAACAAGCCCTGGAAGCTCTACAATACAAGCCAAACTCTCAACAGAGGAGAGCAAAACTTTTAAAACTATTTTTTAAGGAATTTATTTGACAGGGACAATGCACATTAATCATCATTTCAGTGTTATATAAAAAACAATGTAAATGTGCAGTAGTTAGCAAAAGAGCTGCATTTATTTTTTTCTGATCACCAATTTTTTTTTATCAAACACATTGATTTAGATTTAAAGTTCACTATGCATGAATGTTACTGATTTCAGCTTCGCTCAGATATCTGCATATTTTTATTTATTTTTGTTGGATAGATGTAGTAGGCTTAATGTTCACAGTGGGGAACAGTGGGCTAAACCACAGTTGTCTAGTGCAATTGTTGTTCGAGGGTAGAGAATGCTTACTTTTAGGTTGTGTGTATTGTGGTTTAGGTTGTGTAGGTTGTGTTTATTGTTGTGAACTGTTAGATATTACTGCACTGTTGGAGCTAGAAACACAAGCATTTTGCTACACCCGCAATAACATTTGATAAACGTGTATGTGACAAATAAGATTTGATTTGATTTGATTGTTAACTACTACCACGTTCACGTGCTATCGGAATCTCGGAAAGCTTCCTATGGGTTCATTCTGATACTAAACTAAACTCTTTCCAAAACAGTGTCCTAGTTCCGACTAGCACGTGAATGCAGCAAGATTGCCAATGACTCTATTTGCTCACACGCTAGAGTACAGCTACTGCAATGTATTTAGCCTGTAAATTGTATGAGACTATCAAGTGAACTTAAATATGCTATTCTAATTTAAAGTGCCTTCAGAAAGTATTCACACCCCTTGATTTTTACCACATTTTGTAGTGTTACAAACTACATTTAAAATTGATTACATTTGGATTTTGAGTCACTGGCCTACACACAATACCACATAATGTCAAAGTGGAATTATGTTTTTTCGATTTAAAACGAATTAATAAAGAATGAAAATCTGAAATGTCTTCAGTCAATACACTGAGTATACCAGTAGGAAAACCTTCCTAATATTGAGTTGCACCTCCACCCTTTGTCCCTCAGAACAGCCTCAATTCGTTGGGGCAAGGACTCTACAAGGTGCCGAAAGCATTCCACAGGGATGCTACAGTAGCCCATGTTAACTCTAATGCTTCACACAATTGTGTCAAGTGGCTGGACATCCTTTGGGTGGTGGACCATTCCTGATACACATAGAAGACTGTTGAGCGTGAAAAACCCAGCAGCGTTGCAGTTCTTGACACACTCAAACCGGTGCGCCTGGCACCTACCATCATACCCCATTCAAAAGCACTTCAATCTTTTTTCACCCTCTGAATAACACACATTCACGATCCATCTCTCAATTGTCCCCTCCCCTTTAGCTTCACCGATTCAAGTGAATTCAATAAGTGACATCAATAAGGGATTATGCTTTCACCTGGATCCACCTGGTCAGTCTATGTCATGGAAAGAGCAGGTGTTTTATTTTTCTTATACTCAGTGTAAGTATCCAACCCCTTTGTTATGGCAAGCCTAAATAAGTTCAGGAGCAAAAACGTACTTAATAAATCACATAATAAGTTGCATGGACTCTGTGTGCAATAATAGTGTTTGCAATAATAGGGATATTTGAATGACTACCCCATCTCTGTACTTCACACATACAATTATCTGTAAGTCCATTGCCTTTCAAACAGATTCAGCCACAAACAACAGGGAGGGTTTCCAATGTCTTGCAAAGAAGGGCACCTATTGGTAAAAACAAATAAGCAGACATTGAATATTCCTTTGAGCATGATGAAGTTATTAATTACACTTTGGATGGTGTATCAATACACCCAGTCACTACAAAAATACAGGCGTCCTTCCTAACTCAGTTGCCGTAGAGTAAGGAAACCGCTCAGGGATGTCAACATGAGGCCAATGACGACTTTAAAACAGTTAGAGTTTAATGGCTGTGATAAGAGAAAAATGAGGATGGATCAACAACAACAACCTGTTAGGGCTAGCCCTGATTACTGCCCCTTCTGGAGGATTTGGGTACCCATATAAAACATGATAAATTTTTGTCAAAAGTTGCTAATATATGCATATAAAAAATATTATCGAATAGAAAACACTCTAAAGCTTCTAAAACCGTTTAAATTTTGTCTCTATGTAAAGCAGAAGTGTCAGGGCATGCATTCTCCCAAAGTCTCTCTTGTAATGGAAAAAGTTGGCACCACTTTGACGTCATCGTATACGCACTTACCAAGCAGTTACAACCCTGGGAAGAGTCTGTATGTGTTCAGCGCGAAGCCTGCTTTCAATGAGGCATGTCACTGTGAGAATCGCTCGCTCACGAGACTTTGAGCTTGCCGAAAGGTCTCGGTCACGCCAAAAAAAAGTGTACCCCAATGCGCGCTCTGCACTTTTTCTCTCTTTTCCTCAGGATCGATTAAACGACGTGTGTGTGTCTGTTCGCCCTCACGATTGCTGTAGACCTTTATAACATGTTAAAGCTTAATTATGAACATAGTTTGACAAGTTTACTCGACATATAATATATACTTTCGACGTTTTGGTGCGCATCCACTTGAAATTTGCCTACATTTCGACCGAAATGTGGCTAGTTTGAGAACCGAAAGACACAGACTTGAAAACTGAACGCTAATTTGGTGAGTATAATCCCTTCCAGGTCTTCTGATGGAAGAACAGCAAAGGTAAGGGAATATTTGTGTTAATTTTGGGTTTCTGTCGACTCCAAGATAGAGGAGTCATAATGCTAATGTGGGAGCGCCGACTCCCTATTATAGCCCAGTGAACGCAACATGTAACGTTAAAAATAAATGTAACACAGCGATTGCATTTAGAATAAGTGTATCTTGCTATACATATGTAAAACATGCATATTTAGTCAAAGTTTATGATGTGTATTCCTTGTTAGTTGACGTTATCTGCCGGAGCTATTTCATTTCTCCTGACATTGCAGTAGCATTTTTTGAACGATGCGTCATTGTAAACAGAGATTTATGGATATATATAGCATATTATTGAAAATGAATGTACTGTGTAACATGTTATATTACTGTCATCTGATGAAGATTTCAAAAGGTTAGTGAAATGATTTTTCTTTTAATCCTGCGTTTGTTGATTGCATATTTTTTCCTACTTGGCTATGCTAATGAGGTATGTCTGCAGTGGTGGTTGGACATAAATATGTGCTATGTTTTCGCCGTAAAACATTTTAGAAATCTGACTTGCTGGGTAGATAAACAACTTGTTTATTTTTCTTGTTAATGTGTGGAGGTTAAATATTTTTAGGATTATTTCTTGCGTTCCCTGCGCCACATTACAGCTGAGGGGGTGTGGGGGGGGGGGGGGGGGGTTCCCAAATGGGAACGTGTATCTCCATCAGGTTTTAAAGTTTTAAAGTTACTCTACAATACTAACCAAAATGACGATGTGAAAAGAAGAAAGCTTTTACAGAATACAAATATTACAAAACATGCACTAAAAGTAAAACTGCAAAAGATGTTGCAAAGAAATTAACTTTATGTCCTGAATACAAAGCATTATGTTTGGGGCCAATCCAATACAACACATCACTGACCACCACTCTTCATATTTTTCAGTGGTGTAAAGTACTTAAGTAAAAATACTTTAAAGTACTACTTAAGTCGTTTTTTGGGGTATCTGTAATTGACTTTACTATTTATATTTTTGACTACTTTTACTTTTACTTCACTACATTCATAAAGCAAAAAATGTACTTTTAACTCCATACATTTTCCCTGACACTCAAAAGTACACATTACATTTTGATTGCTTAGCAGGACAGAAAAGTGGTCCATTTCACACACAACAGAACATCCCTGGTCATTCCTACTGCCTCTGATCTGGCGGACTCATAAAACACACATGCTTCATTTGTAAATTATGCTGGAATGTTGGAATGTGCCAAAATAAAAATAAATAAGAAAATGGTGCCGCCTGGTTAGCTTAATATAAGGAATTTAAAATGATGTATACTTTCACTTTTACCTTTGATTCTTAACCTCTTCAGTCGACCCTCTACTTTTTTGAACATTCTGTTAAAAATTGCGCAACATTTCAGCGCCCTGCTACTCATGCCAGGAATATGGTATATGCATTTGCTTAGTCTGTGTGGATAGAAAACACTCAGACGTTTAAAAAACTGGTTAAATCACTGCTGTGGCTTTACCAGAACGGCATTTACATCGAAAAGCACAGCAAAAACTGATCACTGAAAATGGGGAAAATATATCCATGCGCTACTTGAACCCATTGATAAACGTGAACCACAATTAATTGACTGAGGTTGCAGTACCTACAGCTTCCACAGGGTGTCTAGAGTCTTGTCATTTCCCTTCGAGTTTTTTCTTGGTCAAACACATACAGGACACCGTATCTAATCCGGTCTAGGACCGGATATTTTCGTTGAGTTTCTAGCCGGACATTTTTCCAGACGGACAGCTAATGATCTTTACATCGCCTCCTGATGAATTTTATCGCTTATTAACGTTTACTAATACCTAAAGTTGCATTACAAACGTATTTCGAAGTGTTTTGTGAAAGTTTATCGTCGACTTTTTGAATTTAAAAAAATGACGTTACGTTTTGAAACGATGTTTTTTTCGTTTATCACACAGTCTACATATAACAATATCTAGGCTTTATATGGACCGATTTAATCGAAATAAAGACCCAAATAGTGTTTATGGGACATCTAGGAGTGCCAATAAAGAAGATGGTGAAAGGTAATGAATGTTTTCTATTTTATTGTGCGGTTTGTGTAACGCCGAAATGCTAATTATTTTGTTTACGTCCCCTGTGGGTCTTTTGGGGTGTTGCATGCTATCAGATAATAGCTTCTCATGCTTTCGCCGAAAAGCATTTTAAAAATCTGACTTGTTGCCTGGATTCACAACGAGTGTAGCTTTAATTCGATACCCTGCATGTGTATTTTAATGAACTTTTGAGTTTTAACTAATACTATTAGCATTTAGCGTAGCGCATTTGCATTTCCAGAGCTCTAGTTGGGACGCAAGCGTCCCGAGTAGAAGCAACAGGTTAAGTATATTTGAGCAATTACATTTACTTTTGATACTTAAGTATATTTTAAACCAAATACTTTTAGACTTTTACTCAAGTAGAAATTTACTGGGTGACTTTCACTTTTACTTGAGTCATTTTCTATTAAGGTATCTTTACTATTGCTCAAGTATGATTGTGTGTAGATTTTCTCAAGGATATTGTGTGTAGATGGAATAAGTCAAGGGGTATGAATACGTTTTGAATGCACTGTAGCAAATCATGTTTTGGTTGTTGGAAATTTCAGTGTCCTAGTTTACGACTAGCACTTCAATGCGACAATAATGCAAAGGACTCAAGCTATTTGCTCACACACTAGAGTACAGCTACTGCAATGTATTTAGGTCATAAAATGTATGAGACTAGCAACTCTACTTAAATATGCTCATTTCACCTGTCATGTTTTGGTTGGTTAACAAACAAACACCCATCCAATCAAACATCATTGTGTCATACAATAGCTTGGATAGTATTATCTCTATGGTTTTAGTTTAAAAAGTTGATAACATGATTGAACCAAATACCAAAAATTAATGAATTCGACCATGCATCTCTTTGGAGTGTATAGCCTCAAGCAATGTATAAGTCTACACCTGCTGAGGGAAAAACTGACATAAATCAAGCAAAGAGTTCCTATATTAGTCACCGAACATGATAATAGATGGTTAATTGAACACTGAGTGTGCTAATGACACATGCCCCCATTAACAGTAAACATCAAGTTAGCCTTCAACTATATTTCCTCTGCTCCATGGTATCATAAATAAATGAGATCAGAGGTAATCAGTGTTCTTATCCTGAGCTTATTGAATATGCTGCTTGAAAGGGGTTCCTGTTTGAGGGGAAGTCAAAAATGAGGGATTTGCGAGATGGATCGATACTTCAAATTCGGTGCGGTGCACATTTTAGGATAAGTTGGATGGTTGATGATTGACTCAAGGAGGGGTGAAATGTGATGCTGGGGATGTCCTAAAATGTGCACCATACATTTGACATCATAGCCACATGGGAGACAAGGGTGGGCTTGGTCCCTCAGGAGAGCTATCTACAACATGCTGTGAGTGAACTTTATTCATAAATCATATTTCTGATGGAACATAGACATGTTATGCTTGATCAAATACTCTCTAAATAAAAGCACACATGCAGGCGGTCACACATGTAGAAATATAACAATTCTAACAAAACACACACATTCATCAATGTTCAAATGTTCACACACACACACACACACATGCACACACACACAGTGTAAATACATGTACAGTATGTCATACATTCTTATGACGTGTTGAAGTCTGCTGGGTGCTATTCTGCAGTGAGAGGTTCCTGTGCTGATATAATTAGCTGGCATTTCTTTGTCCATGTTGCTCATGCGAGACAAAACTAATTTCATGGGCAAAGGAAACACATCTCCCCCTCAAATGCCACCGTCACAGCAGGCACAAACCTTTAGCATTTCCGAAGTCAAACTCTTAATTACAAATAAATCTGGAACAAATGACATTCCCTAACCCCCTACCCAAACCCCTTTCAATGTATCTGACAGTGATGGAGCATATTTGTCAAGTTCCTATGGCACTGATGTTGAATACATCCGGTCATACAAATTGTTAAGGGCAATAGCTGACCACCTGTTAAACACCTGGGGGACAGTGTAGTAAAGGTGCCATGGATGATGTTTGTTCTCTTACTGGAAAGTCAGATAACAGATAAGGCCATTTCATGTAGTAAGGACCCATGAGCTACAACATGTGAAGTTCATAGGAGCATGTCAAATTGGGTGTCAAAATGAAATCTAAGAGTCTATATTTTTGAGAAATTAAGGCATGTATCATTTTTTCCTTCTTTTTCTCATTTTTAATCCTAAAAATGTTTAACAAGCCAAGGCTTTGATTTCAGGTCAAACATATAGAAAAGGGGTCTTGGAGAAGACACACCAGAAAAAGTCTCAAAGGTATTTCTCTCCCTCCCGAGGGAGGATAATGGAAGTTCACAGAAGTACCAAGTAAAGGTAGACCTATCAATTAGTTGTAGTGTTTTAACTGATATCAATGTTGTTTATGAATAATTAAGTGATTTAAAACAAATCGTAACGGAATCTCTGAAATTGAATTGGCTACAATGGGAAATCATAGTGCCCACAAACCACAGTTGGGTTCTCAAGTTTGGACAGAACAGTACAGTACAGTAAATAAAAGTATAGTTCAGTACAGTACTGTACAGAAGAGTAGAGTTCAGTACAGCACACAGTAGAACAAACACACTAGAGTTGTGCACACTATAATGTACTATATACTCTACTGTACTGAACTCTAGTCAACGGTTCTGTGCTGTATTGTACTATACTGTTCTGTTCTGAGCTCTACTGTGCTGTACTTTGATGTCCAAACTTGCGAAACATGATTACATGAAACCTATGATTAGTTCAGATTTGGTCCACTCAGGACCAACCAAATCTGGTCTTGTTTGGGGGCAGAGCTCGTTAAAATAATAGCCGTGTGTAGAATAATACCCAAATATTGCATATTTAGATCTTTGTGTACCTATTCACCATGAACAGAATGACATTCATATCCATAATTACGCGTTTCTGTGAAGTACAGAAAACATGATTAAATCCCATTACTGCAAATTCTGTTACCGGGTGTAAATCCACTTTACTTACTGTAGCTCAATAACCAAAAATGTCATAGCTGACACGCCATTCTTTCTGCAGACAACGTTGACTCTTAATTCGGACCAGATATTTAACAGAGTTTTTAGAAATTGTGGACACAAAACTGAGGGAGATTTTATAAAAAAATCTGTTACAAGTAAATATGTTTTTGTAAAATGTTCTGCGTAAATAGTAAAGTAGCCCTGGTGCATAGAGATGTAAAGGTTTGTTCAACTTTTTTTTTAAAGTCTCTGTTATATTGGTGTGATTATTATGCATCACTATAATCTAAGCAGTTTCTTTGAGCAGATGTAGTTGGGAACGACTTACTGAAAGTCATTATGCATGGAGGCACTAACACATTGAGGCATGCACCCACAGATGGCCAAGCAGTGTTGGAATAAATCATAAGCCATCTATGACTGCAGGTATAACAGCTCCCAGCATGCACATGAAGCATTAAACATTTAATGTTGCTCCCAGCCAAATTTGAGCATAAATGACTACAAGAAAAGGTCGCCGAACAAACAACGCTCAACACTGAACCCTCTTCAAACGTGACATTCTTGGCACTTCCACACAACCTTTAGTCATTTCTATTTACTTCATATTATCTCAGCTCCTGCTCTTGCAAGAGAGACATGGACCCACCCTGGAGGTGACTGTGTTCTTTCCTGTAGCGCACACTTTATGATTGCATCACATACAGTATTCCCATGATTCCAGAGAGGATCAGCGGGAGATTAGTAACACAGAAAGAAGCAGAATCAGCAATCAGAATGACACTTTGCCTCCTTGCCACCCGACGAGAACCTCAGCATTTGTGGATGTAGAAGTCACCTCTCGCCACCTCCAATACCCAAACGCACACCTGCAGAAAACGCCAAAAACCCTGTGACTCTTGATCTGTGGTCTCACCTCGCCATACACCTGCCTCCCCTTGCTGTTGCTTACATTACCTCTAGATGGCAATGTGCAGCTGTTTCTAAAATGTTGAGAAAGGAAATAAGTTTGGGTCCCCTGCTGTGAGTTTGGACTGGGAGCCACACTTGAATGCCTCATTTCACTTATGCTAACCCTCTTTCAGTTATTTTTGGTTCTCATTACCAATTGTGCTAGGATAAAATGGTACTTCTCGGGTCTAAGGGGTCGATGAGAGATTAAACATTGCCCATAGTCGAATTTGGAGAGCACTCATGTCAACAGCACACTCAAAATGTTTATCAGTGTCAATCCAGTGATAAGCAATTTTTTACTCAACACGTCTGATGGTATATTGATGAAAGAAGATAAATAGATAGATAAATTCATGCAAGATGATGAACATAAGGTTTACCTGTGGGTGTCACTCCAGTTAACCCCTAAACATCCTAAGCAAGTCCTGTCAAGGTCACATTATTTAAACAGAAGGTCATATTTGGCCCTGATCCTTTTCTACTCGCTAAATTCAATCTCATCCTGCCTGTTATACAGATGGGTTTAGCTATGCCCCTTATGGATACATTAGTCCCTTTCTCACCCCTCTGTTCCTCCCTCATCCTCTCCCTCTGCACAGGGGACAAAGGGAAGAGGGAACTGTGGCATGCAAAAGCCATTATCGGCACTGTTACAAACAACAAATGAGAAGTCACACAACCTTTTCTTTTGCAAAACTACCTATTTTATATGTGATTTTAGAACGCGTGTAAGAGTGTCCATAAAATACATAACGTTGTTTTACTACCCGATGAAACAGTCTGCAGATATTACAGTGCACATAATTCTGGATTCATTTGACAAAATAGCGGTGGAATAAGAAATGAAATGAAAGGACTGAACAAAAAAGCCTCTAAAATGTTGTGGGCTAAGGTCCTGTGCTCCACTAGCCCTCATAACATCTCCCCTTTCTTCAGCATGTGCTGCGGTCCACTAGTCACAGACGCACCCTGCCTCTGGCCCCTCTGTTGAAGCTGAGCTAATTCTCCAATAACAAATTCAATAGCGTGCAGAGTAAGAGCTTCTCGTGGTATCAAACAGTCACGCTTCTTTATTGCAGCATCTCAGATTGCCAGCTTGCTAATAACACACTGCTGTGATGTTAAACCATATTCCTTAGATTAGAGGCAGGTTTTGAGTGTGATATGGGCCTTGCCCAATGCCTAAGCGATATACAGTATCTGTCTTCATTCTACAATAGGTGGGTGGAAAACCCCTGCAGAATAAAGCAGAAGAGACCGTACAAACATGCTGCTTCTTGCACATCCATCTATAGCGCCTTAAGTTAAGATAGTATTCAAACCCCTTGACTTTTTCCACATGTTGTTGTGTTACAGCCTGAAATTAAAATTCATTCAATTGAGATTTTGTGTCACTGGCCTCCACACAATACACCATAATGTCAAAGTAGAATCATGTTTTGAGAATTATTTTAAACCAATTAATTCATGCCTAAATAATTTCAAGAGTAAAAATGGTCTTAAAAAAAATAATTCACATAGTAAGTTGCATGGACTCCCTCTGTGTGCAATAATAGTGTTTAACATGATCTTTGAATGATTGCCTTATCTCTCTACCCCACACATACACTTATCTGTAAGGTCCCTCGGTCGAGCAGTGATTTTCAAACACAGATTTAACCACAAAGAGAGGTTTCCAATGCTTTGCAAAGAAGGGCACCTATTGGTAGATGTGTAAAACCAGACATTGAATATCCCTTTGAGCATGGTGAAGTTATTAATTACACTTTGGATGGTGTATCAATACACCCAGTCACTACAAAGATACAGGTGTCCTTCCTAACTCATTTGCCAGAAGAAAAAAAAACTGCTCAGGGATTTCACCATGAGGCCATAGGTGACTTTAAAACAGTTACAAAGTGTAATGGCTGTGATAGGAGAAAACTGAGGATGGATCAACAACATTGTAGTTACTCCACAACAGTAGAGGCTACTGAGGGGAGGACAGCTCATAATAATGTATGGAACGGCTGTCCTGGAATGGCATCAAGCCATGTGTTTGATGTATTTGATACCATTCCACTGATTCCGCTCCACCCATTACCATGAGCCCGTCCTCCCCAATTAAGGTGCCACCAACCTAAATTAAATATTGAAAAAGGAACGCCTGTACAGAATACAAAAATTCCAAAACATGCATCCTGTTTGCGAGCATGGTCGTCGCTGCATCATGGGGGTGCTTGTTATCAGCAAGGACAAGGGAGTTTTTGGGGGGTATAATTGGAATAGAGCTAAGCACAGGGGAAATCATAAAGGAAAATCTAGTTGTCTTCTTTCCAACAGACACTGGGAGACATTCACCATTCAGCAGGACAATAACCTGAAACACAAGGCCAAATATACACTGGAGTTGCTTATCGAGATGACATTGAATGTTCCTGAGTGGCCAAGTTACAGTTTTGTCTTAAATCAGCTTGAAAATATATGGCAATATTTGAAAATGGCTGTCTAGCAATGTTCAACAACCAACTTGACTGAGCTTGAAGAATTTTAAAAACAATAATGTGCACATTTTGAGACTTACACAGAATGATTCATAGCTGTACTCACTGCCAAAGGTGATTCTAACATACAGTATATTGACTCAGGGGTGTGAATACTTTTGTAAATCAATAAACACGTTTTCACTTTGTCATTGTGGGGTATTGTGTGTAGATAGGTGAGAACAAAAATCTATTTATCATTTTGAATTCAGGCTGTAACACAACAAAATGAGGAATAAGTCAAGGGGTATGAATACTTACCTGAAGGTACTGAAAATAATGTGAAGGTTGAGTTTCTTAAATACACGAGTTCTCTCCAGCATAATGGAGGGATGATAACATGTGATACCGGAAAACAAGGCTCAGCAGCTTTCATACCTTATAGATGCAACACTCTGCCGTTGAAAAAGCATGGTCTATTGTTTTCGTCAGTTTCCTACTGGTGTTGTGGCAAGACTAAGGCTGCGGAGGAGACAGATAAGGAGCGAGAAGAGACTCACCCCCTTATCTCTCTCTCACACACTACTTGTTCAAATACAGTAGATTCTTCTGCTTCTCCTTGTATGAGCAACACAACATTATATTTGCTATTCTTAATTCATATAATCTGCCTTTGTTACATATTGAAAAAGTAGGAGAACTTGGTTTACTATGGAAAGAAAGAAATCTGTTTCATATATACATTTTTTTTCAATAGATAGCCTATGGACACTGTGGAGCTTTATATCTGCATGAGATATTGCCACAGATTTCTATCAAGACAGACTGCTTTTGTTGATAACAGTGTACACTACGCTGAGCTCAATTACGACTTAACAAATCATAACAAAACAAATAAAATAAAATACATAAAATAAAATTGTATTTGTCACATGCGCCGAATACAACAGGTGTAGTAGAGTAGTAGACCTTACAGTGAAATGATTCCTTACAAACCCTTAACCAACGATGCGGTTTTAAGAAAACACCCCCCCAAAAAGTAAGAGATAACAAATAATTAAAGAGCAGCAGTAAATGTAATAAATGAGTGGCTATAGCATAAATCAAATAGACTCTCTACTCACCATTGAATATTAGAGCTCTATTCATTATCGGATATTAGAGTGTTCACCATTTGATATTAGAGCTCATTTTCACTGCTGGGTATTAGTGCTCTATTTATTGCTGGACATTGAAACGATATTCATCTCTGGATATTTGCGCTCTATTCACCGCTGGGTATCAGAGCTCTATTCACCGCTGGGTGACAGAGCTCTATTCACCGCTGAGTGTCAGAGCTCTATTCACCGCTGGGTATCAGAGCTCTATTCACCGCTGGGTATCAGAGCTCTATTCACCGCTGGGTATCAGAGCTCTATTCACCGCTGGGTATCAGAGCTCTATTCACCGCTGGGTATCAGAGCTCTATTCACCGCTGGTGTCAGAGCTCTATTCACCGCTGGGTATCAGAGCTCTATTCACTGCTGGTATTTGGTCCCCATTAGCTGTTGCAAAAACAGCTGCTACTCTTCCTGGGGTCCACACAAAACATGAAACATAATACAGAATGACATAATACAGAACATCATTAGACAAGAACAGCTCAAGGACAGAACTACATACAGTGGGGCAAAAAAAGTTTTTAGTCAGCCACCAATTGTGCAAGTTCCCCTACTTAAAAAGATGAGAGAGGCCTGTAATTTTTATCATAGGTACACATAGGTACACTATGACAGACAAAATGTGAAAAAGAAATCCAGACAATCACATTGTAGGATTTTTAATGTTATAAGCACGTGATCAGTTCCCGCCAGGATGTCCTGATGCCCAAATATGGGCATGCACACGTCATCCTGACATAGGGTCATAAATCATACGTGTGCCGTCTACTTTATTCTCTCTGGTGCGCATTTACGCAGGTACTTTTCCAAAATGGATGACACAAACAACTGGATTCGTTATCCCTTTCATGGCCTGCCTCCAGTCCATTTACCAATATCTGAACAAGAGAGCTTCATCGAAATTGCAACAAGCGGTTCTGTGAAAATGTAATTTAATCAGAAGCCACTGACAGATTTCTGGATTGGGCTACGCTCAGAGTATCCTGCCTTGGCAAGTTGCGTTGATGCCCTATGCAACCATGTACCAATGTGAGAGTGGATTCTCAGCCCTCACTAGCATGACAACTAAATACAGGCACAGACTGTGTGGAAATTTATTTACGATACTCTTTCCAATACAAATTAACATTGGGAACATGCAGAGTTATGTGCATCCTTTCAAGCACACCCTTCTCATTAACCTGTGGTGAGTTATTCACAATTTTCAATTAACAAATAAGGTTTTATATGTAAGATGGTTAAATAAAGAACAAAATGATTGATTATTATTTATGCACGGGTTCTATAAGAGCTCTTTGTCGCGTCCCACGAGCCGGCCTGTGACAAAAACTCACACTCATTCTTATGTTTAATAAATGTATCGTATAGTGTATGTGTGGCAGGCTTACAATGATGGCAAAAAACAACATTTGATAGTGTGGTGACCCTGGTACTAGAGGGGTTACGCAGCTGGAGTTTGAAGGTTTGAAGGGCTAGGGGAATATAAAAAGTTTGGGAACCACTGTGGTAGAGAAATTAACATAAATTATCTGGCAACAGCTCTGGTGGACATTCCTCCAGTCAGCATGCCAGTTGCACACTCCCTCAAAACTGCACATTTTAGATCAGCCTTTTATTGTCCCCAGCACAAGGTTCACCTGTGTAATGATCATGCAGTTTATTCAACTTCTTGATATGCCACAACTGTCAGGTGGGTGGATTATCTTGACAAAGCTCACTAACAGGGATGTAAACCAATTTGTTCACAACATTTTTGAAAATTCAGTTTTTTTTCTGGAATCTTTTATTTAAGCTCATGAAACATGGGACCAACACTTTACATGTTGCATTTATATTTTTGTTCAGTGTAGTACTTGTAAACAAAACCAGAGCAACAGTTGACATGTTTCACAGTATAGCGTCGACAGTAGGAATGATTTACATGTACAACATTGTTACAGTATACCGTGATTATATATGGGCATCCTGTTCCTGTTCTCACGCGTTAGAGGGTGTGCTAATTTATGCATATATTGTATCTATTCCTTTGAAGTTGTCATGATGATTGATAAAAAGTTAAAAGTTGGGATTTAATGGAATTGAACATGTTAGAGTTGTTGGACGCTCTTTTGGTACAAAGCCAACAGCGGCAGAGCATTGTTCATGTAAGGAAGTGCATAATATATGCGAATCCTGAGGATTATGATTCAAAGGAGCCCCAAGAAGGGTCATCCTCAGAAGGGTCATCCTCTGAAGAAAACTAAGTATGCGGCTGCGTTAACCACGCCCTGATACCAAAGGACTGGTTCAACAATAAAAGGAGGGCCCTTAAAGCCTCCAGTTCTTAATTTCCGCATATACCATGGATATTCATACAACATACCAGGACTCCGAAACGTCATGGGGGCCAGACCCTAAGGACTCTATGCCTCTCAGCCCAACATTCTACTCCCTCCTGGCAAGACCCGCGACACCCCCTACATGTACACAGCCTGAGGATGTGTTTGATGGGGTGGTCAGTACTATTTTTGTGGACACCATCAAGGCCTCTGTAGCCACGCTTTTAGACGTGGTGATTGGAGAGTATATACGAGAAAAATGCATCGGTTGTGAGATCAATCACCCCAGCCAGTGCCGGCATCTGTGCCTATACGACCCCCCAATATACTACTTCTTCAACCATTTTGAGGTGCTGGTAAAAAGACTTTGGTCCTGCAGGTTTATACCATCGCTGGTCAGAGCCCTGGAGTCTATGGGTCTTGTGCCGTCTATTCCCAGAGTTTACAGGGTAACCGAGGCTTTCCTACATGAACTGAAGGAAGCAATCTACATCCACGAGAAACTCAAAGAAATCCGACACACCCTGGTGGACGACAACAAATACAGGGAAGCTGTGGTGGCTGATGTGATGACTTTCTGGCTCAATAAACCCCAAGAGACTGAGTGACAATTTGTTATTTAGATGTAACGCAAAAATTTTATGCTTACAAATGTTATGCATCAAATTATTGAAAATAAAGTGAGCAATGTAGCGTTCTACACAACCCACAATGCCTGTGCTTAATGTAGAGCGTGTGCTGAAAATGGAACAAATCATGAATCATGTACGACATCCGGGCAAGAGTCTACAATGGACACAACTGGTATCCCATCTTGTGGATGATTCTGAAGGACTAGAAACAACTTTGTCTAAGAAGGATGGAAGGATGGAGGAGCCCCCAAGAAAGTGCAGACTGATGGCGGAAAATAATTTTTTAATAATACTTTTCAGAAACTCATGAAGAAGCACAATATAGCACATTTTGCTACAGGCTCGGATTTGAAAGCTTCAGTTGTTGAACGCTTTAACAGAACTCTGAAGGAGCGGATGTGGCGATATTTTACAGCTCACAACACGCATAGAGATATCGATATAGTTCAAGATTTAGTAAAGGGGTACAACAACAGCTACCATAAGAGTATACGTATGAAACCCTCCGAGGTCTCTTCTAAAAACTATTTTCAAGTCTTTAAAAATCTGTATGGTTTGTTCCCCCTTCGCCGTAAGAAAAATATAAATTTTAAATTCATAGTGGGGGACTTGGTGCGTATATCCAAGTTGAGGGGTGTTTTCGCCCAAAAATATGAGCAAGGTTACAGCGATGAGTTGTTCACCGTTACCGAATGGGTCCACTGGAAAAACTGGCCCCAAAAGTTCAACAGTTGGGTATTAGAGCACGATGTGGTGGAGGCATCAGGGGGTTAACTTAAACCCTCATGCATGATAAATACACCATCATTTGCATGTACAGAGGAGTGCATCATGGAACACAGCAGCTTCTACCTGACTCTCAGGTAATGCGTATGCACATATATATCGTAATAATCAGAGTTCGAATTATACAACCAATTTTCCAAAGCCTATAGAGTTATCAGAGGCCTGGGAAGTAGGTCTCAGCGAGATTACATACCCCCATAGTTGGTATAATATCAAAGATAAGGACCGTGATTTTTATTGCAAAAGGATATCGGAACCTGCGAAACTTATTAGGCTTAAAAAAGGGTTCTATAGAACCGTCGACAGGATCGTCTCAGAGTTGAATGAACTCCTAACCCTAAACAATATGGAAATACTCCCGATCTACCACCCTATACATAAACGTGTACAAATCTCAGGGGATGCTTGTGGGGATATAAAGACCAGCGGTATTTAGCCTACATGTTGGGGATGGTTCCCAATAAATGGACGTATGTGAAAGATAACTGATTCCCATTCCCTACGGATATACATGCAGGATTTTACAACATATTTGTGTATACCGACATCATATCCTATCAAAGGGTCGGAGACAGCTGTGTGCCACTCCTGAGAACAGTTCATATAGACGGAAAGGACGTGGACATAGTCACTGTCACCTACGACAAGCCACACTACGTACCTGTAAGCAAGAAATATATTGAAAACATTCTGGTTGAGCTTAAAACGGATCAGAACGAAAACATAGAATTTACTTATGGTAAAATGATTGTAAAACTCCACTTTAGACCCACCAAAACCTCTCTACATGTCACGTTCTGACCTTTATTTCCTTTGTTTTTTTCGTTATTTAGTATGGTCAGGGCGTGAGTTGGGGTGGGCAGTCAATGTTTGTTTTTCTATGATTTTAGGATTTCTATGTTTCGGCCTAGTATGGTTCTCAATCAGAGGCAGGTGTCATTAGTTGTCTCTGACTGAGAATCATACTTAGGTAGCCTGGGTTTCACTGTTTGTTTGTGGGTGATTGTCTGCATTTTGGACCGCTCCTTACGATGATCATGACAGAATCACCCACCACAACAGGACCAAGCGGTGTGGTGACAGGCAGCGGCAGCGGGAGCAGCGCAAGGAGGACTGGACATGGGAGGACGTTTGGGACGGCAAGGGTTGCTACACATGGGAGGAGATCCTAGCGGGAAAGGATCGCCTCCCATGGGAACAGGTGGAGGCAGCTAGGAGAGCAGAGGCAGCCGGAGAGAGGAACCAGCGATATGAGGGAACACGGCTGGCAAGGAAGCCCGAGAGGCAGCCCCAAAAATGTCTTGGGGGGTGGGACACAGGAAGTATGGCGAAGCCAGGTAGGAGACCTGCGCCAACTTCCTGTGCTTACCGGAGGGCGAGGAGAGACCGGGCATGCACCTTGTTATGCGGTGGAGCGCAAGGTGTCCCCAGTGCGGGTGCGTAGCCCGGTGCGGTACATACCAGCTCCTCGTATCGGCCGGGCTAGAGTGGGCATCGAGCCAGGTGCCATGAAGCAGGCTCTACACATCTGGTCTCCAGTGCGTCTCCTTGGGCCGGCATACATGGCACCAGCCTTACGCATGGTGTCCCCGGTTCGCCAGCACAGCCCAGTGCGGGCTATTCCACCTCGCCGCACTGGCAGGGCGACCGGGAGCATTCAATCAGGTAAGGTTGGGCAGGCTCGGTGCTCAAGAGCTCCTGTGCGCCTGCACGGTCCGGTCTATCCAGTACCACCTCCACGCACCAGCCCTCCGGTGGCAGCCCCCCACACCAGGCTGTCTCTCCGTCTCATCCATACAGAGCTCCTCGGTCCAGCGCTGCCAGAGCTTCCGCCCCTCAGTCCAGAGGCGCCAGAGCCCCTCAGTCCAGAGGCGCCGGAGCCTCACGCCTGTCCGGCGCTGCCGGAGTCATCCTTCACCCCGGCGCTGCCGGAATCTCCCGTCCATTCGAGACCCATTTCTAGGGTCCCCAGTCCGAGGTCGGCGGCGAGGGTCACCTTGTTTAGGATGCCACGGAGGCGGACAATGAGGCGGAGAAAGACTGTGTTGAAGTGGGGTCCACGTCCCACGTCCCTGTTTGTTTTTCTATGATTTTGGAATTTCTATGTTTCGGCCTAGTATGGTTCTCAGACACAGGTGTCATTAGTTGTCTCTGATTGAGAATCACACTTAGGTAACCTGGGTTTCACTGTTTGTTTGTGGGTGATTGTCTATGTTAGTTGCTTGTGTCAGTACAGTTCTCATTATAGCTTCACGGTCGTTATTCATTTATTGTTGTGTATAGTTTTATTCAGTGTTCAGTGCTTTCTTTAATAAAAAAATCATCATGAACACATACCATGCTGCATTTTGGTCCGCTCCTTACGACGATCGTGACACTACATATATGATATTAGTATTATATATTTTAATAAACATAATACAAATAAATTAAAAAGGGTTATGGACCACCATCTCGACCCTAACCGCTATGTCTCATACTATGTTGATCAAGTGGGTATTGGGTTACCAGGTTATCATGGATCTCCGACCATGTATGGTTCGGGGATAGGAGGTATATTTTGTAACCTCTTTTGGATGGTTTTACCGTTTATGAAAAGAGGCCTCAGCATAGCCAAACCGCATTTAAAATCAGCTGCAAAAAATATAGTAAGTGAGGTTGTAGCCAATGCTATGACCAGAAGGGCGTCACCAGATGTCGAGCGTCAAGAAGGCTCGGGGCTTATGATGTTGTCTCGAAGACCAAAAAAGAGACCTCCGGGTATAAGGCGCAGGCTTGCCCCTAAAAAGCGGAGGCTAGCAGTTAAAAGAAACTCAGTAAGTCCAAGACCAGGTAAAGTGAGGAGGTCTGGACCAAAAACGACAAAAATAATACGCGGACGTATTTTCTAAAAGAACAAGCAACATGGCTCTTTTACACCGCATGTCCTCCGAAGCTATAAAGACAGAGCTCGATCTTTTCACGGCTCCCTTAACCCAACATTCAGTAGAGAGGTCCAGTTATGTGGAGATAGCCCCACTCTCTGCCATTACCGACAACGGCCCTATAGAATTTTTCATACCAGGCCACGGTGACAACTATCTGAACCTCAACAACACCTTGGTGCATTTGCGTCTAAAAGTGACCAAAAGAGATGGTACTAATATTGCAAACGATGCCAAAGTGAGTTTCATTAATTACCCAGTGGCCACCATCTTCTCCCAAGTGGATGTGACTTTGGGTGAATGCCTAATCAGTCAAAGCAGTGCCATCATGGAGTGTTTACTCAACTACTCCGAAGACACTCTCAAGACGCAATTCAGCTCCGGGCTGTTTAGCAAGGATACTGCAGGAGTCTCTATGGAATCCAATGACCCTTCCACCGGTGCAAACAAAAGACTGGAGGCACGCGCTCTCTACTGTGCCAAATCTTGAGAGGTTCATCTGCTAGGGCCTATACACTCTGACATTTTCTTTCAAGAACATTTACTCTTAAATTCGGTTGATTTAAGGCTAAAATTAACCAGGGCCAAGGATGAGTTTTGCCTGATGTTTGCCCAGGATGGGGACTTTAGTTTTATAGTGTTGGGGGCAATGCTTTTTATTTAAAAAGTGTCTGTATCTCCGGCAGTTCGTCTGGGTCACTCACAGGCTTTGATGAAAGGAAATGCCCTTTACCCTCTCCAAAGAATTACCATGAAAACATTTAGCAAACCTGTGGGCAGTAGAATCTGCAGTCAAGAAAACCTATTTCTAGGCCCTTTACCACGGTACATGGTTATAGGTTTGGTTGATCACGCCTCTAATACGGGCAGCTTAAATAAAAACCCATTTAATTTTCAACACTTCAATGCAGAGTATGTAGCTCTCTGTCAGGATGGACGTCAGGTCCCTGCAAAGGCTTTCCAACCGCAATTTAATAACATATGTGCAAAATTTTTACAATCTATTCCTGTTTACCGGGAGGCATCTAAAATATCTCTCTTTACCTATTGACAGAAATGATTTTGCAGGGTTACACATTGTATGCTTTCAATTTATCACCTGATGATGACACCTCAGGAAATCTTTCGGTGGTGTCCCAAGGTAACCTCAGGCTGGAAATGCGTTTCCGTACACCTTTAGCCTGTACCGTTAGCATGATTGTTTATACATGCTCTGATTTAATCTTGGAAGTGAATACCCAAAGACAGGTCTTAGTGGATTATTATTAAGGATTGTTGAGCAAAGACATGAATACCCAAGAGTTGGAAGGGCTCATGAGCCGACTGATTGGAAAACAATTTTGTGGAGTGTTGGCTTGTGATGAATTACCTATTGAGAAATGGTCGGAGCGGCCTGCCATGTTTATTGTCAATACCTACATTGGCTAGCTGTGACATTAGAAGAGGAAGGAGGAAGAAAAATCTCAACTTTTCTTGATTCCTACGGCTTTCCCCCCAGTTTTTCACATTTCCCCAAATCAATTAAAGAATATTTGACCAAAAACGTCTCAAAGATATACTACAGCATCAAACAAGTGCAAGATAACCTTTCCACTGCATGCGGTCACCACTGTGTATTCTACCTATGCCAAAGAGCCCGGGGAGTTTCTTTTGAAGATGTTATGTCTCTTTATAATGATGATTTAAGAAGTAAATGATAACGTTGTAGCTTGTTTTGTTAGAAATGATCGAAAGTGTTCCATTATGTGTCATTTAAGACTGTGTAATCAAGGCGTATGCTCACATCAAATGTTTCAAGAATGCCACAAATGTTAAATTGCTTAATTTTTCTAATCAAATGTATTGAATTTAATCATAGTTATTCAAAAGTCATTCAAAAGTCTAACCCCCCAGAGAGATCGGGATTAGGAAAAGGTTCGGAGACGTTCAGGGGGGTAAATTAGTTATCATCATTCATTTCATAGGGGGCGGGGTTGTTGGGGCATCTTTAGGTGTGCTGTATCTTGTTGAAGGTTTTTGTTTTAAAGCTTGAATCTGTTGACGAAGCTTATAGTTGGGTACACCCGAGAGGGGAATGTTGAGGATTGCCAGGGCCTTAAGAAACTGAAGCCACCCTGGAGGTCTTCTGTCATCAGCAACCTTGTGGGCAGATGTGGTACTTTTAAGCAAGTCAAGCATATCGGTCCCCTTTGAGTCTTTTATTGCCTGAACATGGGTTAACATGTCCTGCATAACTTTATCTTCAACAGGCATTTGATCTTCAGCCGGTAAGCTCGCAGGTACAGGCATTACAGGGGCTTGGCTCTCGCTAGGCTCATCATCTTTTAAAGGATCCGGTAGGGAAAGTGTTAAATGGCTGGTCTCTCTCTCTCCCCTTGTTTCACCAAGGCCAAATACCTTTGCAATAGGTTTGTGTATTTTTGGAACTTATCATAGGGGTTTAATCCTTTTCGGTTCAAAATATCCTCCATGGCCTATCCAAATCATTTTCCGCTGTTTGTCTGATATTTTCAGGACCCTGCCGTTGTTTTTTAAGACTATCCAACTCATGTTGTGGCACCAGATACATTTTATTGGCCATCACCCTCTGTGTTCAACCACCACGTCTGGCAGCAATAAGGCTGGTGATGAAGGGCACGGCTATATTTAGTAAAGGTAAAAGAAAACACTCAGACTGTTGTATGCTATGTCTTTTCTTTTGAAGACGGGCCCTTTTGTTGGCAAAGAGTTTGATCGCGGTCTTTTGTCTCTTTAATTTTTTCAATTGGGTCAGGGTGAGTGTAATGCGTCCTTTGAGAAGATTCAAAGCACTCTCACATAGGGATAATATGAGATCTGAAGAACAGTGACCCAAGATGGCCTTCCGTTCATTAGCTGTAGCCCCAACTAGGCTTCTCAAGAGGGGCAGGTTTCTTTTTAAACACAGAGACATAGCTGTTACTTTTTAGGAATGTACGCAGCCGGCCACTCCCATGGGAACAGACCGGTTCGTAGCCTCAGGTGTTCTGGAGTATTTGCTTTTAAATCCACGATTAAATAAGAAAATGGTGCTTTGGTAGCGTCCTCATAGCTCTCCATAAAGTAGGATTTCCTTCCCATGTACATCTGCTGAGCTAGAGTGTTAATTTGTAGTTTGTTTCTAGGATTTTTTAACAAAACCATGTGTAATTGGCGTTCATCATCAGACAGGGATTCAGGTATTCCTTCAACAAACTTGATTTTTATTTTCTTCAACAATTCATCATACAGAGGTTGATAACACGGATAACACCACACAATATTATCAGGCTTTTGAGATAACACATCAGAATTCTCTAAAATACTTTTTACAAAATAAGTTTTACCACTATTAGATGGCCCTGCGATTAAGGCCGAAAATGGTAGTTGCAATTGGGGGTCAAAACCTTCTACAGCAGTCATTATATCTTAAGCTTTAAGACACACTGTGGCTTGTAGCATAAGTCAGTAGCCAAAGGTTAATGTGGTCCCGTCAGGCAAAAGCAGTCTCTTGTCATAGACTAACCTGAATCTTTTAGTAAGTAGGGCATTCCTTAGATGGAAGCCCTTTTTATCCCTAACAATTTTTTTGTAGGAGCTCAAAATCTCCAAGTCACTATTCCTGTCATTTATGAACCCCTCGACCAAGCGTGTGATTGATTCCAAGTTTACACGGGGTATTTTCATAGTTTTGAGTCACACCTTTGGCTTTCAACACCACGTGATTGTCTTTGGCCATCACCCTCTGTGGAGGACCATTCTGTGATATGGTCACCATCTTCGAGTTCACTCATTAAACCACTCAGATAATTGCTGAGTGGGGGGTTCCAATCACCCTGTTTGCTTACATAGACCACAGAGTCTGTGTCGTGGTAAAGAACCCGCCTCTGAAGCAGCTCCATGAGGGTGTACAGTTAAAGTCAGCCATAGGCCATGGTAAATGCTGCAAGAAACACATTTACATTACCCGGGGGTAGAACCCACTTCTCCATTGCACCAGGGCAATGTCTTGACTCAAGGATGAAAAATGTGAAATTTCGTATTGGTCCAATAAAACAAATTCCCAAAATTCTTTGGTGTCTTTAATGATCGACGTTGTTAGCATATTACATCTCTGCGATAATTTGCCCCAAAGCGAGTTCAAGTACAATTTCGACACATTTCTTTTGTTTTTGTTGACCTCTATTCTGTCAGGCTCAAGAAGTATGCCTTCTCTGTCGTGATAGTCTTGAATGTACCTGTCTTTGCTCTCTTGATCTGTGACTGATGCAGGATAGCCTGAAGCCATTTGCTTGCATCTCAAGAAGGTCTTGATGTACTCTTTAAAAAGTGTCTGATTTCCTGGAAAAGTTTCACACTTCAAAGATTTTGGCCACACGATACCCCATCTCCAGAGCCTTAGAGAATTCAACTGTGACCCATACCCATGTCAGGGCTCTTTCTTGATCTGAGTGATCACATGGGTTTTGCTGGTTGTTGTTTTCACTGCATGTGCGACAAAGGGGAAAGAAAAGTTTTCCTTGAGGGCCCTTGTAAGGCAACACTGGTATAAACAAACCCCTAGGAGGGTAGACAGTTGCTTTGATCAGACCAAAATAGTTTTGAGGTAAGTCAAAGTCGTGATGAATAATTTCCAGATGCCCCATAGGATAGCATGAGGAACTCATTACATGAGGATAAAGAGATGTAAAATCTACAAATCCTATTGTCTCTTCGGGTTGCGCTACATCCCGAAATGTCAAAGCATTGGTACGGCCTCCATACAAGGCCTGTCGTGGTTCCAGGGGTTCTGGTGTGTCATAGCTGGAAAGAAAGGCTTGAACATGTGGAGCAGACTTTTTGAGGGCGGCCCATTCGTGCTCCCACAAAACCTCCACTTTTAACCCGTAAGTAGCCTATAAAGAATCCAATTTGTCTTGAAACTCTTGGTACATTTCCCCAAAAGTATTTTGGGTTAGGATACACATGGCCTGGGGCACAAAGCAAGATTTACAACCATGGAAGAAACAACCGCTGTACTCATACATTGTCTCAACCCCGTCAATCTGTGTGTATCCATCTACATGGTAAGAGCCAAATGCCTTCTCCCCCCAATTCAAAGCATGTTGAATAAAAATGTCTTTATCCTGGGCCAAGTACTCCAACCATTGGAATGGACCCACTAGAGTATGACTTGAATTGGCGTCGGTAGTTGTCAGGCGAGGGGATTGCTATAGATGCTGTAGGTAGAAAGTGTGTACGATAGGTTTTCATGCATGCCGATGTAATAGTTGTACAACTCCAGGGGTCAATGCCTGCATCTTTGATTACCTCTTCTCTGAATCTGAGGCAACCTTCACGAAGTATAACCACATCATTGTCGCAGTATGATGCCATGTCTTACGGTCTCGTACCACGTCATGAATCTCTCATGCTCTTTGGGAGACATTTGATCACACCCGTACATTTCGGGGCTGGGATAAGATCCAATATAATGTAGATTCTCCTCAGATGTGAAGAAGTGGGGGAACCAGCCTTTCACAGAGTTTTCAAAACCCAAGGCCTTTGGCATTTGAGCCAATCTCGTGAGTAAGAAGCTTAACCTCTTAAGTCGACCCTCTACTTTTTTGAACATTCTGTTAAAAATCGCGCAACATTTCAGCGCCCTGCTACTCATGCCAGGAATATAGTATATGCATTTGCTTAGTCTGTGTGGATAGAAAACACTCAGACGTTTATAAAACTGGTTAAATCACTGCTGTGGCTTTACCAGAACGGCATTTACATCGAAAAGCACAGGAAAAACTGATCACTGAAAATGGGAAAATATATCCATGCGCTACTTGAACCCATTGATAAAGGTGAACCACAATTAATTGACTGAGGTTGCAGTACCTACAGCTTCCACACGGTGTCTAGAGTCTTGTCATTTCCCTTCGAGTTTTTTCTTGGTCAAACACATGCAGGGCACCGTATTTCCTTAGGTCTAGGACCGGATATTTTCGTTGAGTTTCTAGCCGGACATTTTTCCAGACGGACAGCTAATGATCTTTACATCGCCTCCTGATGAATTTTATCGCTTATTAACGTTTACTAATACCTAAAGTTGCATTACAAACGTATTTCGAAGTGTTTTGTGAAAGTTTATCGTCGACTTTTTGAATTTTAAAAAATGACGTTACGTTTTGAAACGATGTTTTTTTCGTTTATCACACAGTCTACATATAACGATATCTTGGCTTTATATGGGCCGATTTAATCGAAATAAAGACCCAATAGTGTTTATGGGACATCTAGGAGTGCCAACAAAGAAGATGGTGAAAGGTAATGACTGTTTTCTATTTTATTGTGCGGTTTGTGTAACGCCAAAATGCAAATTATTTTGTTTACGTCCCCTGCGGGTCTTTTGGGGTGTTACATGCTATCAGATAATAGCTTCTCATGCTTTCGCCGAAAAGCATTTTAAAAATCTGACTTGTTGCCTGGATTCACAACGAGTGTAGCTTTAATTTGATACCCTGCATGTGTATTTTAATGAACGTTTGAGTTTTAACTAATACTATTAGCATTTAGCGTAGCGCATTTGCATTTCCAGAGCTCTAGTTGGGACGCAAGCGTCCCGAGTAGAAGCAAGAGGTTAAACTGTCAATGTATCTCTGGTTGAAGGCTGGGTCTACAAAACACAAGATTTTACTACCTTGAGCTATGACACTGGGTGCCACGCCTTGCTGTATCAAGGGGTTCAGAAGAAGGTAAGAGTCATAGGCTCTAGCATTGTGCGCTATAAATGTGAAGTTTCGGTACTGAGGTTTTCTAAAGTGTTTTAGAAAGAGCAGTGCACAATTGGGTCCCTCTGCCGACCACTTTTCACCCTTGAAAGTCATGGTAGATACAAAAATAGGCAAATGAACCCCCGATTACTGATTTGTCTCAAAATCATAGAACACGTATTTCAACCAAGGGCTGAATATAACACTCGTGTGGCACTACTTGAACCACTTCAGCGTCTCTGCTTTTCAAAGGCCGTTTATAGACTGGTCAATGTATGACTCTACAACACATGCGGTTTAGGGCTATCTATTTTAAGGTTCTAACTGCAATGGCATTTTGCGACTAGCAATCCCGTATCCGGGAGCGTAATCATAGCCTCAAACAAATCAGCATAACGCAGCGGACATAAATACCCCTAGTAACTTTTCTTATTCATGAAAATCGCAAATGAAATGAAATAAATATATTCAAACACAAGCTTAGCCTTTTGTTAACAACACTGTCATCTCAGATTTTCAAAATATGCGTTACAGCCAACTGTAACGGCTTTCTTTAGGTGAAGTAGAGGCGGACCAAAATGCAGCATGGTGGTTATTCATGTTCTTCAATTTATAAAGAAACTACACAAGAAACTGAGATAACTAACAAAAACAACAAACGTGTGAAAACCTAAAACAGTCCCATCTGGTGCAAACACAAAGACAGGAACAATCACCCACAAACACACAGTGAAACCCAGGCTACCTAAATATGGTTCCCAATCAGAGACAATGACTAACACCTGCCTCTGATTGAGAACCATATCAGGCCAGATATAGAAATAGACAAACAAGACATCCAACATAGAATGCCCACTCAGATCACACCCTGACCAACCAAAACATAGAAACATACAAAGCAAACTATGGTCAGGGTGTGACACCAACGCTAGACAAGCATTTGTGTAAGTTTATCATGGCATAATGCTATGCTCGGCTCTGCTGGCAGCAGGCAACATTTTCACGAAAATAAAAAAGCAACCAAATTAAATAATTTACCTTTGAAGAACTTCGGATGCTGTCACTCAGGAGACTCCCAGTTAGATAGCAAATGTTCCTTTTTCCAAAAATATAATATATAATATAATATTATATAATAAATAGCTCCCGTTTGTTCATCATGCTTGGCTGAGAAATCGACCGGAAAATGCTACCACTACAACGCCAAACTTTTTTCAAAATTAACTCCATAATATCGACAGAAACACGGCAAACATTGTTTAGGATCCATCCTCAAGGTGTTTTTAATATATATATTCGATAATATATCCGAGGCAATATGTTTATCATAAGAAGCGATTGGAAAAATGGCTACCTCAGTATTTTACGTAAGATTTTCTGCGGGAGACACCATGTGACCACTTGCTATATATGGTCCCTTCCGGCTATTCTTCAATGGAAATGTGTAAAAAGACGTCACAATGCTGTAGACACCTTGGGGAATATGTGGAAAATGTAAGCTCATTCATAGCTCATTCACAGCCATATAAGGAGTCATTGGCATGAGGCGGTTTCTAAAAATGCGGCACTTCCTGGTTGGATTCTTATCTGGGTTTCGCCTGTAACATCAGTTCTGTTGCACTCACAGACAATATCTTTGCAGTTTTGCAAATGTCAGAGTGTTTTCTATCCAAAGCTGTCAATTATATGCATAGTCGAGCATCTTTTCGTGACAAAATATCTTGTTTAAAACGGGAAAGGTTTTCATCCAAAAATTAAAATATCGCCCCCTAGTCGCAAGAAGTTAATGTCACAACTGCTTACAGATTTACAGGCCTTGGGGTGCCATGTTTCATTTTTGTGTTTTTCGTAACAGTAGCCCGAACGACATGTGCAGTGGCAATCCTAACAGGGTGTCAAGTTTAAGGGTTGCATAGGACAATTTTCATCCAGACATACTGAACAGTTATAACGGCACAAGTGCCACCCCTTTCGGGTGTAGCCGGTATGGCACGATGTACAAACATATGGTGCACCTAAAAACGCTGTGATCTTAGTAATGGCATAGTAATGTTCGTTTTGCACATAAAAGTACAGAATCTGAGGATGAGGTTGGGGTTTGTTTTGGAACTTCAAGAGAGCTGCATTAGCTCTACTGTGGTACTGAGGTAGGCCCTTTTATTGCTTATGATTTCTGATTGCATTAGGCTATCTAGTTTCCTTCTCTGACCCCCATCACCCTGGGGTTGACGTATTATTTGCACTACAAGCTCGAGGGTCCTATCAGCTATGAGGGATACATTTGACTGAACAAGTCGTCCTTAAAACACAGCATAGTCAAGATTATCATTCACCCATGTGAAATTGAAAAACTGTCTAATCTCTGTATTGTTGAATTTATTTCGGTACACAACCCGAACACTTCGATCAATACCGTCTCCCTCCTAATTTATTAGACAATTTTCCAATTCCCCAAAAACATCATATTGCGTTTCAGACTCTTCGGACATGGGCATTAACGGCTGGTTTTGGGGGGTGTGGGATGCCGAAGATGTCGGGCTCTCGTTCATCTGATTAATTAGGGTTATGAGGGCTTCGGGAATCTGTGATAACAGGTTTTCATCGGGCGTCCTTGACTCGTTCATACGATTAATAATTTCTAGGAGTTTGGCTGGAATCTGTGATAATATGCTTTCATCTATCGGTATTATGTCTGTTACCCCCGCATCGTTCATACGATTAATAATTTCTAGGAGTTCTGGCGGTATCTGTGATAAGAGTCTTTCAACTCTCCCAACTAGGTCTGTTGTCTCCGCCATTTGGATAATTAATGATGTGCGTTCTTGGGTTATTCTGGAAGGATCCGTGTTACATATATGATTTTAGCGCCTGTATTTGCGTTTTTTTAATCGGGTTGCTGTTTAACATACGTGGAATTGTTCTATGCCAGAAGGATAGATCCTCTCGGTATTGTCGCTCAAGTAAGACCCCCATTTCTTTGTGTAGCAAAACCTTTCGGGATTTTAGAGCCCTGGAAAAGACTGTGAAAAACCTAGCTTGTTCTATTTCAGATCCGGATGTTGCCACCAAAGAATTGACGGACTCAAGAAGGCTGGACTTTTAAATCCTCTGTTCTCGGTGTGTTTGAACGGGAGAATTGCATCTGTGTCATCGGATGTGTCATCTGCTCCAACGAAGTCGTTCAGGGTCCATAAGGAGCCCGTTTTCCTTCTTGGCTGTATGTCGGCTGTAAATACAAAAATAGCTTTTAATATAGGGTGCACACTTTTTGTTTTTTAATGTATAAATATTCTTGGGTATGTGATTATTTAGACTTACGTCGAAAATAGTGTGATGGGGATTTGCTGCATGCATTTTGTGTCTGAGAATCCCCGTCTAATGCTGTCTGTTCCAGATCGTTTAAACCTCTGAGCAGCTGCGTAAATGATAGAGAACCTACAAACATATTTATCCTATATACATTTTTTACGTACATTGACCCCCCCGTTTAAAACACATAACTCATTTTTAATATTACAATAATATCCATAATATTCAAACAATTCCCCGCATTCAAATCTAATTTATATTTTTTCACGAACTCACCTTCAGAAAGCTCCATTAGGACGGATTCACAGATTATCTTTTAAATGTTCAGTCCGATAAATATTCGGGGCTGTTGGCCTGGGAGTTTGTGGGTTTGTAGCTGCGCTAAAGCGGTTCTAACAGAGTGGATCGGTTGTAACTAGACTCATTCGCGGTCATGGCTCAAAAGGAGAGAAAGTACGGAATGAGTTTACAGAGCTATTGTGGCATTTTTTCGGGCGATATCCTGTATGTCATAAAATGGCCATGAGGCACCCCCAGAATGGTTTAGAGAACAAAGGCAGTGAATTAAAGCAACAGGAGGGGATGTCGAGACATTTTGTCGGCAGGGCTTGCCTTTTGATTTCCTACATCCTCAGGGGTAGCAGCTTGGGGGGTGTCCGATGTACATTTATAGACCGGGGTGGCGGGACCTTTAGTATATGCACTTATTGCTTTTCTGATTTTCGTGACCAAGCTACTTTGATGCTAGGTGTTCATAATGTTTTGTCTGGTGATCGATAAACTTATAAAAACGCTTGAAATAACAATGTTTTAAACCCTAGGGGGCTGTCTCACCATATTGTATTCTTTCTGGGATGTTTGGCTTTTTAGCCCCCACATCCTCTGGGGTGAGATAAATTTGGATTTGAAAGACGTGTGTTAATGAATCGAAAGTGCCCATTTTAAGAGACGCCACCACACTTTTTGATGGGGGATACATACAGTTTGCCTGATAGTGCAAACCTTGGTTTCAAACGATCCGACTCATTAGAACGCAGCGCTTTCAAAATATGGGGCACTTCCGGATTGGATTTTTCAGTTCTGTTATACTCACAGACAATATCTTTACAGTTTTGGAAACAAGTATTTTCTATCCAAAGCTGTCAATTATATGCTTAAAACTGGAACGTTTTTTTTCTCCAAAAATGAAAATACTGCCCCTTGAGTCACAACAGGTTAATTAACAAAGTTAACCATTTTTATTGTTGTGTCCAAAATGTCCTTCAAGCTGTCAGGCATTCCTTCCCTTGGTAGCAAGAGCCTCTCGGTGGATGCTGCAGTGCCTACGCATAGGTAACAAACAAACAGCAAGTTCCAGCAGTGTACAACAGGGGGGGTCAATGTAAATTGTCCGGTGATGATTTTTGTGAATTGTTCAGCAGTCTAACGGCTTGGGAGTAGAAGCAGTGGAGAAGCCTTTTGGTCCTAGACTTGGCGCTCTGGCACCACTTTCCGTGAGGTAGCAGAGAAAACAGTCTATAACTTGGGTGACTGGAGTCTCTGACTTTATGGGCTTTCCACTGACACCGCCTATTATATAGGTCCTGGATCTGAAGCTTGGCACCAGTGATGTATTGGGCCATTCACACTACCCTCTGTAGTGCCTTACGGTCAGATGCCGAGCATTTGCCATACCAGGCGGTGATGCAACCGGCCAGGATGCTCTCGATCATGCAGCTGTAGAACCTTTTGAGGATCTGGGGACCCATGCCAAATCTTTTCAGTCTCCTGTGTGGGAAAAGGTTTTGTCGTACCCTCTTCACGACTGTCTTGGTATGTTTGGTTCATGATTGTTTGTTGGTGATGTGGACACCAAGGAACTTGAAACTCTCGACCCGCTCCACTACAGCCCTGTCGATGTTTACATTTACATTTACATTTACATTTAAGTCATTTAGCAGACGCTCTTATCCAGAGCGACTTACAAATTGGTGCGTTCACCTTAAGACATCCAGTGGAACAGCCACTTTACAATAGTGCATCTAAATCTTTTAAGGGGGGAGGGGGTGAGAAGGATTACTTTATCCTATCCTAGGTATTCCTGAAAGAGGCGGGCCTGTTCGGCCCGCCTTTTCCTGTGGTCCACCATCAGCTCCTTTGCCTTGATCACATTGAGGGAGAGGTTGTTGTCCTGGCACCACACTGACAGTTCTCTGACCTCCTCCCTATAGGCCGTCTCATCCTTGTTGGTGATCAGGCCTACCACTGTTGTGTCGTCAGCAACCTTAATGATGGTGTTGGAGTCATGTTTGGCCACACGGTCGTGGGTGAACAGGGAATACAGGAGGGGACTAAGTACACACCCCTGTGGGGCCCCAGTGTTAAGGATCAGCCTGGCAGACTTGTTGTTGCCTACTCTTACCACCTGGGGGCGGCCCGTCAGGAAGTCCAGGATTCAGTTGCAGAGGGAGGTGTTTAGTACCAGAGTTCTTAGCTTAGTGAGGAGCTTTGTGGGCACTATGATGTTGAATACTGAGCCGTAGTCAATGAACAGCATTCTCACATACTGTAGGTGTTCCTTTTGTCCAGGTGAGAAAGGGCAGTGTGGAGTGCGATTGAGATTGGGTCATCTGTGGATCTGTTGGTGCGGTATGCGAATTGGAGTGGGTCTAGGATGTCCGGGAGGATGCTGTTTATGTGAGCCATGACCAGCCTTTCAAAGCACTTCATGGCTACCGACGTGAGTGCCACGGGGTGATAATCATTCAGGCAGGTTACCTTTGATTCATTCGGCACAGGGACTATCGTGGTCTGCTTAAAACATATAGGTAATACAGACTAGGTCAGGGAGAGTTTGAAAATGTCAGTGAAGACACTTGACAGTTGGTCCGTGCATGCTTTGAGTATATGTCCTGGTAATCCGTCTGGCCCAAAAAGGTTTTGTTCACATCAGCTACCAGAGCGTCATCACACAGTCATCCAGAACAGCTGGTGCTCTCATGCATGCTTCAGTGTTGCTTGCCTCGAAGCGAACATAAAAGGCATTTAGCTCGTCTGGTAGGTTTGCGTCACTGGGCAGCTCGCGTCTGGGTTTCCCTTTGTAGTCCGTAATAGTTTGCAAGCCCTGCCACATCCGATAAGCGTCAGAGCCGGTGTAGTAGGATTCAATCTTAATCCTGAAGTGACATTTTGCTTGTTTGATGGTTCGTCTGAGGGCATGGCGGGATTTCTTGTAAGCGTCCGGGTTAGTCTCCCGCTCCTTGAAAGCGGCAGCTCTAGCCTTTAGCTCAATGCGGATGTTGCCTGTAATCCATGGCTTCCGGTTGGAATATGTACGTACAGTCACTGTGGGGACGACGTCATTGATGCACTTATTGGATGAATCCTGGAACATATTCCAGTCTGTGCTAGCAAAACAGTCCTGTAGTGTAACATCCTCGTCATCTGACCACTTCCATATTGAGCGAGTCACTGGTACTTCCTGCTTTAGTTTTTGCTTGTAAGCAGGAATCAGGAGGATAGAATTATGGTCAGATCTGCCAAATGAAGGGCGGGGGAGAGTTTTGTATGCATCTCTGTGTGTGTATTAAAGATGGTCTATGATTGTTCCCCTCTGGTTGCACATGTGAAATGCTGGTAAAGAATGTGCTAAAACTGAATTAAGTTTGCCAGCATTAAAGTCCCAGGCCACAAGGAGCGTCATTTTGGGTGAGAATTTTCTTCTTTGCTATGGCCTTATAGAGTTGCGGTCTTAGTGCCAGCTTCGCTTTGTGGTGGTAAATAGACGGCTACTAATAATACAGAACTGTCTTGGTATATACTGTGGTCGACAGCTTATAAGGTACTCTACCTCAGGCGAGCAATGCCTCGAGACTTCCTTAATATTAGACATTGCGCACAAGCTGATATTGACAAAAGGACACACACCCCCACCCCTCATCTTACCAGAGGAAGCGTCTCTGTTCTGCCAGTGCATGGACAATCCCGCTAGCTCTATATTGTCCGTATCTTCATTCAGCCACGTCTCGGTGAAACATAAGATGTTACAATTTTTAATGTTCCATTTGTAGGATAATCTTAATAGTAGGTCATCAATTTTATTTTCCAACAATTGCCCGTTAGCAAGGAGAATGGAAGGCATTGGCAGTTTGCTCGCTCGCCTCCGGATTCTAAGAAGGATCCCCGATCTGCGTCCCCTTTTCCGGCTTCTTTTCTTCACGCAAAAGGTGTGGATCTGGGCCTGTTCCAGTGAAAGCAGGATATCCTTCTCGTCAGACACGTTAAAGGAAAAATGTTCTTCCAGTCCTTCCAGTCCGTGGTGAGTAATCGCTTTTCTGATCTCCAGAAGTTATTTTCGATCATAGGAGACGGTAGCAGCAACATTATGTACACAAAAAATAAGTTACACAAAACGCAAAATTGCACAATTGGTTGGGAGAATGTAAGACGTCAGCCATGTTCTTCGGCTCCTACCTTTTTTTAAGGTATCTGTTACCAACAGATGCATATCTGTATTCACAGTCATGTGAAATCCATAGATTATATGACTCAGTAACTTGTTGCATGTTGCGTTCATATTTTTGTTCAGTGTAGTTACTAATGTGCTACAGGTGAAACGTATGCATGCACAAACCCTGTATTAAGACTATGCTGTACAAATAACATGGGAATCTATGTCTTACTCATACTACATGCATACTGAATCTGGCCTCACTTATTTAAGCTGATGCGATGTTGTGTGACTGTTTCTACGTCAACTCTTCTCCCAAATATACAGTTGGGTAAAGTGATATCTCTGTGATAGTCAAAGATGAGAATAAAACAACAACAACTGCTCTACAGGAAATGTTGAGGAGCCATGCTTCCACCTCTGGCAAAACCTCAACTGTCATACATTCAGTGGCACATTGATGGTGATGGTAGCAGCCATATGAAAAAGCTTGGGCACACTTGAAGCTTAATGAACTAAGTGGTGATCACTTGGTAGCACACTTAAGTTTAAAAGGAACTCTTCTGCTCTCACTAAGAGATAGACAGACCTGAGATATGATTGTCCGCGCTGGCCTGGGGGGGGGACGTGTCTAAAAGTGTGACATTCTTTAGTGTCCCATGTCATTATCATTACGATCCCATTGGCTGCCCATGCAAGTATGGGGTAAAAATCTGTCTTCACATGTTGCTACGATTGGGTTGAGGAGGAGAATGTGTCTCTCTCCCACTTCAGGGCAAAGATAGTGCCACTTCTTGAAGTACTCCTCTACTACTCCTCCTCCTCTTTCCGTAACTTTGTCTAATTTGTTCGCTGTCGTACAGCATCTGCTCCTTACGAGGGGTTGAATTAGACATTTGTCAATCAGCTCTCTGCCACAGACAAACTCCCTGTAAGAATGCTAACACAGATATTCTAGGGCAAGCTGTAACTTTGGCCTCGCACAGATGGAAAGATTTCACAGGCTATGTCTAGAATTGATGTCTGAATTCATTTCTTCAGTGTTACTGAGGAGAGGGAGGGGAAACATTGAACACAATTCCCACAATGCCCTGTCAATACTTGTCATCGAAAACCAGTAATTCTTGTTTTTATTAGGAGCATTATTATCACAATATGTAGCCTACTTTATCCTATTCAAATAGTAAGGTATGCCACATACCTTTGGAATTGTATTAACAAAACAGACATGGGTATAAATGAACAACCATAACTCCTCTGAACTCACCATTTTAAGAAATAATTATTGGGGACTCATTTTTATAATCAAGAAGATTAATGGAGGGCCATAGGGAAGGGTTCCTAGGATGGTGGAGTAAAGCAAGCCACTGTTGTTTATTACTTCATGAACGAGGTGGGATCCCAATGAATTTGAATGCATCCCAACAACTATGAATGCATCTATGGCAGGCATCATCAACTAGATTCAGCCGCGGGCCATTTTTTTATTGAGTGGATGGCCAGAGGACCGGAACATAATAAAGCAATAAGGCCCGAGGGGGTGTGGTCAATATACCATCGCTAATGGCTGTTCTTATGCACGACGCAATGTTGGTAAACTGGTTACCTATGTAATTTTATCATAAACGTGGTATTCGGTCTGATATACCACAGCTGTCAGCCAATTAGCATTCAGGGCTCAATCCACCCAGTTCTTTATTTTTTATTTAACCTTTATTTAACTAGGCAAGTGTCACGTTCTGACCATAGTTCTGTTATTTTATTCTTTGTTTTAGTATGGTCAGGGCGTGAGTTGGGGTGGGCAGTCTATGATTGTCTTTCTATGTTGGTTTTTGTGTTCAGCCTAGTGTGGTTCTCAATCAGAGGCAGGTGTCGTTAGTTGTCTCTGATTGAGAATCATACTTAGGTAGCCTGGGTTTCACTGTTTGTTTGTGGGTGCTTTTTTTTTCAATGTGAGTGTTTGTCACCACACGGTACTGGTTCGGTTTGGTATATTTCATTCATGTTCACATTTATTGTTTTGTATGTCATAGTGTTAAGTTTATTTATTAAAGTAATCATCATGAACACTTACCATGCTGCATCTTGGTCTGATCCTTACTCCTCTTCAGACGAAGAGGAGATCTGCGGTTACAGCAAGTCAGTTAAGAACAAATTGTTTTTACAATGACGGCCTACCCAGCCAAACCCAGATGACGCTGGGCCAATTGTGCACCGGCCCATGGGACTCCCAATCATGGCTGGATGTGATACAGCCTGGATATAATTACAAATATTTTGTAGACTTCAAATTGACTGCAGGAAGCATAAACAGATATAATGTTTGATTAATAAAACATAATCATTTGTATATGATCATGTGTCTATTATGCGTGGGAATACTTGGGAACAGATTTCTTAAATTAAAAGCACTTGGAGCTAATTTCCTGGTGTTTTTCCAGTCTTATGTCCAACAATAAATACAAATAAATTAGGTATATATATATATATATATATATTTTGCTCAGAAAACTTGGGGGACCAAATAAAACCACACAGGCCACCAGTCGGGGAACACTGATCTATGGTGTACATTTTAGGTCAGCCTCATGTCTCGGGGTTCATGTCTCGGGGTTGAAGCATGGTGCTGAGGGTGTCCTTAAATATACACTGTTGTTGCGTTTCGCTACACATCCCGGTCACCAGTTCTAAACTGTAATGAAGTGGCGATAACAGCTATTAAAACCTGTTATTTTCTTGATGGTTCATTCCAAACAATCAAATGTGTTAATAATAACTGTGTTAAGGACAAGTGTGAAGGGACACCTGCTCCATCTCATCTGCCTCCCAGCAAATGAGAACTGTTCCGTGTGTCGTGACTTGTGTCACATATCGTTAGCCACGGATAACTGAACTGACTGGTCATCAATGGTCATTTCAAACCCTACCACATATCAGATGATGAAGGAGGTGGGAAACTGGGGTAAAGCTTCAAGGTTTGAGGCCCTGATGTGAATTGCAGTCACAGTGACAGGGCGCTGAGGTCTCACTGTTTCCCTTCCCTGAGTTTTGAGCCAAGCCTGACACTTTATTGATCTCCCTCTGGTCTAATCAGTAGCTCTGTCACATTATAACAAAGGGGAGGCGAGACAAAATGAAAGCAATTTACTTTAGCAGGGCGAGGATTGCGAGCCTGCATCAAGGGTTTTTTCCCTTTCGTGGGCAATGTGATATTTGTGGTGGTGGGGTTGGTGGGTTTGGGTTTTCAAACCAAAACAATGTCTCAGTGCATTGAGTTAAGCTGGGTGAAGTCGGGGGCAAGACAACACTCCAAATGGTTGACTGTTTTTGATTCATCCATGAGAGACATGTCCTAATGGCCTGACGCTCAAATCCTGCTTGTCAGGTTGAATGTTAACCTGTAGTAAATGGATCATATAACATGTGTTTGCAGAGGTCAAGTTTTCTCCAGACGTTTAATACATCACATTTCTATAATGTTAATATTACCTGAAACGATTTGGTTCATGGTGGAAAAAAAATAGATGTTCATAGATGTTCACAGATAACATAATTTCCTGCTAAACATATTCAGGCTACTTACCTGGTGGAGGCCGGGTCTTCCGGGGGATTAAACATAATCATTAAGTTAACAGTTCCGTCTGTGTAGTAATGAAGATGTGACAGTGGAGGAGCCTCCTCGCTTGGAGCCAATAATCCTGCAGCTGGAAGCCCCCGCCTACAAAAAAGTCTCTCTATTACCATTTAGATTGTGCACCCAGCCCGCAGGCTGGATACATGCACAAATAAATAATTTCATTTGTACTCCCTCCCTCTAGAAGCGAGACCTGTCTGGAGACCATTTCTCCCCATTTCCCATATCCACGTTGGCCTGTTGTCATGTTTTCCAGGGCCATCAGTTTAGTCCTGCAGGCAGCTTAAATAATAACCAGGAGTCAATGCTTAGACTAAATAGGCCCTCTTTCTCATCCCACCGCCTATTCACCCATTTTTTCATTCCAAATGAAGAGGGGCTTCCCGAATCAATGGGTATCTCCTCCCAACCAATGGACTACTTAAGGAATGCTCCTTCTATGTACAGACGTTTTTCCATCATTCTGTGGCATCCTGGTGTAACAGTGTTATCTTACTAATCATGTATGGTACAGATCTGTAGGTGGGCCAGGTAAAATAGGAATTGCAATACACAGATGAACTCATTTACATATTTTGCACACTAGACAGTAAATCTGAGGACAGATTGGTCTCCTTTCCTCTCCTGCTAAGCTTGGGAATGGTCGGCAAATTCCTTCATTTTTTGGTTTTCACATTTAAAGTGCAGTTATGAATACTGGAAAAATGATAGATGAAATGGTTAACTCTCTGTTTCCGGGGCTTCTTTACAGTGACTTGCTATTTATCCTGATCCTGAAAACATTAGAAATTACTTTGAAAAGCAGTCGCTATGCAACAGAGGAAATGGCGGTTTGTTTAACCTACTTGCTGACCCTCTCCTTCTGGCTCGTAAAGCAGAAGTAAGCTGACATAGCATCTTCAAGAAAATACAAATCCAGCACAAAATCTCCCTCTACAACATTCCTCTGCATTTGTCTGTGTCCCCCTGTGTCATAACACTCTATCATCAATAGCATTCCCTTCTGAAAATGTTGACCACACATCCCATTCATCACAGGTTCCTCAAAAATAAAAACATTCTCTCTAAGGCTTCATTCCCTCCAGATGTAAAAAAGTATGATCGATTTTAATGGTTTTTCTCTTTGGTTTCACTGGAGCCCCCCCGCCCTCTTCTCCCCCACGGGAGCGGTATCTCCTTGGACTTCAGGTTCAGAGAGCAATTGCAGTGAGACTACGGTGGAATTAATAAAGTAAGTGAGGTGAAAGTTTTGAGTTTTGATAAAAGCTACAGGGTCCATCGGTCACACATAGCTTTGTGTGCGTTACCGGGCTTAATGCAAACTGACGGCGGAGACGCGCTAAGGAGAAGGAACTTAAGGACATCTTGGAGGGCATCGCGCCACCCCTCTCAAGGACAATGAATTGGCCTACAGAGAAATGGCTTAACTTGCTGCTGTCGCTGTTTTCTAACAGACTGAGTAGAAAGTAGATGCACAGTAGCTGTTATGATTGACAGCACCAAGATTTTAATTTTCTTTAATTAAAAAAAATATATATTTTTTAACCTTAATTTCACTAGGCAAGTCAGTTAAGAACAAATTCTGTTTAGAAGACACTGAAATGTTTGCAAACAAAAATAATAGATTCAGATTAAGACCTAGCCCGTTGTAGTAGGTACAACTCTGTTTTTATGTATTTTGAAATGCTGAATTTAATGGATATTTTAAATGAATATACCACAATAAACTGATTCCTATGCTAGGAACATTTGTGTAGTATATTTCATGGACCTGGTCCACCTGTCATCCTGCCAGATAAGATACCTTCCCAAACCCAGTGGGAATTGAAACAACTGGAGCTTGTCTGTGTCCTGAATCCATTGTGTCCTTGGTTCAGAGGGGAACATGCATCATCATCAATGTCACACACTTTAACCATGGCTAGACTATATCACTGGCACGGGAGAATTCAACATGTCACACTGTCTGATAGACAGAAAATAAGCAAGTTGTCAACTTCAGGAAGAGTTGAAATTGTATCCTTTTGAAAACTAGGGGAAGAGAGACAGAGATTGAGATAGAGGTGGGAGGGAGAAACAGAGAAAGAGAATGAAGGTAACTGAACATGCTATACAAAGTAAGCTACATTTTTCCCTCAACACAGGATGATGATTCACTTTTAAGCCACCACCAATTTTCACGCGGTACATTGAATTTACCCCCAAGCTTTCTGATAAGTTTTCGTTATGACCTCCTGTGCTGAACAAGTTGTTGTTGATACTCCAATTCAATGACAATTGTTTGAAATTAGAATATTTAGAAATACATTTTATAATTTAGAAAAAGCAGGAGGCAGGAAGAAAAAATAGGATTTGTTGTGATGTTCCAGAGATATTTCTCTCACTTCCCCCGCCCCTTATGTCCATCTTCCTTTGCCCCTTATGTCCATCTTCTCTTGCCCCTTATGTCCATCTTCCTTTGCCCCTTATGTCCATCTTCTCTTGCCCCTTATGTCCATCTTCCTTTGCCCCTTATGTCCATCTTCCCTTGCCCCTTATGTCCATCTTCCCTTGCCCCTTATGTCCATCTTCTCTTGCCCCTTATGTCCATCTTCCCTTGCCCCTTATGTCCATCTTCCCTTGCCCCTTATGTCCATCTTCCCTTGCCCCTTATGTCCATCTTCCCTTGCCCCTTATGTCCATCTTCCCTTGCCCCTTATGTCCATCTTCCCTTGCCCCTTATGTTCATCTGTTGTCATAATCCTGGAAATGCGTGGAGAACCTAACGAAGCATCTGCTCATCTGCTTTGGGGTCAAACTTAAATGAACTTGAGCCTCAATCACCTCTTTTCTTATCACAGAGCAAAAGTAGCCACAGTACTTTGGTGCTGTGAGTGTTCAAACATACGTTTACCCCACATAATGTAAACCACGTGAGTGACCATGAACAGATTAATATGGTTGTGTCTCAATCTATATCCATCAAGGATGATCACAATGAACATGAGCCTCCGTCACCTCTTCTCTTGTCACTAGACAGTAGCCACAGTGCTGTGGGTTTTCACACCTCTGTGTGACAAACCTCATGAGCATGAAAAGATGAATTCATAATGTGAATACAAATCAGGAAAACCCAGAGCATGACATGAGTGGAATCCATCACCTAATCTCTTACCAGATGAGTAGCCATAGTGTTGTGGGTGTTCACACATCTAGGTGAAAGACATAAGTTTTCCCCACGTAATGTAAACCTCGTGATCACAAAAAGATGAATACATCGCAGTATGGATATAAATCAAATTAAGCAGTAGCCACAGTACGGTCGATGTTTACACATGGTAGAAATAATCCATTACATTATGGATACATGTACATCTTAAATATGAATGGAATTCATAGGCTGGATAGCCTGTTGGATACTTCGTTGATTTAAAAAATATATTTTTGTATGTGGAGAGATAATTATACATATCGACGGCACCTCTTGAATGACAACTAGATGGATTAGAACAAACTGAGGCTCCATGTCGAAAATCCCTGGACTGTGAAAAGGTTCCAAATTCAAATGTAATGGGTGTAATGGGTGTGGCACAGGGTTACAATTTGCACCTCGTTTTTGTAGTGTTGGAAACAGAATGGTTGTCAGGGCAAAGCCTTTAATGAAATGTGGTGCACCTCCATACTACTATGGATTATAGCCCTCTGCTTCAATAACTGTACATTATTACTACGGTATGTGAAACGTCAAAAATGGAGTGGAAGGTCCTTTAAGTTAAGAACCTTCAAGCTATTAGCGTGCTGAAGAGAAGGGACCTAAAATGTATTTTATTCAGATGTTTTACTACACGTTCAGTCGGATTATATTAATGAATCAATGACTGATAGGCTTTTATATTCTTCTTGATGAGTTTCATCAGTTTGATCTCATTAGTGGACAATGTAATGGACTATCCATATGAAACAATTGCTCAGTATTCATTCTCTGTCTTTCACAAATGTAGCTTAATTAACTGGCATCCGCAAGCTTCTGGAACTACACCATAAATGACAGCAATAGAGTGACTCAGGTGGAAGGAGAACTTAAAGAATATAACTGTCATCGTCATAACTGGGGAAGTGTAATAATGGAGAATTTGACCTACCCTAGGAAAGACATTGGTAATGACTTGACAGTGGAGTGTACAAAACAACTGATTCAAAAGAAATCCCTCTTTCACACCCCTTGGGCTCTATTTTCGGCTGGCGTTAAGGTGGCACTAGTGTCAAACGCACAATAGTATGCTATTTCGTCATGTAAAAACTTGCACACTGGCATTTTCCAGCCCTAACGCCAGGTTCTGCAATTTACCTCTCTCACTTCAGCCTACTTACACTCAGATGGGAGGGGTTGGAAATACTTTAGGCGTGTCCTTTAAAGACATGACCCAAAGTGCTAATTTCAGGCAGGGCTGGTAGGGATATTTAAGAACAATCAAAAGCTGGTTTTAGTAGTAATGCAGTTAGTTATGGCAGGAATTTTGACTGCGCAAACACAGCCTATCCAGCCGTAACACACTCTGCCCATATGCGCATGGAACAAGAGTAGCCTAATGTGCTTTTGGTGCCAGTATACGTCGTATTTACACCCAAAATCATAAAAATAACCCAAGGAGGACGAGATGCTAAAATAATATAATTAATCAAATCAAATCCAAGTTTATTAGTCACATGTGCCGAATACAACAGACCTTACAGTGAAATGCTTACTTACAGGCTCTAACCAATAGTGCAAAAAAGGTATTAGGTGAACAATAGGTAAGTAAAGAAATAAAACAACAGTAAAAAGACAGGCATATATAGTAGCGATGCTACATACAGACACCGGTAAGTCAGGCTGATTGAGGTAGTATGTACATGTAGATATGGTTAAAGTGACTATGCATACAGTGGGGCAAAAAAGTATAGTCAGCCACCAATTGTGCAAGTTCTCCCACTTAAGATGAGAGGCCTGTAATTTTCATCATAGGTACACTTCAACTATGACAGACAAAATGAGAAAAGAAAATCGAGAAAATCACATTGTAGGATTTGTATGGAATTTATTTGCAAATTATGTTGGAAAATAAGTATTTGGTCACTTACAAACAAGCAAGATTTCTGGCTCTCACAAACCTGTAACTTCTTATTTAAGAGGCTCCTCTGTCCTCCACTCGTTACCTGTATTAATGGCACCTGTTTGAACTTGTTATCAGTATAAAAGACACCTGTCCACAACCTCAACAGTCACACTCCAAACTCCACTATGGCCAAGACCAAAGAGCTGTCAAAGGACACCAGAAATGAAATTGTAGACCTGCACCAGGCTGGATCTGCAATAGGCAAGCAGCTTGGTTTGAAGAAATCAACTGTGGGAGCAAATATTAGGAAATGGAAGACATACAAGACCACTGATAATCTCCCTCGATCTGGGGCTCCACGCAAGATCTCACCCCGTGGGGTCAAAATGATCACAAGAACGGTGAGCAAAAATCCTAGAACCACACGGGGGGACCTAGTGACTGACCTGCAGAGTGCTGGGACCAAAGTAACAAAGCCTACCATCAGTAACACACTATGCCGCCAGGGACTCAAATCCTGCAGTGACAGACGTGTCCCCCTGCTTAAGCCAGTACATGTCCAGGTCCATCTGAAGTTTGCTAGAGAGCATTTGGATGATCCAGAAGAAGATTGGGCGAATGTCATATGGTCAGATGAAACCAAAATATAACTTTTTGGTAAAAACTCAACTCGTCGTGTTTGGAGGACAAAGAATGCTGAGTTGCATCCAAAGAACACCATACCTACTGTGAAGCATGGGGGTGGAAACATCATGCTTTGGGGCTGTTTTGGCTAGAAATGGCTAGAAATGGCTAGGCTTGCAGAAGATAATGAGAACCTGTGTGTGTGTGTGTGTATGTGTGTGTGTGGGAATTATAAAATTACTCTCTGAATAAAGAACTAACCTTTTGCAGAACTCTGAGACTTTGTCAAATTCTTCTATCAACCAGGGCCTTACAACCTCTGGGGAATTGGTCAAAGCTATAAAATAGTTCAGTTAGAACATTGGGATGAAAATTCTCGTGACAGGGTACAGCTCAGTGTTGAAGACTGAGCTGTAGTCAATGAACAGCATTCTCACATAAGTGTTCATTTTGTGCAGGTGGGAAAGGGCAGTGTGGAGTGCAATAGAGATTGCATCATCTGTGGATCTGTTTGGTGTGGTATGCACATTGAGGGTGGTCTAGGGTTTCTGGGATAATGGTGTTGATGTGAACCATTACCAACCTTTCAAAGCACTTCATGGCTACGGATGTGAGTGCTACGGGTCTGTAGTCATTTAGGCAGGTTGCCTTAGTGTTCTTGGGCACAGGGACTATGGTGGTCTGCTTGAAACATGTTGGTATTACAGACTCAATCAGGGACATGTTGAAAATGTCAGTGAAGACTCCTGCCAGTTGGTCAGCACATGCCCGGAGCACACGTCCTGGTAATCCTTCTGGCCCCGCAGCCTTGTGTATGCTGACCTGTTTAAAGTGTGATCACACAGCCGTCCGGAACAGCTGATGCTCTCATGCATGCCTCAGTGTCGCTTGCCTCGAAGCGAGCATAGAAGTGATTCAGCACGTCTGGTAGGTTCATGTCACTGTGCAGCTCGCGGCTGTGCTTCCCCTTGCGGCAGCTCTACCCTTTAGCTCAGTGCGAATGTTACCTGTAATCCATGGCTTGTGGTTGGGGTATGTACGTACGGTCACTGTGGGGATGAAGTCCTCGATGCACTTATTGATAAAGCCAGTGACTGATGTGGTGTATTCCTCAATGCCATCGGAAGAATCGCGGAACATGTTCCAGTCTGTGATAGCAAAACAGTCCTGTAGTTTAGCATCTGCTTCAACTGACAACTTTTTTTAGACCGAGTTTGATCCAGGTGAGGCATATCAAGAAGCTGTTTAAACAGAATGATCATTACACAGGTGCACCTTGTGCTGGATACAATAAAAGACCACACTAAAATGTGCAGTTTTGTCACACAACACAATGCCACAGATATCTTAAGTTTTGAGGGAGCTTGCAACTGACTGCAGGAATGTCCACTAGAGCTGTTGACGGAGAATTTAATATTCATTTCTATACCATAAGCCGCCTCCAACATCGTTTTAGAGAATTTGGCAGTACGTCCAACCGGCCTCACAACCGCAAACCACGTGTACTGTCACGTTCTGTCCATCGTTCGTATGTGTTTTCCTTGTTTTAGTGTTGGTCAGGACGTGAGCTGGGTTGGCATTCTATGTTGTGTGTCTGGTTTGTCTATTTCTATGTTTGGCCTGATATGGTTATCAATCAGAGGCAGGTGTTAGTCATTGTCTCTAATTGGGAACCATATTTAGGTAGCCTGTTTTGTGTTGGGTTTTGTGGGTGATTCTTCCTGTCTCTGTGTTTGCACCAGATAGGACTGTTTAGGTTTTCACTTTTCTTGTTTTGTATAGTCTGTTCATGTATAGTCGTCTTTATTAAAAACATGAATAACCACCACGCTGCATTTTGGTCCGCCTCTCTTTCACCAGAAGAAAAAACCCTTACAGAATCACCCACCAACCAAGGACCAAGCGGCGTAGTAAACAGAGGCAGCAGCAACAGCAGCAGCAGGAGAAGCGACAGGTGCAGCAGGAGCAACAGCAGCAGCAGCAGCAGCAGTGGGAGAGGCTGCACTATTTGGATAAATGGACTTGGGAGGAGATCCTTGACGGAAAAGGACCCTGGGCAGAGCCAGGGGAATATTGCCGCCCCAAAGCCGAGCTGGAGGCAGCGAAAGCAGATAGGCGGCATTATGAGGAGCTAGCACGGCAGAGCGGCTGGAAGCCCGAGAGGCACCCCCAAAAATGTATGGGGGGGGGGGCACAGGGAGAGTGTGGCAGAGTCAGGAGTCAGACCTGAGCCAACTCCCCCTGTTTACCGTAAGGAGCCATGGATGGAATTGGAGCTGTCGGCGAAGCTGAGTGCTGAGTCTGAGAGTGTTGAGGATGTATTGGACAGAGTAGAGAGAAAGCTGTTGGTTTGGCATAGTATGCACGGCATTTGCCCTGAGGAGCGTGTTAGCTGTCCGATGTCACCCGTGTCAGTTCCTCGTACTCAGCCTGAAACGTGTGTTGGAGTTCCGGGGGATTTGATGCCGGCTATACACACCAGGTCTCCAGTACACCTTCACAACCCGGTGTGTCCTGTTCCTTGCACTCACCTGGAGGTGTGTGGCCCGGTACCACCAGTGCCGGCTCCCCGCACCAGGCGGTTTCTCCGTCCCATCAACACAGGTGCTCCCGCCTGTCCGGCGCTGCCAGAGCTCCCGCTCCTCAGTCCAGAGGCACCAGCGCTCCTCAGTCCAGAGGCGCCAGAGCTTCTCTGTCCAGCGCGGCCAGAGAGCCTTCCTCCTCTCCAGCGCAGCCGGAGTCTCCCGCCTGTCCGGCGCTGCCAGAGCTCCCGCCCCTCATTCCAGAGGCGCCAGAGCCCCTCATTCCAGAGGCGCCAGTGCCGCCAGTCTGCCCAGTGCCGCCAGTCTGCCCAGCGCCGCAAGTGCCGCCAGTCTGCCCAGCGCTGCCAGCTCCGCCAGTCTGCCCAGCGCCGCCAGTCTGCCCAGCGCCGCCAGTCTGCCCAGTGCCGCCAGTGTCATTCCAGAGGCGCCAGTGCCGCCAGTCTGCCCAGTGCCGCCAGTCTGCCCAGCGCCGCAAGTGCCGCCAGTCTGCCCAGCGCTGCCAGCGCCGCCAGTCTGCCCAGCGCCGCCAGTCTGCCCAGCGCCACCAGTGCCGCCAGTCTGCCCAGCGCCGCCAGTCTGCCCAGTGCCGCCAGTGTCATTCCAGAGGCGCCAGAGCCCCTCATTCCAGAGGCGCCAGTGCCGCCAGTCTGCCCAGCGCTGCCAGCGCCGCCAGTCTGCCCAGCGCCGCCAGTCTGCCCAGTGCCGCCAGTGTCGCCAGTCTGCCCAGCGCCGCCAGTGCCGCCAGTCTGCCCAGCGCCGTCTGAGCTACCCGTCTGCCAGTGCCGCCAGTGCCGCCCGTCTGCCCAGCGCCGTCTGAGCCACCCGTCTGCCCAGCGCCGCCAGTGCCGCCAGTCTGCCCAGCGCCGCTAGTCTGCCCAGCGCCGTCTGAGCTACCCGTCTGCCCAGCGCCGTCTGAGCTACCCGTCTGCCCAGCGCCGTCTGAGCTACCCGTCTGCCCAGCGCCGTCTGAGCTACCCGTCTGCCCAGCGCCGTCTGAGCTACCAGTCTGCCCAGCGCCGCCAGTGCCGCCAGAACTGCCAGTCAGCCAGGATCCGCCAGAACTGCCAGTCGGCCAGGATCTGCCAGGATCCGCCAGTCGGCCAGGATCTGCCAGTCGGCCAGGATCTGCCAGTCGGCCAGGATCCGCCAGAACTGCCAGGATCAGTTAGATCCGCCATTCAGCCAGGATCAGCCAGTCAGCCAGGATCTGCCAGTCGGCCAGGATCTGCCAGTCAGCCAGGATCTGCCAGTCAGCCAGGATCTGCCAGTCAGCCAGGATCCGCCAGTCAGCCAGGATCCGCCAGTCAGCCAGGATCCGCCAGGATCTGCCAGTCGGCCAGGATCTGCCAGTCAGCCAGGATCCGCCTGTCTGCCAGGATCAGTTAGATCCGCCAGTCAGCCAGGATCCACCAGTCAGCCAGGATCCGACAGTCAGCCAGGATCCGCCAGTCAGCCAGGATCCGCCAGTCAGCCAGGATCCGCCAGAACTGCCAGTCAGCCAGGATCTGCCAGTGTGCAAGGATCCGCCAGTCAGCCAGGATCCGCCAGAAGTGCTAGTCAGCCAGGATCCGCCAGAACTGCCAGTCGGCCAGGATCCGCCAGAACTGCCAGTCGGCCAGGATCTGCCAGTCGGCCAGGGTCGGCCAGGATCTGCCAGTCTGCCAGGATCCGCCATAACTTCCAGACGGCCAGGATCTGCCAGTCAGCCAGGATCTGCCAGTCAGCCAGGATCCGCCAGTCAGCCAGGATCTGCCAGTCAGCCAGGATCTGCCAGTCAGCCAGGATCCGCCAGTCAGCCAGGATCTGCCGGAACCACCAGCCAGCCAGGATCTGGTAGATCCATCAACCTGCCTGAGCTTCCTCTCACTCCCGAGCTTCCCCTCAGTCCCGAGCTTCCCCTCAGTCCCGAGCTTCCCCTCAGTCCCGAGCTTCCCCTCACTCCCGAGCTTCCCCTCAGTCCCGAGCTTCCCCTCAGTCCCGAGCTTCCCCTCAGTCCCGAGCTTCCCCTCAATCCCGAGCTACCTCAGTCCAGTGGGGCCCGTTGTTAGGTTTCCTAGGTCAAGGTTAGCGGCGAGTGTCGCCACTCAAGGGACGCTAAGGAGGTGGACTAAGACAATTATGGAGTGGGGTCCACGTCCAGTGCCAGAGCCGCCACCGCGGACAGATGCCCACCCAGACCCTCCCCTATAGGTTTAGGTTGTGCGTTCGGAGTCCGCACCTTGGGGGGGGGTTCTGTCACGTTCTGTCCATCGTTCGTATGTGTTTTCCTTGTTTTAGTGTTGGTCAGGACGTGAGCTGGGTTGGCATTCTATGTTGTGTCTGGTTTGTCTATTTCTATGTTTGGCCTGATATGGTTCTCAATCAGAGGCAGGTGTTAGTCATTGTCTCTGATTTGGAACCATATTTAGGTAGCCTGTTTTGTGGGTGATTGTTCCTGTCTCTGTGTTTGCACCAGATAGGACTGTTTAGGTTTTCACTTTTCTTGTTTTGTATAGTCTGTTCATGTATAGTCGTCTTTATTAAAAACATGAATAACCACCACGCTGCATTTTGGTCCGCCTCTCTTTCACCAGAAGAAAACCCTTACATGTACCCACACTAGCTCCATCACCTAAGGGATCGTCTGAGACTAGCCACCCAAACAGCTGATGAAACTGAGGAGCATTTCTGTCTGTAATAAAGCCCTGTTATGGGGGAAAACTCATTCCGATTGGCCTGGCTCCTCAGGTGGTGGGCCTATGCCCTCCCAGTCCCACCCATGGCTGTGCCCCTGCCCAGTCACGTGAAATCGATAGATTAGGGCCTGATTCATGTATTTCAAGTGACTGATTTCCTTATATGAACTGTAACTCAGTAATATCGTTGAAATTGTTTATATTTTGTTTAGTGTATTTGGTTAAAAATCCAGCATGGCCTCCCCTCATCTCAATGAAGTCTTATTTTTTGTCCTGCCCAATGTAAACGCAAAGTAGTCAAGATGTTCAACTAAAAGAGTTTGGCTCCTGAGACCACTTAGAAATAAATCTTAATGACCAAAGCTTTATTAAAATATAAAGTTTGAGAGAAGCGAAACAGTGAGTTGACATTCTCTTTTTTATCTGTGCATTGTAGGAAGACCCCGTTTTGGATGTGCATAAAACTCTCCATTGGCTGGGTTGTTTTAATATTATATGCCCACGGGGAGAAATGATAGTGCCTTGATTCCAAGGTAATACATAGAAGACCTTAAATATACAACTTGAAGCAACCACATATTTCGCCATGAAGCACGTTCTGATTGGCCAGTAAGGGGCCAAGCCTCGACACAACCACAACTTGTTTGTTCATCAAAACCCAGCCCTTTTGTGTCAATGCCAGCAAGTGCACCGATAATTGTACAAGTTAAAATAGCAAAAATATTGATTACACACCTCTGAACCTATAGCGCTACCACCAGTGCTTAGATGTACCATTGTGTCCCACACATTGTGTCCCACACAAGGTCCCTCAGTCAAACTGAGAATTTGAAACACAGATTCAACCACAAAGACAAGGGGGGTTTACCTATGTTTTGCGAAAAAGAACACCTATTGGTAGATCGGTAAAATAAAAAAACAGACATTTAATATCCCTTTGAGCATTGTGAAGTTATTTATTAAATATTGGATGGTGTATCAATACACCTAGTCACTACAAAGATGCAGGCGTCCTTCTTAACTCATTTGCCGAAGAGGAAGGAAACCACTCAGGGATTTCACCATGAGGTCAATGGTGACTTTAAAACAGTTACAGAGTATAATGGCTGTGATTGGAGAAAACTGATGATGGATCAACAACATTGTAGTTATGACACAATACTATAAGAACAAATTCTTATTTACAGCGAGGGCCTACCAAAATGCAAAAGCCTTCCTGCAGGGACGGGGGCTGGGATAAAACATGTTTTTTGTAAATAACAACTATAGGACAAAACACAGATCACAATGAGAGAAAGAGAGACCTAAGACAGCAACATAGCATGGCAGCAACACAACATGACAACAACATGGTAGAAACACAATATGGCAGCAGCACAACATGGTAGCAGCACAAAACATGGTACAAACATTATTGGGCACAGACAACAGCACAAATGGCAAGAAGGTAGAGACAACAATACAACAATCACTAAAGCAGCCACAACTGTCAGTAAGTGTTCATGATTGAGTCTTTGAATGCAGAAATTGAAATAAAACTGTCCAGTTTAATACTAACCTAATGGACAGAGTGAAAATAAGGAAGCTTGTACAAAATAACAGATAAATAAAAATAACTAAAAATATGCATGCTGTTTGTAACAAGGCACTAAAGTAATGCTGCATAAAATGTGGCAAATCAATTAACCTTTTGTCCTGAATACAAAGTGTTATGTTTGGGGCAAACACAACACATTACTGAGTACCACTCTCCATATTTTCAAGCATAGTGTTGTCTGCATCATGTTATGGGTATGCTTGCAATCATTAGGGACTGGGGAGTTTTTCAGAATGAAAAAGAAATGGAATGGTGCTAAGCACATGCAAAATCCTACAGGAAAACCTGTTTCAATCTGCTTTCCACCAGAGATTAATTCACACTTCAGCGGGACACTAACCTAAAACACAAGGCCAAATCTAAACTGAAGTTGCTTATCAAGAAGACAGTGAATCTTTCCTGAGTGGCGAGGTTACAGTTTTAACTTAAATCTGCTTGGAAATATATGGCAAGACCTGAAAATGGTTGTCTAGCAATGATCAACAACCAATTTGACAGAGCTTGAAGAATAATGGGAAAATGTTGCACAATCCAGCTCTTTGAGACCCAGAAAGACTCAGTTGCCAAATATGATTCTAACATGTATTGACTCAGGGGGTTGAATACTTATCTAATCAAAGTAAATTAGTGTCAGTGGCGTTCTGTGCCTTTTAAGATGAGGGAGGACACATTTGTTTTAAAGAGCATGGATTTATTTATATTACAGCATATTGGATGACGATTATTCATATTCTATTCATCCAGTTCAATGTAACAGTGACATGTTTAAGCTACATGATACTCAAAGCTACTCATGATACTCAAATTTCCCTCTACCCATCACGAGGTTGCTACAACCTAGCCTATGAATGAAAGTTTACAAGGTAGGTGCACACAGTTAACACACAGTGACACATGGACAGACAGTGACACATTCAATACTGCCTTGCACACTCTTGCCTGGATTTAGGTGATCTAGGGTGTAATCATTAGTCCAACAGTTGCAAACAAGAGTTTCTATTGGACAAATTCAGGTATGTTTATCCCCGTTATGTTTATCCCCGTTATGTTCTGTTTGTTTCCGTTTAAGAAAAGGTTTTCAACAGAATCATCGGAATGAATACACCCCTTATCACTCGTAAACACAGTTCACTTTCATAGCAGCCACGTTGTATTCCTTCTCCCATCTATGCACTCTCCTCTTCTTACCTTTTCTCTTTGCCTACAACATTGTCACCATATTAGCTAAAGAAACGTCATAGTCAACATAGCTAATAAAATGAAGGTTAGTATACCCGCTACAATCATGCAGTAACGTTACAGTGTACAGTTTAGAACTTACACTGGCGGGCCCCGGTGGCAATAAATGAGTAAAACCAAAAGATTACCTTGACTTGGAAGAGTTAGTGTTGTGTTGGATATTCATAGCCAGTTAGCTAACATAGCATCCCTCTGTTTGAGTAGGCTTATCTAGCTTGCTGAATTTGCTAGCTAAGAAAGTGAAACAATTATGAAATCTCTCTCTTGCTTCTTCATTTTGGAAGAAATGTATTCGTTCAAAAGTGTTTTAATGTTATCTTTCTTTCTCTTTGAGTAATTTTATGTACTGCAGTGCTAGCTAGCTGTAGCTTATGCTTTCAGTACTAGATTCATTCTCCGATCCTTTGATTGGGTGGACAACATGTCAGTTTGTGCTGCAAGAGCTCTGATTGTCACGCCCTGGCCTTAGTTATCTTTGTTTTCTTTATTATTTTGGTTAGGTCAGGGTGTGACATGGGTGATTTATGTGTTTTGTCTGATCTAGGGGTTTTGTATGTTTATGGGGCTGTTTCCTTTCTAGGTAGTTTTGTATGTCTATGGTTGCCTAGATTGGTTCTCAATTAGAGGCAGCTGTCTGTCGTTGTCTCTGATTGGGAACCATATTTAGGCAGCCATGTTCTTTGGGTATTTTGTGGGTGATTGTCTTCTGTCTTTGTGTCATTGCACCAGATAGGACTGTTTCGGTTTTCACATTGTTTTGTAGTGTTCTCGTTGATTGTCTATATTAAAGATGTTGAACACTAACCACGCTGCATTTTGGTCCTCCTCTCCTTCAGCGGAAGAAAGCCTTTACACTGATAGGTTGGTGGACATCCTCCGGAAGTTGTCATCATTACTGTGTAAGTCTATGGAAGGGGGTGAGAACTATGAGCCTCCTAGGTTTTGTATTGAAGTAAATGTACCCAGAGGAGTACAGAAACTAGCTGTCTTTTTAAAAATGTTTTACAATTGACATTTTTAGGAAAATCACAGGATGGTCCTCCATTTCCTCTTCCGATGAGCCTCAACTTATGTGTTTATATTTTTAGTATAATTTTTTTTCAAATGTTATAATTTTTCTTTCACCACTTTATGTAGATCTTTGAACAAAACTGACATTTAAATCCATTGTAATCCCACCTTGTAACACAACAAAATGTGGAAAAAGTAAAATGGTGTGAATACTTTCTGAAGGCACTGTATGTATTCTATAAGATAATGCAGGACACCAAATGCATATTGAGCATGGCTAGAGGCTCTCCAGTGAAATAAGACAATAATCATTAACCAAAACAGCAATGGACAAGGTATATTGACATTAGCATAGCTGAGTGATCATTCGGGTCTAATGAGTAGCTAGGCGGGCTGGAGACACGGTGATTCAGACAGCTAGCGGGCCGGAGCTAGCAGAAGGGCCTTAGGGGGACGTTGTGACGGAAGAGTCAGTTGTAGCCCCCTCAGGCGGTTACGTCGGCAGACCAGTCGTGATGAATCGGCAGGGCTCCGTCTAGTAAAAGGGTCCGGGCCAATTGGCAAAATAGGTATTGTACCCAAAAGGCTGATGGACCTCTTCAGCTAACAGTCCGATATGTTCTAGACAGCTACGGGCCGCTGCTAGCAGATGGGCATTCAGGGAACGTCATGACGGAGGAGCCTTTTGAGAATCCCCTCAGGCGGATTACGTCGGTAGACCATTCGTGAAGGATCGGCGGGGCTCCGTATCGGCAGGCCAATTGACAAAATAGGTATTGTAGCCCAAGGAGTGGCTGATGGACCTCTTCAGCTAGCCAGGAGATGGGTCTAGCATAGGCTAGCTCCAGGCTACTTGGTGCTTGCTTCAGGACAGAGACGTTAGCCAGGAGTAGCCACTTGGATAGCAGCTAGCTAGCTGCGATGATCCAGGTGAAAAAGTTCAGAGATTGCGGTAGGAATCCGGAGATGTGGGGGGAAAAAAGAGTTCAGTAAGCTCTGGGTTGAATCGCGCAGACTGGCGGACTGTACAGATTGGCAGGAGTTGTCCGGGCTAAAGGTTAGCTGATGACCACTAGCAGTGGCTAGCTGACTAGTAGCTATTGAGCTGGCTAGCTTCTGTTGGGGGTTCCGGTTCTAAATTGAAGAAAATAGCAGATCCATACCACATTGGGTGAGGCATGTTGTTGGAGTTTAGGTTAAAAATATATACAAAATATATGCGAAGAAAAAAGATATATACACAGGACACGCCATCTTGGAAGTATTCCAGCTTCTACCCCCAAGCCATAAGACTCCTGAACATCTAATCAAATGGCTACCCAGACAATTTGATTTGATGTAAAATATACCAGCTAATTTCTACGCAGGCGAAGCAGAGTCATTTTGCTCTCCTCTCCACACAGCACCTAGATGCTTTTAGCTGGCAGACTGGATGCACAGAAATAATTGAGGGAATACAGATCGGTGAGCATTCATCTGAGATTTTCAAGCTTACTTTAATAACACTATTAAAGGGAATTTTGCTATTGTAGTATGATATACTGCTAAATATAACAACTTCTTGACAGATTTGGTTAATAAAACCCATTATCTAGATTTACAGTTTTAAGTTATTTTTTAGTTAATTCTTAATCTTGCTGTGGACAATCAAATGTGATTATCAGAATACCACATCATAATTGAATTGAGTATAATTATGATGACTATAATTTGCAATGAATATTATGTCCTCTTTGTTTGGAAACCACTATGACACAAAATGATTACAGTTGTGATATGTTGGTAATGTTTGATCAATTATTACATCTACATAATTCTATGCCCGAGATGAACATTTCTAGATGTCTAATTTAAGCAATACAGGGCTAATGAACAAGATGGCGTCAATGCATGGCGTTAGGGGGAAGTTTCACTATGCTACAATTTGACATTTCACATAATTTAACTTGATAATATGGACCTGTGGAATTATCTTCAGTTCAACGCCTTTTCCAATTTGAGTTCAGCTGCCTTCCTCATTTTACCCTCATTTGTAAATGTCACTTTAGTAAAAGTGACAGAAATAATTTGCAGTATTGTCAGAAAAAAAGGAAAATGACCCCAGAGGACATTGGCAGGTTGGCTACATTGTCAACACAGATACAGTATGCTTCTCACGTTGTCAATTCCTCAGGAAATAATTGAACTCTGATGTTCACTCTGATTATAGTGACATCCCGGAGGAAATTCTCAAGCACATGGCATAAGATTAAAAAAAACAAAAAAACATTGGATAATCTCGCTACCATGATAAAGTGCCGTAGGACGATCGTCAGGGATAACGCAGGACACCAAATGCAAAATCATTTTTATTTATCCGGATGATCTTCAAATAGTTCTCATGGGCCACCGTGAGGCTCTTTATAGACATGAATGATATAGATCCTGGAACAATCCTTCCTAAGTGGACTGCCAAGACCACTGCCTTTTCTGACACATGGTGGGCTTGGATTCAGTAATTAGTGTGACGCATAGCCCGAGACAATAGTGGCACGTTCCCTAATGTTGCCTGCGGATCTCATCGCCTGGCAGACCCTAAAATACCAAATGAGCTGCCTGGCTGTTGCATAGTCGGCCTGAAGTGTGACCTTCATGATTAGTCTATTGTCACCAGCTATCTAAGGCTCTAAATTCATTCTCTTCTCTATCCTTATACCACTTTCCTATTTTCCACTCTTACCAGTGACTCTCAGAGGGTTTTGCTTTACCCCCAGTGTCTTAATAAGGGTTGGAGTTAACACAGGGCCATTATGTGGGGGGATAATTGCACTTGGTCATGGTGCAGCTTTTCCCAATAGGGTAGCAGTGACTGGAGAAGAGATGGGGGAGAATGTCATCCTTAGGAGGGTGGAAATGCCAGAGTGAATAAAAATGCTCAGTCATAGCAAATCCTTCCCTCTTCCCTCCCCAGAGCTCTACTAGTGTTTTGCATTTGAGCACCATTGTGTCCCTGAGCTGTCTATGCATATGTATGCATGTGAGAGAGCTATGGAAAAGATAAAGGGAAAGGGGGGAGGTTGCTGTAGGGGGGGTCATAATTGGTTGGATTGCTCATTAAGGTCGCGTGGAGTCGGCTGGTGTGACAGGCAGTGGTTGAATGTGGTGCTGCAGGGATCTGCAGGCCGAGAGAGTGAGTGACAGAGGGATGTGCCCTGGCCCCTGTGGCAACTGGGGAGCTCTTAGCACCAGTCACAGTGTATAGAAGCAGTCAGCCTTCAGACGCAGGGTAAGAGTTCACTGTGGTGCTTGGCTGGTTGTAGCCGTAGGTCGCCCTCTCACTACTCGGATACAAAATACATTTCATAGAAACAATACAAAACAGTACCATACATATGAGTAATTATGCGGTAATCAACTGCAATGCCCTAATTGTCAATTGTTAGGGCTAATCCATCTAAATGCTCCTTGAAACATTGAAGACATTGTTTTGGATTATAGGTGAAGGCTTTCAAATTAAAGTGGAGTGCCCAAATTATTTTGTGAAATGAATGTGGAAATAGTTCAAAGTAGTCATTGTGCATAGAGCTGTAGGGTTTGTCAAAGTGTAATTATGTTACTATGGAATAGCCTATTTCTTAGTTTCAGTCTCTGAGGAAAAAAAAAAAGTATAATCTTGGCATGGACTTCGTGTAATGAAGGTTAAGTGTATTAATATTATCCGTTATGTTATTGTATGCACTGACATTCAAAACTAGGCCACTGAGAAACTATTCGGATGGTTGCAAGCACTTTGGTTAACATCGCAACAACAACTTAGTAACAACTGCATGCAGTAGTTCCCTACATGCAGTAGTTCACTCTTATATAACGTTTTAAGTTCAACTCAGCCTTTGTTATTGAATTACAATAATAGTACACCAAAAAACATCAAATTACACCTGATGTTGGACAGATTTTCCATAATGTATATTTAATGGTGCCTCATACTCTGACTGAGTGTTGAATTACTTGACACTCAACTACGATTGAGTTTATTGATTTATAGCTCCTACATATCATGTAGAGAGCATAACAATGTCACTTGTCATGTCCTGATCTGTTTCACCTGTCTTGTGCTTGTCACCACCTCCCACCAGGTGTCTCCCATTTGTCCCCATTATCCCCTGTGTATTTATACCAGTGTTTTCTGTTTGTCTGTTGCCAGTTTGTCTTGTCAAGTCCTACCAGCATGTTTCCCGTGTTGCCTTTTTCCTAGTCTTCCCAGTTCTGACCTTTCTGCCTGTCGTGACCCTGCCTGCTGTCCTGTGCCTGCCTGACTGATTTGGATTACAACTCTTTGCCAGACTCGTAATATCCGCCTCCTGTGTCTGGGTCTCGAGCCTGAACCGTGATAGTCACTAAGATTAGTCATATTCAATTCATCATTCAGTCTGCATATAGTGACATTATGAACATTAATTAGGCATAGAGGCCTTGATGACCATCACTCTGTGTGAATCTGTCCTAATGGACACCATACCCATGAGTTGTCAAACCCTTGACCTGCATTTTATAAAACAACAACAGCTTTGTAACGCATAGTTATGAAGTATTATAATAAAATGCATATTTTACATACACTAAACATATACGCACAAGGATGCCCTCCATTATCCTTAATTTTAGATTTGTATGTTGTTGAACAGAAGGCTTTGGATGAGAGGGGAACGGGGAGAGGAGGGGGGAAGGGATATTCTTTTACAGATCCTTTCCTTCAGTTCTCCAGTGAAGAAAGTCTTTAAACCTAGCAACAAAGGACCATTTCCATAAATCTCTTTCTTGTGACTGAAAGAGCGACACACTTTGATGCTATCCTCTTTGAGGATGATATTTACATAATTTTCCAAACTTTCGATCAGTCATTAATCTGTCTAACTAACAGGATGCCTGCTTTCCAAGGATAGTTTCATTAAGTTTTGATGTGTGTTCAGGATAAACATCTCAAAGAAAAAGCATTACATTGATAATGTGTTCTTCCTTTTAATTCGTCTCTGAGTCAGAGGATACTGAGCAAACATGACCCCATGGGCCTCATGTGGGTTATTTGGTGGGCAAGGGCTGGCCCACACAAAGTCCACAACAAGCTCACACCAGCCAAACATGGGCTAGCCCAGCACAGGCTAGCCCACAGCAATCCCACATCAGCTCAACACTGTCTAGCCCAGCACTGGCTAGCCCACACCAGTCCCACAGGCTAGCCTACACCAAGCACAATGCAGGCTAGCCCACACCAAGCCCAGCACAAGCTAGCCCACAACAAGCCAAGCTACTTCATAATGTAGTGAAGGGGCTAATTTGAATAGTTTGGTCGTGGTTTTCAAATACCCCAATTCATGTTGATAAGTTAAAAAAGAATACAATATAAAAACATTGCTGACACCATTCAAACCAATGAGGGTTTGGAAAATTCAAAAGTTATTTTTGTGCGCATCCGTTACTGAGAGTGTCATTCCAGTTTAAGTGTTCTGTTGTGTAATGTATCAAAACATTTATCTTGTACACTACAGATGAAGTCTGTAAAAAGACAGATAATGAGCGCATGTGACATATGATAAATCAGTGTACATATACAGTACCAGTTCAAAGTTTGAACACACCAACCAGGGTTTTTCTTTATTTGCACTATGTTCTACATGGTAGTGAAGACATCAAAACTATGAAATAGCACATATGGAATCATGTAGTTACCAAAAAAGTGTTAAACAAAATATATTTTACATTTGAGATTCTTCAAAGTATGACAGCTTTGCACACTCTTGGCATTCTCTCAACCAGCTTCATGAGATAGTCACCTGGAATGCATTTCAATTAACAGGTGTTCCTTTTTTTAAACTTCATTTGTGGAATATCTTTCCATTTTAATGCGTTTGAGCCAATCAGTTGGGTTGTGACAAGGTAGGGTTGCTATACAGAAGATAGCCCAATTTAATAAAATACAAGTCCAAATTATGGCAAGAGCAGCTAAAACAAGCAAAGAGAAACGACAGTCCATCATTACTTTCAGACATGAAGGTCAGTCAATCCGGAAAATTTCAAGAGCTTTGAAAGTTTCTTCTGCAGATGCAAAAACCATCAAGCGCTATGATAAAACTGTCTCTCATGAGGACCGCCACAGGAAAGGAAGACCCAGAGTTACCTTTGCTGCAGAGGATAAGTTAATTAAAGTTAAAAGCCTCAGAAATCATTACCAGCCTCAGAAATCGATAATTAACTGCACCACCTGAAGCCCAAATAAATGCTTCAGACTTCACATCTCAACACCAACTGTCAAATAAAATAACATTTTATTGGTCACATACTGTACACATTGTTAGCAGATGTTAATGTGAGTGTAGCGAAATGCTTGTACTTCTAGCTCCGACAAAGCAGTAATATCTAACAAGTAGTCTCACAATTCGAAAACAACTACCGAATACACACAAATCTAAGTAAAGGGATGGAATAAGAATATGTACATATAAATATATGGATGAACGATGACCGAGCGGCATCGGCAAGATGCAATAGATGGTACAGAATACAGTATACTTATGAGATGAGTAATGCAAGATATGTAAACATGATTAAAGTGGCATTATTAAAGTAACTAGTGATCCATTTATTCAAGTGAGCAATGATTTCGAGTCTACATGTAGACAGCAGACTCTGTGATGGCTGTTTAACAGTCTGATGGCCTTAGGATAGAAGCTGTTTTTCCAGTCTCTCTGTCCCAGCTTTGATGCACCTGTACTGACCTCGCCTTCTGGATGGTAGCGGGGTGAACAGGCAATGGCTCGGGTGGTTATTGTCCTTAATGATCTTTTTGGCCTTCCTGTGACATCGGGTGCTGTAGGTGTCCTGGAGGACAGGTAGTTTGTCCCCGGTGATGTATTGTGCAGACTGCATCACCCTCTGGAGAGCCTTGCGGTTGTGGCGTTGCAGTTGCCATACCAACCGGTGATACAGCCCGACAGGATGATTGAGTTGGAGACTTTCATGGCCACACAGTCATGGGTGAACAGGGAGTCCAGGAGAGGGCTGAGCATGCACCCATGTGGGGATCAGCAAAGTGTAGATGTTTTATCCTACCTTCACCACCTGGGAGCGGACCGTCAGAAGATCCAGGATCCAATTGCACAGAGCGAGGTTGAGACCCAGGGCCTCAAGCTTAATGATGAGCTTGGAGGGTACTATGGTGTTGAATGCTGAGCTGCAGTCAATGGACAGCATTCTTACATTGGTGTTCCTCTTGTCCAGATGGGATAGGGCAGTGTGCAGTGTGATGGCGATAGTATCATCTGTGGACCTATTGGGGCGGAATGCAAATGGGCCGATAATCATTTAGTTCAGTTATCTTTGTCTTCTTGGGTACAGGAACAATTGTGGCCATCTTGAAGCATGTGAGGACAGCAGACTGGGATAGGAGATTGAATATGTCAGTAAACACACCAGCCAGCTGGTCTGCGCATGCTCTTAGGACGTGGCTATTGATGCCGTCTGGGCCGGCAGCTTTGCGAGGGTTAACACGTTTAAATGTCTTACTCACGTCAGCCACGGAGAAGGAGAGGGGTCCTTGGTAGCGGGCCACGTCGGTGGCACTGTATTATCCTCAAAGCAGGCAAAGAAGGTGTTTAGTTGGTCTGGAAGCAAGAAGTTGGTGTCCGTGACGTGGTTTTCATTTTGTAGTCCGTGATTGCCTGTAGACCCTGCCACATACGTCTCGTGTCTGAGCCATTGAATTGAAACTACACTCTGACCCTATACAGACGTTTCACTGTTTATATTTGGCCATATTCCCAGTCATTTTTCAATGCATTCAGTTTTGCACGAATGCCTCCATCTATCCACGGTTTCTGGTTAGGGTAGGTTTTAATAGTCAGTGAGTACAACATCTCCAATGCACTTTCTTATAAACTCACTCACCGAGTCAGCGTGTAAATCAATGTTATCAAAACTATCTTGAATTGTGGATTCCGATCGGTCAGACCAGCATTGTATAGTTCTAGTCACGGGTACATCCTGTTTGAGTTTCTGCGTATAGGACGGTAGGAGCAAAATGGAGTCGTGGTCGGATTTGCCGATGGAGGTCGGGGGAGGGCCTTGTATGGATTGCGGAAGTTAGAGTAGCAGTGATCAAGTGTATTGCCCGCACAAGTGCTACAATCAATATGCTGCTAGAATTTAGGTAGCCTTGTTCTCAAATTTGCTTTGTTAAAATCCCCAGCTACAATAAATGCAGCCTCTGGATATATGGTTTCCAGGTTGCATAGAGTCCAATGAAGTTCCTTGAGGGCCTTCGTGGTATCGGCTTGAGGAGGGATATACACTGCTGTGATAATAACAGAAGATAATTCTCTTGGGAGATAATATGGTCGGGAATTTGATTGTAAGGAATTCTAGGTCAGGAGAACAAAATTACTTTGAGTTCCTGTATGTTGTTACGATTACACCATGAGTCATTAATCATGAAGCATACATCCCCGCCTTTCTTATTCCCAGAGAGACATTTTTTTTCTGTCTGCGTGACACATAAAGAATCAGAATCAGATCCAATGTCCTGGGTGGTGGTGCGAACAAATTATCCACTTCAGGAAAGTCATATTCCTGGTCATAATATTGGTTGAAGTTGCTCTGATATCCAAAAGTTCTTCCCGGCTGTATGTATTAACAGATAAGATTTTAAATAATACATTAAAAAAACTAAATACTGCATAGTTTCCTAAGGACCAGAAGCGAGGCAACCATCTCTTTTGGCGCAATCTTGCAACAATCCTGTTCAGAGGAGACTGTGTGAATCAGGCCTTTGGTCGAATTTCTGCAAAGAAACCACTACTAAAGGACACCAATAAGAAGAAGAGACTTGTTTGGGTCAAGAAACACAAGCAATGGACATTAGACTGGTGAAAATCCTTTGGTCTGATTAGTCCAAATTTGAGATTTTTGGTTCCAACCGCCGTCTCTTTGTGAAACTCGGTGTAGTTGAACAGACGATCTCCGCATGTGTGGTTCCCACCATTTAAGCATGGAAGAGGAGGTGTGGGGGTGCTTTGCTGACGACACTGTCTGTCATTTATTTAGAATTCAAGGCACACTTAACCAGCATGGCAACCACAGCATTCTGCAGAGATGCGCCATCCCATCTGGTTTGCGCTTAGTGGGACTATCATTTGTTTTTCAACAGGACAATGACCCAAATCACACCTCCAGGCTGTGTAAGGGCTATTTGAACAAGGAGAGTGATGGAGTGCTGCATCAGATGACCTGGTCTCCACGATCACCCGACCTCAACCCAATTAGGATGGTTTGGGATGAGTTGAACCGTAGAGTGAAAGAAAAGCAGCCAACAAGTGCTCAGAATATGTGGGAATTTCTTCAACACTGTTGGAAAAGCATTCTAGGTGACCACCTCATGAAGCTGGTTGAGATAATGCCAAGTGTGTGCAAAGATGTCATTAAAGATGCCTTTGGAACACAGGAGTGATGGATGCTGACAATGGGCCTCTGTACACCTATGTACAGTAGATATTTCATTAACAATCTGCCATTCCGAGCTACAATAGTCATTTACATTATTAATAATGTCTACACTGTATTTCTGATCAATCTGATGTTATTTTAATGGACCAAAAATGTGCTTTTCTTTCAAAAACAAGAAAAGTGACCCCAAACATTTGAACGATATTGTACATATACAATAGCAACAACTTTCTTTGTCTTTCTGATGCAATGTAATGGGCAGCTGATCCAAAGTGGTGGGTTTATTTCAGGCAAAGTGAGGGCTGCATTTGGGGCTCCTACTTTGGGGCCAATGTGGAGCCGATGAGCAAAGGTGCATATGTCCATATTTTGTGGACATGTTTGCTACGTATGCGGTACTGATAACAATTTGAAATAACTTGTTGGTAACACTATGGGGTCTTGTTTACCAGACACATGTTAAGCTTAGGCCTGGACTAAAAAGCGTTTTCAATTGAGATATTCCATTGACCTTTCTTTTTAGTTCAGCTTTAGGATTAATCTGTTTCTGGTAACACAGCCCTCATAGTGTCAGCAAAAAATCTTGTATAATTGTTTCCAGCCCTCAAGAGTCTATATTCGTATTTACTGAGTAATTGTATTTCAGCAAACTTTACTTTATGGCAGATTTGTCAAATAATTCAACACAGTCGGTACACTCAATCCATCCCAAGGAGACTGAAATGTATTTGCTAATTTCTTAGTAACCCTAACCCTTTATGCTCATTTCAACGAATCATTGTGCAATAAAATATAAATGATCTCTTTTCTCTTCTATTTCGTTCCTTGAGAAACCTCAAAACTGGTATCATATTCTCGAAAATGTGATCTCTGTTGAAATTAAATGGAGGGAGATTACACGCTGCAATCAGTCTGCAGGCCTACCATTGATATCCAGTCCATATCATTGTACACTTACTGTTAGCTTTCATTCCCTGCCATTCATATTCAGTTCCTACATTGTCTCTTGCAGTGATGAAATGTGCTGGTTTTCTCTACATTGTGCTGGACTATCCTACCCTCGATGCCCTCTCCACTCTCCGCCCATTCTTTTTATTCATGGGAGCCAGCCACTGCTCTGGGGTCTGCCATTTGGCATGCTGATGGTTACGCTTTTAGATTAGCATGTTGCTAACATTCCCCTCTAAAAGGGGGCATGAGAACGCTTATGTTCATGCTTCCAACTGTATATTTGTATTTGAGTGCATTTCGGAATGTTCACCTACAGTACCCACCCTCTTAAGTCACTGCAGATTAGTTTGTCAGCAAATAAATAAAATAGTAATGACACTATGATGAAATGTAAAGTTGTTTTTCTTTCTGCTAAATTAAGAATATAACTAATTTAGTCATTTGCACAGCAAGGTTAAATCAACTCACGCTCAATGGTTGGACCTTAAGACTCGACTCTCTGGGATCTTTCCAGCACCCTACCTTCCATATTACTCTATTCCATGTCTTGGCTAATCAAAACGGCCCATATAAAACTTCTCACACAGACAGCTTTCGCTCTGCATGCCAAAAGGCAAAATAAAGAGGTCAATCCATATAGTAGCAGTCTGCCTCGTAGCCGAGAGAGTGATAGAAAAAGGTGAACAAATGTCATCATTATAAATCCCAGATATCAATAACTTTCTCCTTAGGCGCAAACATTTGCTCCTTCTCCCATACCCCTTTAACAATATTCATTAGGAGAGAGCCGAGGAGCCTGGATGAGCTGTAAGTGAAGCGTGGGCAGTGTGGATGGTTGGAGCAGCGGTGTGGCACCCGGCCAAGGTGCCCTCGGAGGCTCTCTATCTTCGCTGCCCTGAACATAATCCACAGGCTAGGGCCCAGAGACCTCAGGACGGCATGCAGGAGAAGTCCAAGTAAATAGAAGCTGTCAGTCAGCTACTCAGCTCAGCTTCTCACTCCACACTTTACTCTGTACATTCTCCCCAGCCTATATTTTTATACAGGAAGACAGGAAGTCAGAACCTGTAAAACCCAGAGAAGGATACGTTTGTGAGTGTGTGTAATGATATGTATTCCTTTTTGAGTGTACAGCACGAGTAATGTACACTGTATTTAGATAAGTGCACCCCTATAATGTTTGTGTAGTGTGATGTCAACAACAATGACGTAAGCACCAATTTGTAAGTCGCTCTGGATAAGAGCGTCTGCTAAATGACTTAAATGTAAATGTAAATGTGTCTGCTCCATCCCAAAGTCAACCCCGATGCTTACCCACAAACATTGCATGCATCTCCATGTAAGGTTGAATGCAAAGTGGACATTACAGTAGCTGCCAATTTATACTAATGATGCGTGTGTCACAATGACGCAACATCCTATTGTATTGGTCGTTTATGACGTGTAATTCAAGTGCTAGGGGGAAAAAAATTAAATGTTCATGAAAGGTCAGGCAGCCACATGCAGCTTTTAACCTGGTAGGTTTGGTGGTGGTGGCAGCAGCGGCAGGGTGTTTGAAACTCGCATCACGCAGCTCAATAGACGACTGCGTTCAGAAAAGGCAGCAGCAGATGATACCGCCGTTTCAGTAGGTGATTTCCAATTTCCATCAGCCAAGTATGAAATTATTGCGCTGCCAATGTCACCTGCCAACTTGGAGAGACAGAGAACACACTACAACTGAATCGTCTGTTTGTAGTACAAGGAATGAAACCACCGCCTTTCTATATCGCTTAATCACAGAGATTAATTTAGAAGCATATACGTGTAGAGGCCCAGGTTAGATGAGAGCCGGGTGGGGAAAACAGGCATCAAAGTAGGTGCTCGTCGAAATCATTTCTCATGCATGAGTTTTGGCAATATGAGGCACGAAATGAAGAGTCTATGTTTTGCTATTTAAACCAAGCGGTACAACGGAGGTAAACAGGATGTCATTCCTTTTCAAATATTATGAAAACACATCCATGGTACAACGGGAAGCTAATATTTCAATGGTTTGAAATATTTAGAGGGATGATGAGGGTTGTTCATATTGATGCTGGTGTGCAGATTTGACTAAGAGAAATCTCAGCACAACCAACTGTGAGTAGATGTTCATAAATAAAAAAGACCTTGAGACAGACAGACAGACACAGACAGACTGAGAAAGAGAGAAAGGGAGAAGGACTCTGTTTGTGCAGCCTTCTGCTATAGGAGTTCAACAATGAACGGTTCACCTCATCCACTCCTATCTAGTTACTGGGACATTCCAGCCCATTAAATAGAATAGATTATTGATTTTGCTCTCTTTGCTAGCTCTGAGATTTTCCATCGGAGCCCATGTGCAGTAAGACGAGTGCTGAGGAAAAGCACTAGTCATTAGGTGCACTGCCACTCAATGATACAGCAGTTATATGGGGTGAGGGGTCATGAAGGGCAATGTCGCAACAATACAAAGTATGGGAGTGCACGGGGGCATGCTGTCAAGGCATTATCAACCATGAGGATGAGCTTGCTAACCAACAGCACTGTTCAAAACAACATAGTTGAAGGTGTATCAGCAATACCAAAATGTTCACTTCACAAAAGATTTTCTCCAAAAGGTTTAGCTATTCGTGCTTATCAGCATGGCCATGGTTATTGATGAAGATCATGTTTTATTGAAGGAGAATATCTGGGAATTATTGACGAGGGCGAGACCACCTGCTATCCAGAAACGGATACAGATCGATAGCCGCAGTGATTATAAAGGCCCGGGAGATTTACATGCGCCGCAAGTTCATAAAAACACATTTATTTCGATTTTTTTATTTATTCCAACAGTACATGGAATGGGAGTTATTAATTGTTGAATAAAACATGCAACTGCGAGCCCCTAAGGCGGTCCTGCTTGCGTTCAAGGTGGGAAAATATTGATATCATGACATACATGCTGAGACATTGTGAGATTGCCGAACTAGGCCTTCCCTCAAGGTGATTATATTGACTGTACATGTCTTCAATGGGAGTTTTTGTGGCACTCCAAGCTGGATATTAACCTCTGAGTCAGGGAGAGAATGCGCTCTAGAGGCTCTCTCTCTCCTCTCGGTCTTCCACAGATGGCAGTAGAACTCTGGGAATGAGGGTCTGGAACACTAACTGAAGCTACATGGATGGTGTGTGAGCAGCAGATACTCTCTCAAATTCCAATCTCTGTTTGGAAAGTTGTGAACAACGTATACAGTACTGTTTGCATTGTTACGTTTATTAGCATATGTCTGCTTTAGGCTAAATTGCATGATTCTGGTACTCATTATTCATGATATTATTGCATTCTAGAATGCTGCAGTTATTAAACACAATACCAGATACATCCACAGTCATATATTATGGCTGTGTCTGAAAACCTTACTAACTGTTTAACGCTTCCTTCCTCCAACCTTGTTTCTTCAGCTTCTCTCATTGCTCATTGGAGGACGTCTGAGGGAGGGACCTTTTGATATGCTTTGAGAGTATTTGAGGAAACAGGAATGGTGAAAGCAATTATTTGGTAGCTAATATCTTTTCAGACAAACTTAGGCTGTGAAAAAATAGCAGCATATGTTTCCATTTTGTGTCCATCAGAGGAGCTATAGTGCTACCTTATGCCTTACAATCGCCCTGCCACCTGACTGCATCCAAAGATTTGGAGGGGGAGAAAATAATTCACATTTTGGGGCCAATTTATTCACTAGGGACGTTTTTTAATCTCCACATGCAACAGACACAGCTGAGCAGGGTGTTCAGAGTGGGGAAATGGGTGGTGCGCCTCCCGTCTCATTGACAGAGAGGGAACGGCCATGTTGATTTCACATAATTAAAAACCAAGATACAAACCCAAAATGGAATGCAGAAAATTGAAACGTCAAATAGGAGGGTGACTCATTTGGTTTAGCTAGGGGATAATCAATAGCTCTTTGCAATGCATGTTGGGATACAAATACATGCCATATAAAAAGCAGATTAGCAAGAACACAAAAATAAGCTAAAATATGTTTTGAAAGGTTGATGTGTCATACAGTCAATTGTTGGCCTACAATTGAATGAATATCCTGAGGTACAAATTACATAGCTACTTCTTTGTGGACCATATTAACCCTGACCTTACTATGCCATATAAATGCAATACACATATCTGGAATTGTATCTGTTAACCCTCAATGTGTTCCTCTCGTTAGACATACTGTATATGCACGTTTTAAAATAGTCAGTATAATTTACCCAACAAGGTGCACAGACCTTGCCACCCACACAGAGGACCGTATTTAAGCTTCGTGAACAAGCTTGTGATCCTCTCTCTCTCTCTCTCTCTGACTTTCTTTTCTTTCACACGTCTGTTTCAGATTGCCTCCGTACTGTTGTGCCCTGAATTCTGTTCATTAACTTTCATTTTCCCTTCCTTCGCGGCTGTGACCGCCGACTCCTCTCCCTTCACTGACTTGTCTGATAGGATTTGGTCCACTCTCGCCTGATGCAATCTCAGCAGCTCAGCAGCTGCGATCCCTGCTCGTCCCCTAGTGAAACACAACACGCTCCCTCACTGCACACAAGCCCGTCAGCATTCTGCTGCTAACACTACTTTCATTAGAGCTAGATTAAGAATTAAAACACGGGCCGTACTCTCCACATGTTGACAGAACCAGAATCACGTCACCTTTATTTCACTTCTTCGTGGGGCTTTGTGTGTGTTAACGCTGGCGAAAGAAACTGCAGTTGACATTGACATTGAAAATAAATATGATTTGGGGTTCTGTGAGTTAAAATGTGGTTCCGTGTACCATAGTGTGATTGTACCTACGCGCGTGCATTTGTTTGTGTTTGTTATACAACAATATACTGTATGTTATCACAGGGGCGCCACTAATTAGCCCGGACACGTTGGCCCTACAACTCAAGCCGCTCCTATACAAACAAGCATTAAATATTGACACGTACAAAACACTTGTACAAACTGAGTGATTTCCAACTTCCTATAAAACCCTGTTTGCTAAAATATATTTTTACAATCTTCGTGAATGTTATGCTATGTTAAAAAAAAAATGAAGACTATGTGATGGATTGTTTAATGCAGCATCGGTGGGAAACCAACCCAAGTCATTTTCCAGGTGCAAATCCCTCTGGGGGAAAGCCGAAGGTTTGCCTCTGGCTTAACGTGGAAAAGCAGCAGTGGGGAGGGCTGTAGGCCTCACCAACACCTTTCAGGCTTTACAGCTACAAAGCCGTGCTAAGCATGCCTGGGTTTTTGGCTGATTGAGGAAAGGACTTTAGCTATATAGATTCAGTTGTACTAAAATGTTGTTTTTATCTGTTTGTGTTATTGTTGGTTGGTACAATGATGACGTTCACAAATGTTTTTAGGTGTAGTTATGAAGAGATATCTATCATTTAACCTTTTTTTGACTTGATTTATTATCCAGTAAACACACAGCCGCCACACAACGTTGTCACAAAGTTGACTCCAAGTTGTGGGCCTCAAAGTGCCATTGCGACTATGCAACAACACTTTTGACAACTCTGTAAGTAACATTGGGCACTTTTGAAACCCATTCAAGCCCTCATCTTTGCCACTTAAATAGTGTTGTGCTCCAACTCCTGAGCATCATCCACTCTTGAGTTCACTACAGCAGTAAACAAAGAAGACCTTTATTATTTCCTCGGCATTTCCTCTTCAGGTGTAATTTTTCCTGAAATTATACATACAAACAATTCAATTCCAATCTCCATAGAATTAGCTTCTGTTTACCAGGTTTTTAGGGAAATGGATTCGCTCACAATGCAGTCACTGTCAATGCAGCTGTGCTAATCCAATTCACAACACCGGGTGTCCCCTGTTGATTAAATGTCACAGCATTAATGTGTTCATATTATGTCTATTCAAATTGGCGAAAAGGAGGGAAAAGTGAGTGGCAAGTTTGGATTATATTCAGTAGTTGTGATTGTTGCTGTGCATATTATCCATGCATGTACAGTGCCTTCAGGAGTACAAATGTGCTAAACAAATCACATAGTAAGTTCCATGGACTCACTTTGCGTGCATTAATAGTGTTTAACATGATTTTTGAATGATTACCTCATGTCTGTACCCGACACATACAATTATCTGTAAGGTCCCTCAGTCGAGCAGGGAGTTTCAAACACAAATTCAACTACAAAGACAAGGGAGGTTTTCCTGTTTCGCAAAGAAGGACACCTATTGGTAGATCGGTTTAAAAAAACAAACAGACATTGAATATCCCTTTGAGCATGGTGAAGTTATTAATTACATTTTGGATGGTGTATCAATACACCCAGTCACTACAAAGTTACAAGGGTCCTTCCTAACTCAGTTGCCGGAGAGGAAGGAAACCACTCAGGGATTTCATCATGAGGCCAAAGGTGACTTTTAAATAGTTTAATAGTTGTGATAGGAGAAAACTGACAATGAATCAACCACATTGCAGTTACTCCACAATCCTAACTTAAATGACAAAGTGAAAAGAAGGAAGCTTGTACAGAATAAAAATATTCAAAAATATGCATCCTGTTTGCAATAAGGCACTAAAGTAAAACTGCAAAGAAATGATCTTTATGTCCTGAATGCGAAGCATTTGGGGTAAATCCAACACAGCACATCACTGAGCACCATGGGGAGGCAGGTAGCCTGGCGGTTAGAAGCATTGGAACACTAACCGAAAGGTTGCTGGATTGAATCCCCGAGCTGACAAGGGAAAAATCTCTCGTTCTGCCCCTGAGCAAGGCAGTTAACCCACTGTTCCCTGGGTGGTGTGGATGTCAATTAAGGCAGCCCTCCACACCTATTTGATTCAGAGGGGTTGGGTCAAATGCGGAAGACACAGTTCAGTTGAATGCATTCAGTTGTACAACTGACTAGGTATCCCCCTTTCCCACTCTTCATATTTTAAAACATGGTGGTGGATGCATCATGTTATGGGTATGCTTGTCATCTGCAAGGACTATGGAATTTTTTTGAAAAAGAAACGGAAGCACAAGAAAAATCCTCATTCAGTCTTCTTTCCAATAGTCGCTGTGAGACAAATTCACATTTCAGCAGGACAATAACCCAAAACACAAGGGAAAATATAGACTGGAGTTTCTTACCAAGAGGACACTGCATTTTCTTGAGTGCTCTAGTTACAGTTTTGACTGAAAGCTATTTGAAAATCTATGGCAAGACTTGAAAATTGTTGACTAGCTAAGATCAACAACCAGCTTGAATAATTTGAAATTGAATAATGTGCAATCCAGTTGTGCAAAGCTCTTAGAGACTTACCCAGAAAGACTCTGTAATCACTGCCAAAACTGATTTCTAGCAGGTTTTGATTAAGGTCTGTGAATACTTATGTAAATGAGTTATTTCATTTTCAAAACATTTGCAACAATGTCTAAAACATGTTTTCATTTTGTTAGTATGGGGTACTGTGAGTAGATGGGTGAATTCAGGCTGTAACTGTGGAACAAGTCAAGGGGTATGAATACTTTCTGAAGGAACTGTATCTTACTCAATCAGATGAGAATCCACAGGTCCCTGGGCTTTTTCAATAGATGCATACAATCATTCCAAGATGAAGAATCATTGATTTCCCCACCACATAGGGTCAGATAGAATGTGTACCTAATTGCTTGCATTTTTCAATTTTCTGATACGTTCTCATCACACAAACTTCGGTGTGAACTTAATTTACACCTGTGACAAATGGGTATTTGTAATGGTGAGTCTCAACCTCCATAGAGTCGTCTGTCAAGCTGAATTAGACTAACAATTAATTTAACTTTTAGAGGCAGACATGCAAGGATCCCATGACATCCTATCCTCACCTGCTGCTGTGTAGCACATCCAATATATTTCACCGCACACAAGATCTGACCCTGAATCATCCAGATGGGCCCTCTTAGGTGGTATTTGGTATCAAAGATCATATCACAATCTTATATTGTCAGAATAAACAACAAGGACATAACAAATTCAAATATATGCAATCCCTTTATTGAAACCGTAGATGGAACTGAGTGGCAGAGAAATTGAAAGAGAAATTGTGTTGGTGAGTGTACAAAGCATTCTAACTATTATAGAAAGGATAGGACAAAGGGGCATGCTTTACTTCTATTTAATTGCAGGGTAAGCTCCTGCCGGTACACTCTGTCTCTTTTTCTTTCAGACCGATTGTAAATGTTGCGACAATACTTGCTGTGCCCTGACAGGTTGACAAATGTCTGGAAAACATGCTGATTTAATGAACTGTTTTGTATCTAATTATTGTTGACTGTCAATAATGGCTTCATGGGTTCCAGAAAATGTGTCAAACCCTGAATAGTGTGTTTGCACATGGATAACAGATAGTCAAATCAAATCAACTCAAATTGTATTTGTCACATGCGCAGAATACAACAGGTGTAGACTTTACAGTGAAATGCTTAGTGACAAGCCCTTAACCAACGATGAGGTTTTAAGAAACTCCCCCCCACACCATTTTTTTTTCAAGTAAGAGACAAGAAAAACAAATAATTAAAGAGCAGCAGTAAATAACAATAGCGGGGCTATATACAGGGGGTACCAGTACAGAGTCAATGTGCGTGCCGGTGTCAAGGTAACTGAGATAATTATGGACCTAGACTTGGCGTTCCGGTACCGCTTGCCGTGCGGTAGCAGAGCGAACAGTCTATGACTAAGATGGCTGGAGTCTTTGACGATTTTTAGGGCCTTCCTCTGACACCGCCTGGTATAGAGGTCCTGGATGGCAGGAAACTTAGGCCGTACGCACAACCCTCTGGTGTGCGTGCCATACCAGGCAGTGATGCAACCCTTCAGGATGCACTCAATGGTGCAGCTGTAAAATCTTTTGAGGATCTGAGGACCCATGCCAAATCTTTTCAGTCTCCTGAGGAGGAATAGATTTTCTCGTGCCCTCTTCATGACTGTCTTGGTGTGCTTGGACCATGTTAGTTTGTTTTTTATGTGGACGCCAAGGAACTTGGCTCTCAACCTGCTCCACTACAGCCCTGTCGATGAGAATGGAGAAGTGCTCGGTTCTCTTTTTCTAGTAGTCCACAATCATCTCCTTTGTCTTGATTACATTGAGAGAGAGGTTGTTGTCCTTGTACCACATGGTCAGGTCTCTGACCTCATCCCTATAGGCTGTCTCATCATTGTCGGGGATCAGGCCTACCACTGTTGTGTCATTAGCAAACTTAATGATGGCGTTGGAGTTGTGCCTGGCCGTGCAGTCATGAGTGAACAGGGAGTACAGGAGGGGACTGAGCACGCACCCCTGAGGGGCCCCCGTGTTGAGGATCAGCATGGTGGATGTGTTGTTACCTACCCTTACCACCTGGGGGCGGCCCTTCAGGAAGTCTAGGATACAGTTGCAGAGGGAGCATTTTAGTCCCAGGGTCCTTAGCCTAGTGATGCGCTTTGAGGGCACTATGGTGTTGAACGCTTAGCTATAGTCAATGAACAGCATTCTCTCATAGGTCTTCTTTTCGTCCAGGTGGGAAAGGACAGTGTGGAATGCAGAGAATGCATCATCTGTGGATCTGTTGGTGCAGTATGCAAATTGGAGTGGGTCTATGGTGTCTGGGATAATGGTGTTGATGTGAGCCATGACCAGCCTTCAAAGCATTTCATGACTGCAGACGTGAATGCTAAGGGTCTGTAGTCATTTAGGCAGGTTACCTTAGTGTTCTTGGGCACAGGGACTATGGTGGTATGCTTGAAACATGTTGTTATTACAGACTCAGACAGGGAGAGGTTGAAAATATCAGTGAAGCCACTTACCAGTTGGTCAGCGCATGCTCGGAGTACACGTCCTGGTAATCCGTCTGGCCCAGCGGCCTTGTGAATGTTGACCTGTTCAAAGGTCTTACTCACATCGGCTGCGGAGAGCGTGATCACATAGTCGCCAGGAACAGCTGATGCTCAAATAAGAACAAATTCATATTTACAATGACTAGAAAGATATGATACATGCTTTACCTTACAACAGTAGTTGGCTGAACAAAGAACAGGAACAAATGAGGACACCATGGAGACCTCTAATGAGGGAAAATCACACTATCTTTATTCTGTCTGTCCGGTCAGTGGGATTTAGCTAATTTAGAGGGTTATATGGTGATTTTATGGTAGGGAGGCGGTAGGGATCCAGGATACAGAATAATTGCATCTGAATATGTGATAAAAGAAACTCAAGGAAATAAAATTAAAGTCTCCTTTGGTTTATTAAACTTAAGGGTCCGCCCCCCCCTTTTTTTTTTTTTACTCCTTATATACTTCCATTCATTTTTTAAACTGGTACCAGGGGACCTTCAGATGAGTCTTGTGAGGCCTGTGGGTGTCTCACCTTTCCACAGAGTGGTCATATCAGTGTGTAGCCCAAACTGTTCCTGCACTACAGGAAGAAGTTGTCAGATCGGCTGTACCGACCTCAGACGAGTCACAATACACTTGTGGGGGTCTTAGAGTAAAACAGAGAACACCATCGTGAGAGTCTCGTCTTTCCATAGAGGGGTCATAATAGGTTTTAGGCCAAACCAGACACTACAAGCGATGTCTCAAGGATGCGATGTCTCAAGGATGTCTCAAGGTTTGACAAACACTGTTCAATTACCCTTCACTGCAGATGTGGAAGGGCGACATTGGCAGATACAGATGGACTGAAAAGACATCCAATGTAAAAATGATTATATCTCTAGCATAAATTGACAGATTTTTATGAAGATTGTTTTATTGTGCTAATTTGATTTCTGCGGGGGCGCGGACATCGACTAGGGGGTTTTAAAGTACCATTCAAATAGTAGAACATTCAGTGACCAAAAATACTCTGTGGACCAATCTAAGTGGAGTCCTAATGTCGACACCGTACAGGTCAAATAATTATAGGTGTTGAATGAGTACTCCTAAATACACATCTAATAAACCTATAGAGTAAGGAACTTCATCAACCAACAACATTTTATCTTTTGTTTCCTTTCAACAACAAAAATAAACCTTTAACAATAACCCGACACTACAACTGGCCAACAAAGAGTGACAATGCAGAAAATCAGAGATCAGATGTTTGAAGATCCAGGTAACCTGAGTGCCTCTGGTTAAAACAGACAAAAATCTTCATATGTCACTGTCCCATTAATATGGTGTCCATATTAGGACACATTCATGGCAGTTGTCACTCTGTCCTAATATGGACAAGAAACATTAATCTGTTTAAACACATTCAAGTTACTGAAAAATCTGAAATCTTGTTTCATGGACAGTGAGGCTGTAATAGTTTGGTTGTGGTAAGTGTAGGCAGTTGAACCTATTTCCCCTCCTTTACCCTTGAGTAAAAGGCTTTAGGACCTCGCCCAGTTTCGACCAGCTTGCACCACTGTACGGCTGCATGGGATACTCTGTGGGGTAGCGTGTAGCGTGCTCCTGATGTAGGTAAACCGTATCCAAGGTAATATATGCAAATTCTACCCAGAACTCCCTTTGAGCTTAATCTCTAGAGGGATCCTCTCTCTTATGACCTTGATGAGGTCACCCATGCCTGCGCTCACTACTCTCACTCACAACCCCTGGCACAGCACAAGTGGTTATATATAGTATGCTGAAAATGACTGATGGCAAAGCAAAACAATAATGTATTGCCTTGGTTTAATAGTATCTCAGAAACAAGGTTAATCTAATTTGCTCTTAGAAAGGGGAGGTAATTACAGACTTTGGGCAACATGGCCAGTTTCAGAGGATGGCTAAGTAACACTGTAGAACACCATTGGTAATTACAATAGCCAATTTTCCTCTCTTGTCAAGATTATGTATTGTTTCCCGTGTGCTTTTCCCATCGATGGGCCCAGTCCTACAATAGACCTCAATTTACGTAATGTTTTCATGCACACATATGTTTGAATTAAGACGGGTTTTAGAAAGTGGAGCTTTTGTGTTTTGTGTCTGAGATCCACACATAGGCAATCTACCATATAAATCATCAGTGAGTATGTAGAGCCAAGACATTTTGTGAGCATGTGGAACCTAGCAACACTCAATAAATGCCAGAGGTTAAAAAAAAGAAACAATTGTGACTTTGGTTATGAATGGTTCTGTGGGAATTGCGTATACAGTTAACTGAAAAATCAGAAGTCCCCCAAGATATGTCTCATCATCTCTGCTTAACATACAAGGAGTTCTGCTCTGGTTGTTAATTAAACCATTTTGAAAATTAGCTGAACACATGACAGGGCATTTTTAAATACACAGCTAGTTTATGGTGGAGGGATAACCTTTGTGCTTTCGCATCACAGTGTAGTACTATAGCATACACTCACACACAAATCATAAACATGGCCCAATACAAATAGTGTAGTTATTCCCTCCGAAAGGCATTCAAACAAGCAAAGCGTCAATATAGACACAAAGTAGAGGCGCAATTCAACAACTCAAACACGAGACGTATGTGGCAAGGTCTACAGCCAATCCCGGATTACAAAAGGAAAACCAGCACCGTTGCGGACATCAACGTCTTGCTCCCAGACAAATTAAACAACTTCTTTGCTCGCTTTGAGGACAATGGAGTGCCACTGACACAGCACACTACTGGGGGCTCTCAACATTTAAATGTGTTAACCCTCGCAAGGCTACAGGCCCAGACGGCATCCCTAGCCGCGTCCTCAGAGCATGCGCAGACCAGCTGGCTGGTGTGCTTAAGAACATATTCAATCAATCCCTATCCCAGTCTGCTATCTGTCCTCAGCCTGAGATTAGTAATGTAGGATATGTAAACGTTATTAAAGTGGCATTATTTAAAGTGACTAGTGATACCTTCATTAACTCCAACTCAATCATCAAGTTTGCAGACGACATTACAGAGGTAGGCTTGATTACCAATGACGAGACGGCTTACAGGGAGAAGGTGAGGGCCCTCGGAGTGTGGTGTCAGGAAAATAACCTCTCACTCAACGTCAACAAAACAAAGGAGATGATCGTGGACTTCAGGAAACAGCAGAGGGAGCACACCCCATCCACATCGACAGGACAGTAATGGAGAAGGTGGAAAGTTTTAAGTTCCTCGGCATACACATCATGGACAAACTGAAATGGATGAAGAAATTTGGCTTGTCACCTAAAACCCTCACAAACTTTTACAGATGCACACCGCATGGTACGGCAAATGCACCGACGTCAACCTCAAGGCTCTACAGAGGGTAGTGCGGTTTGCACAGAAAACTACCTCCCCTCCAGGATACCTACAGTACCCGATGTCACAGGAAGGCCAAAAAGATCATCAAGGACAACAACCACCCGAGCCACTGCCTGTTCACCCCGCTATCATCCAGAAGGCGAGGTCAGTACAGGTGCATCAAAGCGGGGACCGAGAGACTGAAAAACAGCTTCTATCTCAAGGCCATCAGACTGTTAAACAGCCATGACTAACATAGAGGCTGCTGCCAACATACAGACTCAAATCTCTGGCCACTTAAATGGATTTAATGAAGGTATCACTAGTCACTTTAAATAACGCCACTTTAATAATGTTTACATATCCTACATTACTCATCTCATATGTATTTCTAGGGAGTTTTTCCTAGCCACTGTGCTTCTACACCTGCATTGTTTGCTGTTTGGGGTTTTAGGCTGGGTTTCTGTACAGCACTTTGAGATATCAGCTGATGTACGAAGGGCTATATAAATAAATTTGATTTGATTTTGATATGTATATACTGTATTCTATACCATCCACTGCATCTTGCCTATGCCGCACAACCATCGCTCATCCATATATTTATATGTACATATTATTACTCTTCCCTTTACATTTGTGTGTACAAGGTAGTCATTGTGAATTTGTAGATTTCTTGTTAGATATTACTGCACTGTCAGAACTAGAAGCATAAGCATTTCGCTACACTTGCATTAACATCTGCTAACCATATGTATGTGACCAAAAACATTTGATTTGATTTGAAATGGCAGTATGAGTATGTCAAAGTTTCTATGAATATGTATATTTCACAGATCATATATTTATTAAGAAGTACAAAATGCCGTCTTTGTCTTCCTCCTCTAATAAGCACATTTCACACATTTCAAACCCTTTGGTTTCTTCTCTGTTCATGTACTGGTGTTGATTTCAAAAGATCATTGGCAGAATATAAGTGGCCATAGGAATGGAAATTTGACATATAATTGGATTAGGATTAGGGTTTAACAATACTTCAGAGGTCACTGTCCTTTTCATATGTCCACAACATGATTAAAGAATATAGATAGCGCATCTCCTGTATTAAAAACATTTTTAATTGAATATGCCAAGGATATTTAATTTCCTAACACGTATGATTTGGGAATTATATTGTTGTTGTCTCTTCCTGTAAGGTGAATGGCATTTAGAAGCTACATGTTTTGCCCATGATATTAAACAGCCTGCCCTGTTCCTCTCTAGGGTAGTACAAAAGGAATATTGAAATATTTTACAGGCCATATGCAGTCCATTTGCAGCAAACATATCTCCGCTAGACTATACCCCGGAGCAGCAGGACGCATTCTGGCTGCTGGTAGGAATTCTCTCTTGTCACGTCTCCCTCCTGCCTACCTCCCCATCCCCTCCTCATTGACAGTCCAGTCACATTGGAAACAATTCTCAGGCAATAATTGCAATAAACAAAAAAAAGGTTTATCTGGGAGGAACAGCAATCCCTGTGAATACGCCCGAGCATGGGGAGTGGAGGAAAAATGTTACAAGAATAAAACCTTGATATTCATGGAAAGAATGAAATCAATTTGAACCACATACATATCTAATTTTCTCCCTAGTCCTGTTTAAGTTGCTTGATGCTAAGGTATAAATAATGGTTTCCACAGTTTGGATTGTGCCGTCTCCCAACTCCCTGCGTTTGATAATTGTAGATTAGTTGGTGCTGGTGTTATTAGAACCTGGTTAAGCTTCTACTTGATTGCGTAGAATGGCAGGGGAAGAAGCCTTGTGCAGCAATTGCTACTTTGGTTGTCAACCCATTGTCTATTAAGTGTAGTAGGTAAGGCCTTTGGAGCTTCACCACTAGTGCGTGTGGTTGTATTCCCAAATTAACTGCATACCCTGAAAGTTGACACGATCCAACGCCAACATGTTTGGAGCTACCGTTTTTATCGAGAGAACTCCTGAGGTGCTACGCCTCTACAAATAGCACTAGTAGGTATCGTCAAATGAGAGTGGGAGCCAGAAGAGCCCTTTACGTGAGAGGTGGAATTACATTTTTGTGACATTTATTTCCCTCTCCAGTAGTGCACAGGGCCCATTTGGTGGTGCCGTGGGGCTTGTTTGGGAGACTATCGGTGCCCGCGTTGGGTCCATTAGAAAGACGTTCACTACGCCTGTTGAGAAAAAAAACTGGCTTGTCACCGCCACCGTTGTGAATTGCTAGGCGGTTAAGGAACAAGCTTCTACAGATAGCTTAAAAGTGCACTTTATCACCCCCTGGGGAATCAGTGGGAATCAGTTAGTGGGGCACGATTGCTTGGTTTTCCTTCTCCTTTTCATTTCCTACAGTATGTGAATGGATAGAGAGAGGTGGAAGAGGATGCACATGAAATTGCATGACACTATAAGGACATTAGCACAGGTGTTAGAGTTTGTAAGAACATGAGGAACGAGTTTGGTATTAGTCATGTTGCATTTGCCGGCCATGTTTCTCTGCGTTATCCAGAGGTGGCTGTAGACAAAGAAAAGTGAGGCTTAAATATGCATCAAATGGATAAAACAAAATTGGAGACGAATCTTGCCTAAATTCTTTCAATGCCTGTTGGGGGTATGAAGGCACAATATATGAATTGGTCTGCACAATGAATACAAAAACATACAGGTCCCTCAGATTATTGTAAGACTCTGTCCAAAGGTTCTGACACACTACATTGAACAACACTTTTTTTTAAACACCCACTTTGCCTATTTACACTATGCTGCCCACGTTTAACCCTCTAACAGTTGTCTGTGAAATGAATTCATCACACCAAGCAATGGAACAACAAGACACACAGCTGTGTGGTAGAACCAGTGCCATATTGGTCACATTTGGCCACATTTTCTGTCTCTCCTTCCAGGCGATCCCCTGCTCATGTGCCATCATTAGAGACCTGTCCTATCAGCCAATGGAGGGGGTAGGCTGGGGCTAGGCTGCTGGGGCTGTGCTTCATGCCGGGTTAGACCACTGCTGTGGGAGCATCTGACTGGGAGACACTGATGAATGTCAGGAGACTGGAGACCCACTGGCAATCTGGCAGCCAGAGACACTGATGGGAGATCACCATCGATCTGTGTCATGTCTGCAGGGTTGGAGGCGCCCGAGATCTGGCCACTGACCAATGAACACTGGGTCGAAAGTCTCCACTGCAGCTGGAGTCTCCATTCCATTATTTTTGGAGTCTTTATATTCTCTGATTATGCTAAATCACATTAGGACTTATGCACATCTAAAAAATTATGTAACCATCTTTTGATGGACACTACATTCACTCTAAAACTTTTCCCTGTAAATTTCCAGCATTGTTCTGGCACCAGAGATGACAGCTTAATACTGTAATTTTGCTTCACAGCAGAGATGCTGTAATATATTTTACAGTACTATTTTTCTCACTGTAAAGCATTTTCTTGTTGTAAATTTATGCAGGAGGGCATCCGTAACAATCCTCATCAGTTCTGATTTGTCAGCTCTTCTCACCCCTAGGACAAGCATAGACAAATAAATAATAGAATGAGAGACAGAGCACACCAGGGCTGTTGCTCTGTGGGCAAAAATACATATCAAGCAGGTGTTGTGTGTATGTGTGTGTGTGTATTTATCCCACTAGAGGTCTTCATTCAAACTCAGTGAGCTCTTGGAAGAGTGAGGAAATGTAGGGGTCGATAACAGCTGGCTTCCTTAGGGCCACCTTGTCATGCACTTTGCCCCATCTTCAGGGTTCATCATCTTGGGTTGATTCGAACCAGGAAGCTGTAAAGCCATATATCCAATATAGTTCATTAAATTCATGAGGCATTGAACAAATACAAATAAGACAGCTAGATACATCTACTTTAACCCCTAGCTAGCTAATAAAACATTGCAATAGCTTAGACAATGCAACATATTATTTGACCAGAATCACAACATTTTCCTTTCTTTCTGTGACACAAAACAAGGTTAGCAAATAAAACATGAAGTCAATGAACAGTTGGCTAGAAATAAAGATACTTATAAACAAGGTACCTTATAAACAAGATAAAAAGGTTCGAGCAGCTGCTGGAAATATCCGTCCACTTTACCGCAGCTTCAAGAAGATATTTACGAAAATAGTCTGCGCTTCATGTGTCTCACCCGACAACATGAGGTTGGCGCCTGAAACAGATCATTTTAATTTGCAGTAGGCATAAGCTATTACTGTGTACATTGTGACATCATCTAACTGAGCAGCAGCAGATAGTGAGAGCTCCTCCAAAAATGTGATTATTTTTCGTAAGTTACTTAGTTTTTAGTGAACAGTTTTGTTGTTTCAATGCACTGCTGTGTTCTCCATATCTGGTGATATCAGTAGATGTTTTTCTATTGAGAAACTTGCTTGATTTTGAGAGAGATTGATTGATCAACATGGCTCTGAAAGCTAGCTAATCTACTAATTAATCTCGATCATCTGGTAAGAACCAAGAAGTAGTATTGAGAAAGGATTGAGGTACTAGGACATAAGGACAATGGGAAGAGAGAAAAATAGGATAAAACCAACAGGGAAAACATGATTTGGAGGATTTCTGGAGGATTTTGCCTTCGGAACAGCACCTACTTCATCCCCATACTGTTTTTATTTATTTACTTTTCTGCTCTTTTGCACACCAATATCTCTACCTGTACATGACCATCTGATCATTTATCACTCCAGTGTTAATATGCAAAATTGTAATTATTCACCTACCTCCTCATGCCTTTTGTACACAATGTATATAGACTCCCCTTTTTTTGCTACTGTGTTATTGACTTGTTAATTGTTTACTCCATGTGTAACTCTGTGTTGTCTGTTCACACTGCTATGCTTTATCTTGGCCAGGTCGCAGTTGCAAATGAGAACTTGTTCTCAACTAGCCTACCTGGTTAAATAAAGGTGAAATAAAAAAAATAAAACATTTGTCAGGGCATGGACTCTACAAGGTGTCGAAGCTTTCCATAGGGATGCTGGCACATGTTGACTCCAATGCTTCCCATAGTTGTGTCAAGTTAACTCAATGTCCTTCGGATGGCGGACCATTCTTGATACACACGGGAAACCGATTCCAGCACTAAGACCGCGGTCAACGAGCTGAATGAGGCCATAAGCAAACACGAAAATGCTCATCCAGAAGCAGCGCTCCAGGTGACTAGGGTGGGTAGGGTGTGACTAGGGTGGGTAGTCTAGTTTTTTATTTTCTATGTTGGCCTGGTATGGTTCCCAATCAGAGGAAGCTGTCTATCGTTGTCTCTGATTGGAGATCATATTCAGGCAGCCTTTTCCCACCTGTTGTTTGTGGGATCCTGATTTTGTATTGTTGCTTTTTAGCCCTACAAAGCTGTACGTTTTCGTTTGTTACTCTTTCTTGTTTTGTGCTGGTTACCATAAATAAAAATGATTAACGCTGCATCTTGGTCCGACCCTCCTTCCAACAAGATCGTTACACCTGGGGGCAGGCAAATTTAAATCTGTTTGACCTCATTTCTACAGTACCAGCATGTCACATGTGCAACCAGAAGAAAATAAACTCGAGACCACCTTTACTCCACACACAGAGACGCATACAAAACTTTCCCTCAGCCTCCATTTGACAAATCTGACCATAATGTTATCCTCCTGATTCCTGCTTACAAGCAAAAGCAGGAAGTACCAGTGATTCGCTCAATACAGAAGTGGTCAGATGACGTGGATGCTACGCTACAGGACTGTTTTGCTAGCACAGACTTGAATATGTTCTGGGATTTATCCAATGGCATTAAGGAGTATACCACCTCAGTCATCGGCTTCATCAAAAAATGCACCACAATTACATATCCCAACCAGAAGCCATGGATTACAGGCAACATCCGCATTGAGATAAAGGCTAGAGCGGGACACTAATCCGAACACTTATAAGACATCCCGCTACGCCCTCAGATTAACCATCAAACAAGCAAAGTGTAAATACAGGATTAAGATTGAATCCTACTACACCGGCTCTGACGCTCGTCGAATGTGGCAGGGCTTGAAAACTATTACGGACTACAAAGGGAAACCCAGCTATGAGCTGCCCAGTGACGCGAGCCTACCAGATAAGCTAAATTACTTTTATGCTTGCTTCGAGGCAAGCAACACCAAAGCATGTATGAGAGCATCAGCTGTTCTGAACGACTGTGTGATCACGCTTTCGGTAGCCAATGTGAGCAAGAACTTTAAACAGGTCAACATACACAAAGCCGCGGTGCCAGACGGATTACCAGGACGTGTACTCAAAAAATGCGCGGACCAACTGGCAAGTGTCTTCATTGACATTTTCAAACTCTCCCTGACCGTGTCTGTAATACCAACATGTTTCAAGCAGACCACCATAGTCCCTGTGCTCAAGGATGCAAATGTAACCTTCCTAAATGATTACCGCCAACAGCACTCACGTCTGTAGACATGAAGTGCTTTGAAAGACTGGTCCTGGTTCAAACCAAACACCATCATCCCGGAAAACCTAGACCCATTCCAATTCGCATACCGCCCCAACAGATCCACAGACGACACAATCTCAACCACACTCCACACTGCCCTTTCCCACATGGACAAAAGGAACAACTATACGAGAAGGCTGTTCATTGACTACAGCTCAGTGTTCAACACCATAGTGCCCACAAAGCTCATCACTAAGATAAGGACCCTGGGACTAAACACCTCCCTCTGTAACTGGATCCTGGACTTCCTGATGGGCCGCCCCCAGGTGGAAAGGGTAGGCAACAACACATCTGCCACTCTGATCCTCAACACTGGGGCCCCTCAGGAGTGCGTGCTTAGTCCCCTCCTGTACTCTCTGTTCACCCACGACTGTGTGGCCAAACACGACTCCAACACCATCATTAAGTTTGCTGACGACACAACAGTGACAAAGATGAGACAGCCTATAAGGAGGTCAGAGACTTTGCAGTGTGGTGCCAGGACAACAACTTCTTCCTCAAAGTGAGCAAAATGTAAAAAAAAAAATGTAAATGTAAATGAGCAAAACAAAGGGGCTGATCGTGGACTACAGGAAAAGGCGGGCCGAATAGGCCCCGATTACATCGACAGGGCTGTAGTAGAGTGGGTTGAGGGTTTCAAGTTCCTTTGTGTCCACATCACCAACAAACTATCATGGTCCAAACACACCAAGGCAGTTGTGAAGAGGGCACGACAACACCTTTTCCCCCTCAGGAGACTGAAAAGACTTGGCATGGGTCCCCAAATCCTCCATTTCTTTTTACAGCTGCACTATCGAGTGCATCCTGACTGGTTGCGTCACCGCCTGGTATGGCAAATGCACAGCATCTGACCATAAGGCGCTACAGAGGGCAATGCGCACGACCCAGTACATCACTGGGGTCAAGCTTTCTGCCATCCAGGACCTATATACTAGGCGGTGTCAGAGGAACATTTTCAAAGACTCCAATCACCAAATGACTATTGTTTCTGCTACCGCACGGCAAGCGGTACCGGACTGCCAAGTCTAGGTCCAAAAGTCTCATTAACAGCGTCTACCCCCAAACCACTAAACTGCTGAACAAGTAATCAAATGGCCACCCGGACTATTTACAATACATTGACACCCACCAAATTATTTTTACACTGCTGCTACGCACTGTCTATCTATGCATAGTCACTTTAGCCATACCTACATGTACAAATTACCTCGACTAACCTGTACCCCCGCACATTGACTCAGTACCGGTACCCCCTGTATATAGCCTCGTTATTGTTATTTTATTGTGTTACTTTATTATTTTTTACTTTCGTTTATTTAGTAAATATTAACTCTTTCTTGAACTGTAGGTTAGCATTTCACGGTAAGGTGTTGTACACCTACACCTGTTGTATTCAGTGCATGTGACATACAATTTGTTTTGATTTGAAACGGTTGAGCGTGAATAACCCAGCAACGTTGCAATTCATGACACAAACCGGTGCGCCTGGCACCTACTACCATTATCTGTTCAAAAGCACTTAAAGATGTTGTCTTGCCCATTCATCCTCTAAATGGCACACATACACAATCCATATTTCAATTGTCTCAAGGCTTAAAAATCCTTATTTAATAACATGTCTCATCTTCATCTACACTGATTGAAATGGATTTAACAATTAACATCAGTAAGGGATCATAGCTTTTACCTGGATTCACCTGGTCAGCCTATGTCATTGAAAGAGCTTAGTCAGTGTTAGAATTCTCAGTGTATTTTCATTATAAAATGTGCATTATTTAAAAAGTTGCATGCAAGTGAAGCACCATGAAATTCACCCCGAGCAGATGTACGACCTAGTACACTTGAACAAATGTTCAAGTAAATGTCTTTGCTAGGAAAGAAACTGCTCTGCGACAAAGCTAAAATCGAAATAAGAGGAACTCTGCCATCCATTCTGAAAGATCACCACCAGCACCCACCCAGTACCACTCTACACCAACCAGCCACATCCAGAGAGGCCAGCTCTATCCTACACCACCAGGCCCCATCCAGAGAGGCCAGCTCTATCCTACCCCATCGGACCCCATCTAGAGAGGCCAGCTCTATCCTACCCCATCGGACCCCATCCAGAGAGGTCAACACCACCCTGCACCACCAGAGCCCATCCAGAGAGGCCAGCTCTATTCTACCCCATCGGACCCCATCTAGAGAGGCCAGCTCTATCCTACCCCATCGGACCCCATCCAGAGAGGCCAGCTCTATCCCACCCCATCGGACCCCATCCAGAGAGGCCAGCTCTATCCTACTCCATCGGACCCCATCCAGAGAGGCCAGCTCTATCCTACCCCATCGGACCCCAGCTCTATCCTACCCCATCGGACCAACACCACCCTGCACCATCGGGCCCCATCCAGAGAGGCCAGCTTCAACCTACACCATCAGGTCCCTTGGTCCCTTCCAGAGAGGACAGCTCCACCCTACACCATCAATCCCCATCCAGAGAGGACAGCTCCACCCTACACCATCAGGCCCCTTCCAGAGAGGACAGATCCACCCTACACCATCAGGCCCCATCCAGAGAGGACAGCTCCACCCTACACCATCAGGCCCCATCCAGAGAGGACAGCTCCACCCTACACCATCGGGCCCCATCCAGAGAGGACAGCTCCACCCTACACCATCGGGCCCCATCCAGAGAGGACAGCTCCACCCTGCACCATCGGGCCCCATCCAGAGTGGCAAACACCACTCTGAACCATCATCCCCCTTCCAGAGTGGACAATATCCCACCACCCCACTACTCCTCATGCTAACAGGACAACACCCCAATCAGAAAAGACCAACAGTCCAGCAAGACAGCTATGCAGAAGTGGCATGAAGAATAGAGCACCCTACTGCAGCCGAGCTAAACCAGATAAGGTATCTATCTACTGAACATTATCCGCAAAAAAAATCCATTCCTTTCTTTTTTGTTATTATCAGAAATAGAATTATTAGAAATACAACCTATTATCATTATGATTTCAGTTTTAGATAAGCTACCCAGGGAACGATTCAAGTTAACCCACATAAATAAATATATGTCCCTTTCAAGTGGAAGCTTCTTACTGTGACTAATGCCTGATCATATCTTCAGCAATGCTGCAGAGCTTTACTCCAAAGCAATATCAGTGTCACGCCCTGATCTGTTTCACCTGTCCTTGTGCTTGTCTCCACCCCCCTCCAGGTGTCGCCCATTTTCCCCACTATCCCCTGGGAACTTATGCCTGTGTATTCTCTCTGTCTGTGCCCGTTCATTTTGTTCATCACACCTACCAGTGGTTTTCTTGCGCCTGTCTTTGCTATAGTCCCTGTTTTCTAGTTTCCTGGTTTTGACCATTCCTGGCTGCCCTGACCCTGCCTGCTATCCTGGAATACCGACCTCTGCCTGACCTGAGCCTGCCTGCTGTTCCGGGACCTAACACCCTCTCTCGATTATTGATCCCTGCCTGCCTTGACCTGTCATTTGCCTGCCCCTGTTTAAAGAATAAAAGTTTGTTTCTTGAACACTGTCTGCACCTGTGTCATACCTTAAAACATGATAATCAGTTCCCATTGGTTTTGTAGAGGACTCTTCTTATCAACTGTATGCAATCATTTCCTCTCTGTTGTCTTAGAAATTCAGCATTCTTTGTGTTGATCTTGCCAACTCTATCTGATAGGAGGTTAATATCACAGTAATACTATTGGGCAACAACTCTGTTTTTGAATCCAAACATCTCATCTATGCTTATAAAAGGGTCTTAGATTCATTGTTCTTTCTCTTGTGTTCTTGACCTTTGCTGCTGAGATAACTACACTCTTTCTCCCATGAGCTATGGGCCTTGGCACAACAAGTCATGTTTTTTTGTTGTTTCTTTCTCTCTCTGACCATGCCGTTAGCAGTTGAAGTTAATCTTCAATAACATAGACCCCAGAGCAAATCAGGGGGAGAAAAATAGGTGTATTCAAAGAGAACGAATCATGTTGGGAAGTAGATGTTCGTTCTCCCCTGTCCTCAGTGATTTTCTTCCCAGAACAAAATGACAGGATGTAATTTATAACCCCAACTCTAGCCTGTGGTTGACCAATTAGAATTTCTTGCAGTAAAATTGGGCCAATGGCCAAATAACAGGTATCCCGTATCAGGCTGAATGTGTAGACGATTTGGACCAATGAGAACCTGACACATGTAGCTATGAGTCCAGAACTGAAATTCCTACACAGATTCTAAACAGATGTTGAACTGAAAAACAACAATTTCCATTGATTGTTCATTCCCTATTGACGTCTAGTCCTCTGCTTTGTGTGTTATCTTAAAATATTTGTAGAATGCTTAGAATAATGCCTTGTAATACTTGTCAATGCATTTCCACTTAATGTTTATGACTTCTATGTAAATCAATTCATTCTACAAAGTAATTATGTACACTTGTATTTAGAATTCCAGTCTCAGACATGTCTTCAATGCCTATTACTTTAACTTGACCATAAAAAAGTAATATGATTATTAACCCTGCATTATAATTATATAACAAACGCTTAGATATTCTGTGTTTCTATTTACAGTAGTGATGTACAGCTGGAGACATTTTGTTTTTCCCAAGCGTAGCAAACAACGTTTCCAGGATAAGCTATTAGCAGGAAAATAGACTCTTCAACCATTACAAAAGAATAGTCTAATAGCTCAGTTACTGTAGGTGTGACAAACACCCCTCCCCAAAATGCAACAAAGAATTTGTATCCACATTTCCATACCTACCCAAACACACATGGTTAATGTTCTGAATATATATATATATACTGCATACAGTTGAAGTCGGAAGTTTACATACATCTTAGCCAAATACATTTAAACTCAGTTTTTCACAATTCCTGACATTTAATCTTAGTAAAAATTCCCTGTCTTAGGTCAGTTAGGATCATCACTTTATTTTAAGAATTATTGTCAGAATAACATTCCCAGTGGGTCAGAAGTTTACATACACTCAATTAGTATTTGGAAGCATTACCTTTAAATTGTTCAACTTTGGTCAAACATTTTGGGTTGCCTTCCACAAGCTTCCCACAATGAGTTGGGTGAATTATGGCCCATTCCTCCTGACAGAGCTGGTGTAACTGAGTCAGGTTTGTAGGCCTCCTTGCTCACACATGCTTTTTCAGTTCTGCTCACAGATTGTCTATGGGATTGAGGTCAGGGCTTTGATGTCCTTAAGCCATTTTGCCACAACTTTGGAAGTATGCTTGGGGTCTTTGTCCATTTGGAAGACCCAAACTAACTTCCTGACTGAAGTCTTGAGATGTTGCTTCAATATAGCCACATACATTTCCCTTCTCATGAGGCCATCTATTATTTGAAGTGCACCAGTCCTTCCTGCAGCAAAGCACCACCACAGCATGATGTTGCCACCCTGTGCTTCACGGTTGGGATGGTGTTCTTCGGCATTGCAAGCTTCTCCCTTTTTCTTCCAAAAATAACGATGGTCATTATGGCCAAACAGTTATATTTTTGTTTCTTCAGACCAGAGGACATTTCTCCAAAAGGTACAGTCTTTGTCCCCATGTGCAGTTGCAAACTGTAGTCTGGCTTTTTTATGGAGGTTTTGGAGCAGTGGCTTCTTCCTTGCTGAGGTGCCTTTCAGGTTCTGTTGATATAGGACTCGTTTTACTGTGGATATAGATACTTGTGTACCTGTTTCCTCCAGCATATTAACAAGGTATTTTGCCGTTGTTCTGGGACTGATTTGCAGTTTTCGCACCAAAGTACATTCATCTCTAGGAGACAGAATGCGTCTCCTTCCTGAGCGGTATGATGTCTGCGTGGTCGCATGGGGTTTATACTTGCGTACTATTGTTTGTACAGATGAACGTGGTACCTTCAGGCATTTGGAAATTGCTCCCAAGGATGAACCAGACTTGTGGACGCCGACAATTTTTTTCTGAGGTCTTGGCTGATTTCTTTTGATTTTCCCATGATGTCAAGCAAAGAGGCACTGAGTTTGAAGGTAGGTATATCAATACATCCACAGGTACACCTCCAATTGACTAAAATTATATCAATTAGCCTATCAGAAGCTTCTAAAGCCATGACAAAATTTTCTGGATTTTTCCAAGATGTTTAAAGGCAGAGTCAATTTAGTGTATGTAATCTTCTGACCCACTGGAATTGTTATACAGTGAATTATAAGTGAAATAATCTGTCTGTAAACAATTGTTGGAAAAATGACTTGTGTCATGCACAAAAAAGTAGATTACAAACTGTCCACTTAGGAAGCAACACTGCTTGACAATACATTTCACAGGCTGTTGTGCAAATGGAATAGACAACAGGTGGAAATTATAGGCAATTACCAAGACACCCCCAATAAAGGAGTGGTTCTGCAGGTGTGGACCACAGACCACTTCTCAGTTCCTATGCTTCCTGGCTGATGTTTTGGTCACTTTTGAATGCTGGCGGTGCTTTCACTCTAGTGGTAGCATGAGACGGAGTCTACAACCCACACAAGTGGCTCAGGTAGTGCAGCTCATCCAGGATGGCACATCAATGCGAGCTGTGGCAAGAAGGTTTGCTGTGTCTGTCAGCGTAGTGTCCAGAGCATGGAGGTGCTACCAGAAGACAGGCCAGTACATCAGGAGACGTGGAGGAGGCCAACAACCCAGCAGCAGGACCGCTACCTCCGCCTTAGTGCAAGGAGGAGCAGGAGGAGCACTGCCAGAGCCCTGCAAAATGACCTCCAGCAGGCCACAAATGTGCATGCTCGAACGGTCAGAAACAGACACCATGAGGGTGGTATGAGGGCCCGACGTCCACAGGTGGGGGTTGTGCTTACAGCCCAACACCGTGCAGGACGTTTTTCATTTGCCAGAGAACACCAAGATTGGCAAATTCGCCACTGGCGCCCTGAGCTCTTCACAGATGAAAGCAGGTTCACACTGAGCACATGTGACAGTCTGGAGACGCCGTGGAAAACGTTCTGCTGCCTGCAACATCCTCCAGCATGACCGGTTGGCGGTGGGTCAGTCATGGTGTGGGGTGGCATTTCTTTGGGGGGCCGCACAGCCCTCCATGTGCTCCGCAGAGGTAGCTTGACTGCCATTAGGTACCGAGATGAGATCCTCAGACCCCTTGTGAGACCACATGCTGGTGCGGTTGGCCCTGGGTTCCTCCTAATGCAAGACAATGCTAGACTTCATGTGGCTGGAGTGTGTCAGCAGTTCCTGCAAGAGGAAGGCATTGACGCTATGGACTGGCCCGCCCGTTCCCCAGACCTGAATCCAATTGAGCACATCTGGGACATCATGTCTTGCTCCATCCACCAACGCCACGTTGCACCACAGACTGTCCAGGAGTTGACGGATGCTTTAGTCCGGGTCTGGGAGGAGATCCCTCAGGAGACCATCCGCTACCTCATCAGGAGCATGCCCAGGCGTTGTAGGGATGTCATACAGGCACGTGGAGGCCACACACACTACTGAGCCTCATTTTGACTTGTTTTAAGGACATTACATCAAAGTTGGATCAGCCTGTAGTGTGGTTTTCCACTTTAATTTTGAGTGTGACTCCAAATCCAGACCTCCATGGGTTGATACATTTGATTTCCATTGATCATTTTTGTATGATTTTGTTGTCAGCACATTCAGCTATGTAAAGAAAAATGTATTTAATAAGAATATGTCATTCATTCAGATCTAGGATGTGTTATTTTAGTGTTCCCTTTATTTGTTTGAGCAGTGTATATTTTGTTAACATGACATTTGTGGAGTGGTTCGAATCCAAGCTGTATCACATCCGACCGTGATTGGGATTCCCATAGGGCGGTGCACAGTTGGCCCAGCGTCATCCAGGTTTGGCCGGGATAGGCCGCCATTGTAAAAAATAATTTATTCTTATCTGACTTTTCTTGTTTAATTAAAGTTACATTTAATAAAAATAAAATAAAAAATAGTGTCAATATTATTTGGTCCCCCCAAATTAATTATGAAAATGGTTTTCTTAAAAAAATTAATAAAAATACTCCCAATTGCAATGTCCCAAGAAGAAAGTCACCGTACCGAAATAAAAAATATAACTTGTTATGCAAGTGGTGCACACCAACAGATGGAGAAAACCTTCACCAGTCAAGCAGTTAATTTCAACAATAATCTTAAATTTAATTTGACTTTACAAACAACAAGAGGGTTTAATTGGAGTCTAGACCTATATAAAATAACTTAACTCGCTGAGGTAGGCCATGAGGATTAACAGACTTAACATCCTAATATAAGTAGGATATTTTTATTAGGCCTACTTACAATTGCATCTGGTCAAAAATGTAACATCCTACATAAAACAATCAATTATAGAAAAAAGTATGTCTGTGTCGGGATAGCCTGCTCTTGTAATGAAAAGAAAAACAAAAAATACTGTCAGCTTGAGATGTAAATATCCCTAGATAAGCTCTCACAATAATATTAGTATTTACTAAATACAGTCACATAGGCCACTAAGTTAATTATTCAAAGTTGCATTTCCCCTTGGACACAATCCTGTAGATGTCAGGTTTGATAGAGGCAGTCCTCGATTGACTTATGTGAAAGCCTGTTCCTGTTGTGAGTCATAGAGGAAAATGAGGACTCGTAGTTGTAAGTCGATCCAAACATTGTTAGCACATAAAATGCAAGTTTCTTCATTGTGCTGTATTCCTCTGAGCATTCCACCCACAATGCACAAAGGGACTCGGCACTCCTGAGCGATCCCTGATCCCTGATTTGGCTCGATGTCTGAAATTCAATCTGCTCAGTTTGAATTGCGGCCTCATCCAGCGAGGGTATCGTTTTCTTAGCAAGGGAGGAGAATTCTCCACCTAGGCACACTGAGTAGATCACGTACAAACGCAATGATATCCTTGGGCATGCTATAGTCTTCAAATCTGGTGGATAAGTTGTCCCTCAGCTCTGTCAGAATTCTGCGGTCTGGTCCCTCTGCTTGTTGTTTTTTCATTGTGTTGATGTGCAGTAGCCTTCCAGATGACAAGTCCAAATCGAACTACTCAAGCTTCGTAGTAAAGGCCTCAAATTTCTCCATCATGTCCACGACTGTTTTTCTCTTCCTTGTAACTGCAGACTCAACCCGTTTTAAGTTACAGAATATGTCCGCAAAAAAAGCTGTGTGCAGCTTGCAGTTAACAATTCAATGTTTCTGCATCGGGCTTCTATATGGGGCGGGAAGGCCACTGAAAGTTCTATGCTTAGATTCATTATTATGTCTGTGATGTAATTATTTGCAAACAGCAATATTTTCATTGCAAATAAGACAAGACACACTGGCTTGGCACTGGGAAAAGATGGAGAGATGAACTCACATCTCTGTACATTCTTTCTTCTTGACACTTTTTGAGAGCGACATTATATCTTGCTATCAAGCTGATTTTTGGAACAAATGTGGAGGTAAAACAAGTAGCGTAGCCTACAGTAGTCTAAGTAGACCTGTTTTCCCCACCAATCAACTCACAGAGAAATAGACATCAATACTAATTGAATAGACACAGGGATTGTACGAGCGTAATCAGATCAAAATTATTCTCTTATTGTCACTGAATTTATTGTGTACTAATCATATGTGTTAAACATGTTACATTTTTAGTGTTGGCCAATGAATTGTGCTCATATTATAAACTTATTATGTTTGGCCCCCGACTACTGTCACCGTAATTATTTTGCTCAAGGGCAAACCTAGTTGACGATCCCTGATATATAATATGTCTTACAGAGCCTTCCCATAAGTCCACTCAAGCTTTTTCAACTGTCTTCCGACTGTCCTTAGAGCGATGCTGATGTTGTGCTGTGAGCCAGCAGATTCCAGACTGCATTTGTCAATCGTTCTACATCTTCAACCATCAGTGAGTCGATGGCTTGAATGGTCTCGCTGGAAATGAAATACAATGTAAAAATGTGCAGCATACAGTAAAGACCAGAAGTCAATTTATTTAAGCATTATTTTTAGCATTATTAGGCCTACTTTACAGTAGTGCAGCCTACTGTACTAGTTCATTTTCCTGGGCTTTTACGTTCGGCGCAACACAGGCGAATAGCACTGTCTGTGACCATAATCCCCAAGTCTAACAGTATTTTATCGACATGTTTAATTATTCAAGGCTCCTTTCTCTTCTCTGTGCTGGAGTTCTTTTAAGAATATTTACTGGAACACCCAAAGTCATCCAATTGTTATAATATTTCAGCACTGTTTCGCGCTGCTCTGAGACAAGCATGGGGACTGGTCTTGCTGAATCTCCATTTAGGTATTGGTTAGGGTGTGGAAACGGTCACGTTGTACAGCGCCATATTTTTTAAAACGGAAACCCTGAGGGTTTCATTTTCTTGGAATAGAAACACCATAGTTTCAATCAAAATTTTCTTAAAATCAATCCCATATACTATGTTCTTACAAAAAAAGTTTTAAATTCTCTAGTGCAGCCAATATTACAAAAAGTAAAATACTTCTCAAAGATGCCCTCTGGTGGTCAAACTAGCTCTAACTAGCATTAATGGCAACACTGGCTGACACTTAAATAACGTGCCATAGAATTCCCGCAAGGTGTGCTGCAGTTTGACACAACCTTAACAGCAAGAACCACTGTACTAGTGGTGGTAAATGTCTTACATAATAAAAACTTGTAAGTTGGAGACTTTTCTCTTGGTGGAATATGGAACCACATAACATAAAGAAAACAATTGCGATACCAATATATTACTGAACGTAACTGAGACACAGCATGGAAAACCAATAATCATCTGTGTCCTAATCTTGGGTTCTTGGGAAGCGTGGAACGCATTGAAAAATAACCAGTTATTCCCTCATTGGACTATCATTTCAAGTTGCTAATGTGTTAGTTCCCCACTGTTCACAAGTGGCAATTTAGGAAATTGTTAATGTATTTTATTTTTATGATCAACACTTTCATGTGCCAGTTCATTTGCAATGCCATTCATTTTCTTTTTGACTTAAATGTGTTTTCAACCCAGCTGAGATAAAATGTGTTTTCAACCCAGCTGAGATAAAATAAGCTCATCTCGACTCAATCTGATTGTCATCAGATGGGCATAGAAACGTACAAAAGGTTTTTAAATATCTCACCCCAATTTATTTTTCTATATTTCTTTCCTTCATTTACTTTTGAAATGTTTGTACCACTCAAAGGTTATGCACAGTTCAGTATCACCCTTTACATATTTATTACTGTATCTCCACGTATGCACTAATCAGTAATCAGTTGATTATCATTAATTATCCAAGGGTCACAATGGGACTGTGTTGTGTGGTATAATAGTAATCTTCGTAATAATAGTTTCATAGTTAATACCTGTGCATCCACACCCGATTGCTCTCCCTTAAACAGCACAGTGGCAAACAAGATACTAGTAGGACATCCAAGACAGGCTTTGAACCCCATTGCCCTTTGCAGTGAGAAGCCAGCTAAAAGTCGCAGCAAAGCACTTTTCTTTCTTTCTAAGAGTAATCACATACAAAGATTAGAGGACGAATTCCAGGAAAAGCATTAGCAATTAGAAGTCCAGCGGGCCATCAAGGTATGTAATTATGGGCAATGTGTTTGATTAAGGAAAGAGGTCCAATAAATTACATTAACATACTTTTTAAATCACAGAGCATAGTCTGCAAGAACCCTAAAAGAGGCGGAAGACAGAAGGCACGTATCGATTTCACATCCCCAGATGAACATTTATTTGGTGGTCACTGAGGAATAAGGGCCTGAGCAGTGCTCAATTACTCCACACAAACAAGCCTAACTTTACATTACAAATTGTGGCTAAAAGGAGGGAAACCCTAGCAGACTCTAAAGGACACTATTTGGACAGACAAACAGTGTCGTTATGTGTCATTTTAAGGGAAATCTCATACTGAATCTGAAATAGAGAGTAAACACCATGAAAATAAATGAAACTTAAATGATTCACTTTATGTTTATTAACATGGAGAATGTGCTTGTCTCCTTCCTGTCTCTCCTTTAGTCTTCCTGTCGATAATCTATTCAAGCAATCCAGGTGTGCCATTAAGTTTGCTAAAGCATGAAACACTTACAAACTGCCGAGAAAGTCTGCACCAATTGATGGGACATGCCATGTGTGTCCACCTCGGACTGATTAAGGAAAGTTGATTTCAAGTCAAGGCTCTCTTGTTGGTGTTCTGGACAGATCCCTCAGCTCCTTGATGTCAAGGAGGGAAGTGTGTGTGGTGTGTGGTGCATGTGTGTGTGTGTGTGTGTCAGTCATAGAGAGAGGAATGCCTGGCAGAGCCTGAAACGCAGCTGCTGGCTTTAATCGACTCTTCGAATGGGGGAACATTTTCCCGTCCGCAGACACACCTCCAAATCCGCTCAGAAGCTTGCTGGCAGAGTTAGGAAGCGCCATCTCCATGGTCAGATGGCACATTTCAACTCTGTCCGCTGATGAGCTGGCTCAGAGAAGGGGCTCAGGGTCCGGGGAAGGGGCTGGCAGCGCCAGCGCGGCGGTCTTTTTACGGTGGAGGAACCTAATTGCATGCGGCATCTCCAAAACCCACAGAACTGGCGGCTGTCCACACCTTTCCCTTGAGCAGGCTTACTGTATAGGAGTGCTCCACTTCTATGCAAATTACACTCCGGAGTCGGGAGACACAAACCAAAGGCTTTTTGCATTTTGCCGCTCAAAGATTCCTGAAACTTCACTGAAGTAGAATTTTGTCAAAGGTAACTTTTTGTGCTCTCGGCCAGCTTTAGATTTCATTAGCAAAACACCTCGAAAGGACATCAGATTTGCAATATGGTTTTTACATTCTTGATAAAAGTAAATTAACAATATGACAGTGATATTGCAATGTAACTCGTATGTATTGCTTTGTGTCTCACAACAGAGTGGTTTAATTGTGCTCAAAGGTTGATGTGTCTTTCAATGACTATAAATTAAACTGTATAAATGAAACCTTTCCTTATCCATTATATATTGTGTCATGGAAATGTCATTTTCCCAATATTTTCTTTGACGAGCAGGAGAACAATACCATGCCACGCTATAAATACACAACAAAGGCACACATCCGTTGTTTCTTTATGTGAAGAAGTACAAGTGAAACAAGCATTCACCTATCAACCACTTCACAAGATACTTTTTAACAGTGTTCTGCAGGACTTGATATGATGTGAAGTATTGCCACTGAAAGTTGTCTTTAACAGGAAAATAAAGCCATTTTCATAGCCCTTGTCATTTTTAGCGTGTGTGACAGCCAAGTATTTTTATTCTTCATCACCCATCGTTGTCCATCTTCTAGCCGTCTGGCGGCGACCACTGACGCTAGCTGTTAACTGCTTGGAGTAGCAGTTTAAGTGGAGTGTCAGAGACCAATGCAAAATGGTGTCCATTCTTCAAGCGGGGTAAAGCACACCACATGACATCATTAAGTGGATGAGACCCTCAAGGTCATGTAGACAGTCTTGGTGAATCTCCCCTCGACAATCAATCCTGCTTATGGCACCACTTACCTCCCAATGGCCAACTAACCTATTTTTAATATTTGACAGATAAGTGCACTCAGTGTCTTTAAGCAGGCCCATTTTCTTCACATTGTTTGCCCAAAAGATAGCCCAGGGGTGCTGGGCTTTTATATTTGTTGTGGGGGTTTTCCCCCAAGACTAGAAAACCACATCTGGTTGAGTTTGAGTTTATTTTTATTTTTACAGGGACAGTGCACATGAATCAACGTTTCAGTAAAGCCAGCCGGCTAATTTTCAACCGCAGTCCCTGGCTTGTGTTGATAGTCTGAAGTATAATATTGACAAGAAGTCATTGACAAAAATATGACATTTCAATGTCACCACAGCAAAGTCAGGATGGAAGTCAAGCTTTTAATAGATTAATGAGGTTAGCTACCAGTGAGAATCTAATTTGAGAGGTTTTTAAATGCATTACCTTGAAGCTAGCTTTCTAATGAATGAACTGGAGGGACTGTAGAACTCATTTGTGTATGACCATGTGCACTCTAGTCTACTGTGGCTCAATGGACCCAGAAGCTAAATGGGAATGTCTTCTCACTGAAACGTCATTACAGATCAGTTAAGCTGAAAGCTGGGCATGGGTCTTGATATTACCCCAGTGAAGCTGTACTGTATTTGTTTTAAAGTGAAAATAAATAGGGGAACAAAATATACCACATTGAGGAAAGATGCCACAGTGAGGTAAGGTCACGTGATCTGGAAAAACGAAGAGTCAAAATAAATGTCCTCAAAGTTCCGGATACCTGTGCCAGCGTAATACACATTAATAGTGATAGTCCAGCTATGTTCTACACGGCAATACATTCCCATCTCAATGCTCTCTACAATCAAGTCTGCCCATGTTTTTACCTTTCACCCTTTAATTAGTGCCCCCCTACTGAGTGCAGATGGCACCATTATTAGCATACTCAAACAACCCTCTAATGATTGATGAGAGGCACATGACAATCAATGCGGGCTGCATGATGTGTTTACCATGCAGATTATGGATGGCATCCCTTCCTCTCACTGAGTGGCTCCCCCTCTAGTTTGGAGACTATCGGCACCTTGCTGCAAAGCCAGTTGTCTTGGTTATGACCTTTGGTACTGATTGTGATCTGCTAACTCATACATTTCTTTGAGAAATTAATCTGTCATACTAACAAATTCCAAGATGTAAAAGGGTGACCATTTAAGTGGCTATAGTAATGATGTGATGTGTTCGAGCGCAACATCTTACACTGTTTTCTGGAACACTTATCAGGGGTATATTACCTGACTACTGTAGGTAATGCTGTCATCATGTGTTTGGGATTTAATTGAGGTATTTCCCGAATAGTTCACGATGCAGTTACAACCATTTTAGTGCCAATGTTTAAGATTTTGTGCATGTTTGTCCTGGATGAATGTCTTGTTGCAAAGGGTTTCTGTCTGTCTGGTTGATGCCCAATCCATGTCCAAATGTTGCAGTAATTTGAAACCCATCCAAATATCTGCAGCAACTAAAAAATCTCAATAAGGTTCAAAATCACAGGCATGTTTGCTGCCACATACTGTATCTCTAAAGGCTTCTGCATGCTAAGTTTGGTTTGCTCCTAGCAGAACTCGGCTAGGCAACGTGAACGTCTGTGCCTTGCATACTCCCTTAAAAGACCTTTGCTTGAAAGTGAGAAAAAAGTGACAATAGTACTGTTTTCCCGTCTTAAGACGCCATAGAGAGTATAAACTTCCTCGGTTAATTTTGATGTTTTTGGCAAAGAGATTTTACTTGCACAAGTTTACATCTAACTAAGGTGTTTGGTGCAGTATTTCTCAAGTGAAAAAATGTGCATTAAAACGAGTCGTCTCTTGTTGAATACCAATAAACACTTAATTGAAGAATCCCTACTGTTGACCAATCACCGAGGAAGGGGTGTAGATTTCCCATCCGAAACACAAACTTAAGTCAGGATTGCCCAGCTAAGGCTTTGGTGCAGACACATCCAAAGCAAAAAATGAATGCTGGCCCAGAATGCAAATGGCCTTGGTATCCCAATTGGAAACACTCAGAATCTTGAAAGCTGAGAGGAAGAGCTAGAGAGTCTCTGAGTAAAGCCCTGTCAATCGCTCCCAAGGGAGGAGTGTTGGACACAGTCGGCATGGCACAGTTTTTCTCAGGACAACCTGGCATTGAGGTTTCTTTTGTCTCAGAAATAACGCTGCTGATGCCAATGGGACAAAGTAACATTGCATCCCCCAGCCAACAATCATAACTAAGTCGTTTCCCAGCACAGTTGAATACAGCAAGATCACCTTGGTGAGCTGGTGTGTGTATGTTATACTGTGAGAGATTTCTTGAGTTGTTTTGATATTACTGGCGTACAGCGGTGTAAATTATGACAAATATAACACCTACAGCGTGTATTACAAGGTAAACAGGTTAAGTAAAGCTGAATCATTAGAACAACGAGTATTGCATGCAAATGTTTACATAACCAAGAAATTGGCTATGATAGAAATGGTTAATTCATTAAATACGGTATACAGTGTTATGTCATTTGCAAGGCAGTTAGGATATAGGAACAACCTCTATCCTAACTGCCTTGCAAATGTGAAGAAGCTATAATAGTAAGCTCACTCAAAGGTTAAATAAAATGCATTTCCAAAACACACACACAAAAGAAACACACACTAATTTAAATATGAATGGAACAATACAGAAAGCTGCACTATGCAGAAATGGCGGAGCTGGTGGCAAAAATTCTAATAGTTCTCCTAATTTCTGATTATGTGGCAAAACAAGCAAGTATAGTGTAGAGAATCATTGTGCCGTCTAAACCGCTGTGAATGATCTTTTACATAACCAAAAATATAGCATTATCAGCTGGTGTGCAAAAACAAAAGTAAAAAATGCACAACAAAACAATTAAGAACGGGAAGCATAGAAATAGAGCACATAGAACAGATCTACCGCTTCGTAGATTTGCTTTCGATGAGAATGACTGATCTACAACTCAGGTTTCTATGTGAATTTGGTTGGGTCGCCCAAAAGGTTACATATTGCAGCTTTAATGTAAATGTCCGTGAGGACAGAATTAAAGTGTGAATATTTACAATAGCTGGGGACAGGAGCACACACAGCTAAAGGATGGATGGGGAATGCTCTCCCAGCATCTGTCCCACTAATAGCTCATCACAATGAAACATTGAAGCACTGTTTATTAGCATACCCAATTGTGGTGTGTGAGGTATGCATTGTTAATACCATAGACATGCTGTAAAAAAGAAAGAAATAATTACATGTGGGTTTTTTCACTTGGCACCGCACATTATGCACACCAATTCTAAGTGCTAACACAGGCTAATGTTTACCTCTAGACTGGGTAGTGATAGAAAACATGTGAAACCCTCTATCACATATGTGGAAACCGTCCATTCCCTGCGTAGGAATCCCCATAACTCAATTACTACTGTACGTACTGTAAGCAGGGGCAACTTTGGTTTTAGAAGTGGGGGAACAAATATATATTTTTTAAATCCAGTCTACCCAACCGCTCGGAGGCATTCGCATGGTCCTAAAGCACACCGTTGCCTCGTTTTATATCACATTCCAGTGATAAAACTGGTGGGGACAAAAATGCAATTTCAGAATGTGGGGGGGGGGACATGTCCCCCATCCCCAGCCAGTGAAAGTTGTGTAAGTCTTCTACTCAAATCAAAGCAATCTATTCTGAGCCTCTACTAATATGAGGTAACGCAGGTTGAATTCCATGGCCCCTTTTTTAATGCTTTCCCTGAGTAGAGGTACCAGCACTGGGGTGTGTCCTATCAGATGCATGCTGGAGAAAGCCGCTCACCTTTGCTCGGTCCGTGACTCCATCCCGTCAAGGGCTCCAACCCATGAAGGGAGGAACCCTGATTTCAACCCCCCCTCCCCATGTTAACTCTCTTGGGTCAGACCAGGAGCCTTGCTTCTTACCAGGAGCCTTGCTTATGTCAGAAGCAACTGTCTAGTGTCCAACCCCTTATCTGAGCAGTGTATAGCCCGGGTAAGTACAAATGACATTATACTCTTCTAGTGGACAGAACATTACCTAGAACAAAAACAAATGGGTTGTCTGCTACAGCACATGCTATTGTAACCTTGTAACCACATATATCTACACACTTCTGTCAGTGTCCCAGATCAATGTCACCCAGCTCAATAATAAGCATTCCAAATGTGTAACATTTAGGGTAAATACACACAATAGTGCTCCACATTTAAAGCTCATTTCCAATTGAGACAATATCTGCAGCATTTACTGTGAATGTGGTTTCCTTCAAAAGCGGGAACATTGCCTTTTAAAAGTTGCACAGCCAAAAAGTGGTGGTCAGATTGAATCCCGGCCAAAATTCGGGTGAGATCGCCTTGACACTTTCTAGCACTATTATCAATGTCAGATGATAATTTAAGTCCTACTGTAAGTCCTACCTGGGCCTACATTATTTTTCAGCTGTCAACAGCAGTGTGTCAGAGTGTTTAGCAGTTAGTTCCTCATGTTCATGTTATTCCTCATCATTACGCCAGGCGATAGGATAATACCTCTGATACCATCCCATTAACTATGTATGATCTAAAGTGGCTCAATTCAATACAAACACGTGGACATCCATTCCATCTCAATAATATGATGATGTGGCCCACTCTACCCGGGGTTAATACTTACATGTATGTTCCTACGCGGCGGTGGGAATAGAGACGTAATGTGTCGCCATCTAAATGAAGGTGTCTAATAAATCATGCTGCATCGCTCTCGGCTTGCGCTCCAATCCCTCTTTAATGGGGGCTTCTCTCTTGGAGCCCAATTAAAACAATCCACACAGCACAGATTGGGGAGTTTGATATGTGAATTATTGAACAAGGTGAATAAATATATATCACTGTTATTTAACAAGGTGTAGAAACATGAATTATGGTTATAATTTATTTTCTTCTCCCTGCGGTTGGCGGGATGAGCTCAGAAGTGCTCTGTTAACAAGAAAATATATGCTTTATATGCTTTAATATATGCTTTTTGGGTTGCTTGGCTACTGTATGTAGCGTACTGTTGGATGAGATGTGGACACAAAAGTGAACCCATCAATGACATTTGCACTTAGCTGCAGAATTCATAAAAAGGTACTGTTAAATTGCCACTCACAGGCCTTTATTTGGAATTATTTCAAATCTACTCACTCCAATATAGCTGCAAGTCATCTTCACCTCTTCACTAGCATGTAGGGCATGGTAGGTAGGACACTAAATGCTGTTGAATTATCATTCATTTCTTTATCATTCATTTCTTTACAATAATATTTTGCAATGCTAATGTTTTTAAAGTAACTGAATAGTCGACAATTTTACAAACAAGGTAGTTGTAGCCTCAATTCAAATCATGCATTGATGTCAATGGGACATTTGATTGTCGAAAATTATGATTATGACCGCAGAGATAAATTGCAAGATCCAGATCGATTGAGGGAAACATAAGCAATAATAATGCTATCCGTAAACCTTACTCTGCAATAGAGCCTTGTTACTTAAAATGGGACCAGGCAGGAGTGGAAATTACAAGGCTCCCACTTCCAAATGTTTCTTATAAACAAGTATTGAAAACATTTACTCCATTTTCATCCACCCCAATGGACTTGTCTACTGTAATCATGTTTTTCGTCAACTCATTCACAGATCATGAAGTTCTATTATGAGCAGCACCATTTTGCTTGTTAAATGTCAAGGGATAAGACTTTCATTAGTCAAAGCACATATTTAATTAACTTAAATCAAATAAATGGGCCCTGTACAATGTAATTAAACAACTTCTTCTGACACATCCATTTCAATCGGTGTCCGTGTCACAGTGAGTAATACAGTAGCGGTCTGAACTCTGGGCTCTGGTGGGATGGAATGACTTACTAAGCTTACATCTCAGACTGAGTAAAACAAGCATCTTTGTCATAAATATTCACTCCAATACTACAAAATAGATCATGCAATGTGTTAGGATACCATCAGAGTGTGAATTAGGGGGATGCCCAGGGTGGACTCCTGAATTAGTCATGAGTCCCCCTAAAAACTTCAGCAGTTTTTTTCTTGTTTATGTCAGTCACTGACAGTCAATCTGTTAGCCCATGTCAGATAACATCTTTTAGATTGGTAATTTAGTATTGCCAGGTCTCTAAACTTGAGGTAATTATGGTCAAATGACCAACGTGAGATTCCCCATTAATTTTGTTTGTCACTCTCACTCAGATATTGTCACGTGTACTCCTGCTTCCCCTCTCCGGTGCTTTACTAACCACCGGTCCTGGCAACCTATCTTTACGCACACCTGCGTCTCATCATCAGTCACACCTGGACTTCATTACTCCATGATTACTTACCCTTTACATTGTACTCTTTTGTTATCAGTTATCAGGAAGTATTGGTTATGTTTCTCTTGGTTTGTATCGTTCTATGTTCGTTAATATTAAACTCACTAACTGCACCTGCTTCCTGACTCCCTGCGTTGACGTTACAGATATCAAATTCAAAAAGGCAAATTTTTTACTACGCCCCATGGCAAAATGAGTAGAATTAAATTATATTTGTATAAAATGAGAAAATCTTCTCTCCGCCCAATGGCAAAATGTGTAGAATTGCATGAAATTAGCTAAAAGAGGATGGATACCCCAATTAAATTTCATTCAGGGCCCCCAAAAGGATAGGGCCGGCTCTGACTGCATGTGTGGGTATGGATGTAGGTACGCAGACCTGCGAGCAACTGCAGCCCGTAAATGATGAGTTCTGCTTTTTTTTGTGGCCCACACCCCCATCGAAGTTGCACTTGTTATCCTAGGACAATCCCATACCTAGGACAGGCCCCTTTTAAGGTGTCCCAACTTTAATTTCGACAAAAAAGGTCCTTTTGTCAGCAAGAAGCATCAATTAACTCAGCTACAAGAGTGTGGACCTATTGACAATCGCCGAATGTCCTTAAACGTTTTGGTGTTTTGTAACAGATGTCTCTTCCCATTCATCAAATGGCGCAAGTGCACAGTGCACTGCTTGGATGCAGGGACTGCACAGGTAGCCTACTTTTTGAAGTGATTTGTTTGACAATAAGATGAAAACATGACTGGTTGTGTTCATGCCAAATGGAAAGGTAATCAAAAAATGTTTACCGTCAAATTAACGTCTTTACTATTAGGCCCATAAATAAGAGGTCCCATGAAAAAAATAGAGACTATAGACCCCTGAATGTCACGGTATAATTCACACTCTGGTTAGTGGAACACACACACACAGCTAAGAGAGAGGATTCAGTTGTAATTCTGCAGAAGATCAGATTAATTCCTTAAAGAGAAAGTGTTACTCTACATAAAAGTAAGATGATGGCTTGACGATACATAAACGGGGGGAAAAACAAGGAAAACTCACAGGATGTAAATGACTAGGACTTACTTATACCTCAATACCCTAAAGACTTACTTATACCCTAATCACAGATGCTCCATTCCAAATCCACCCCTAGCCCCTGGTACTTAATCTTAATGTGAAAGGATTGGATTAGGTATAAGCATTATGATAATAGTCCACCTTGCACTCTTAGAAGATCCACCTTGCCCGCTTAGGGATGATCCTTTCCCCATGTTGTTTTTCACCAGTCTTTGTCCCTTTTAGATCTACGCAAAGTACCTGTAATGATAATCATTTGTCCCAAGTTCCCTGTGTCCATATTAGGACAACCTCAAAGTCACAAACAGGGGTGTAGCTAAGGCGGTATGGTCCGGTAGATCATCCCAGCAAAATAAATAGCGTGGGTATGATGTACCGGTCAAACATGAGCCTATCACAACAATTACAACAAAATGTCAAGAAAACTGTAGGCTATTACACCATTATTTATCATTATCGATGTCATGGGCATGGAACATTGCCAAATGGACTTCAAATTCAACAGCAGATGTCACAAAGTGCTATACAGAAACCCAGGCTAAAACCACAAACAGCAAACAATGTAGCTCTAGAAGGGCTCCCGAGTGGCGCAGTGGTCTAAGGCACTGGATCACAGTGCTAGAGGCATCACTACACACCCTGGTTTGATTCCAGCCTCTATCTCAACCGGCCGTGATTGGGAGTTCCACAGGGTGGCGCACAATTGGCCGAGGTAGGCCTTCATTATAAATAAGAATTTGTTCTTAACTGACTTGCCTGGTTAAATAAATAAAAGAAGCATTGGGGCTATGAAAAACTCCCTACAAAGGCAGGAACCTAGGAAGAAACCTAGAGACGAATCAAGCCTTGACGGGTGGCCAGTCCTCTTCTGGCTGTATCGGGGTGAGATTATAAGAGTACATGGTCAGTACCTCAGGAGTAGATGTCAGATGGCTTTTCGTAACCGAGAATTCAGAGGTCGAGACAGCAGGTGCGGTAGAGAGAGAGACAGAGAGTCGAAAACAGCAGGTCTGAGACAAGGTAGCACGTCCGGTGAACAGGTCAGTGTTCCCTAGCCACAGGCAGAACAGTTGAACCTGGAGCAGCAGTTCAACTAGGTGGACTGGGGACAGCCAGGAGTCATCAGGCCAGGTATTCCTGAGGCATGATCCTAGGGCTCAGGAGGGGAGGAGAGGGAGAGAATTAGAGGGAGAAACTTAAATTCAAACAGGACACCAGATAAGACATAATATTACACCAGCTATAACAGACTGACCCTAGTACCATGGAACATAGACTATTGCAGCATAGAGACTGGAGACAGGGGTGTGTCGGGGGACACTTTGGCCCCGTCCGACGATACCCCTGGACAGGGCCAACCAGGCAGGATTATAACCCCACCCACTTTGCCAATGCACAGCCGCCACCACACTAGAGGGATATCAACATACCACCAACTTTCTACCCTGAGACAAGGCTGAATATAGCCCATGAAGAGCTCCTCCACCGCACAAGCCTAAGGCGGCGCCAAGCCGGACAGGAAGATCACGTCTCTGACTCAACCAGGTGACAGTTAGCCAAGGTAGATGTGAGTGGCTGAATCCACTGTTTGGAGGCTGGAAATATCCTGCTGGAAATATCCTCCTGGATGAACGTTTGCAGGTAGCCTAGTAAAGGAGCTCTTTGAAGTCCGTGTTTGACAATCAGATGAAAACATCATGAGTGGATATGTGTTTATGCCACAATAAAAGGTAAAACATTTAAAAAATGTTTTAAGCCCACAAATATCCTGTTGAATTAATAGGGATTCTATATGTCATTCTAGGATTAGGCCCATACTTTTTTGGGGTGCCGAATATAGGAGGTCTCGTACCCGGGAAGAAATTAAATCTACTTTCACCCCTGGTCACAAGGAGTTGGTGTCAATGACACTGAAGCTGTCCCAATATGGACACTGTGTACCTGACAGCTAAGTCTCAAACAAACAGGTGATGAGAGTACAGTTTATGTGATGGAAAGACTTCCGTACAGTAAATAATTTGTAACGTTATCTACGTGGACACTGGTGCTGAGCGTGGCAAGGTCGCCAGGTTGCTAGAATAAGGTATTATGCCAGCCTGCCTGCTGCTCCTCAAGGCTGACCTTGTCAAAGTCATGTGCTGAGTTGAGCGGCTAATGCCTGCACCCCTGAATGAGAGTTCCAAAAGGAGCTCAGATCACTGTTGGCATAAGGCAGAGTCTAGCCGTTGAAGTTATTGATGAGGCCAATGCTCATAATTGCCACTGCGTGACTCCGCAGGTTCAACTAGAATTTGGCTGTCGCTCTGTCTCTCTCTTCTTTTTTCATGTGGAGGGACCCCCCACCCAGTGGAACAGCTGGCTTGGATCCAGGCACATCAAAATATTGTCAGGAACTCTATGTGTCCCCCATAGTCCCCCCACTCAAAATTAACCTTTAAATCAAAGATAGGGCCCTCTTTCTCCCTTTGCTGTCTCTTCCTCATCTTGTCCTTTGGGTGAATGAATTAAATCTTAATTTCCTCATTAGCCCCGTCAATTGGAGCAAGGACTAATAGGTTACCCTGGTGCATTGGAGGGAAGCTTTTCCCATTCAAAATGTTCCTGCTCAACAATTAACTTCCTTTGGAGCCTTTGGGGGGCTGGGATGTGCCTTTGTGTCCAATCCACTATTCACCTCCACTACAAGAGGAGAGAAATAAGACGTGTATTCTAAGGCCTTGGAGACATTACAGTCAGTGAGTCACACAGACACAGATATACAGTGAGGTCTTTCAAAGCATAAACCCATCCTTTTATGTCCCAACAGGAACACCATACAAAGAGTCAGCGTGAACCCTGAACTCAGAAGGGTATGAGAGGAAAGCGTGTTAGTGATCCTAATCAAGTCTATACTAACTTTGGGTCATCACTGACAACCTCTAGAGTTTTTCGATAGGCTGTCTGACCACCGGAACACTGCACTTCTTTTTCCCTGCGTGTGGTGTAGTCTGTGCCCTCGGAACGCCCCTGGACTGTAACCCTCTCGATTCTGTCATTAGTGTCTGAAATGGGGTGAAACACACCCGGGTGGTGCAGGCTCAACCTCAGCCAATTTGACACACAGTGGCTATCCAGGTGGCTGCTGGGAGGTGAAACAACTCTAAGCCAATTCATTACCTAGCCTTGTAGGCAGTGCCAAGGAAAACGCTTGTCTACGATTGCATGAGTGTAGACGTAGGGTGGACGGAAGAATCCAAACCCAATGTTTTCTAGTCTAGAACATTTTGTTTGAACAGAACTCCCTCTTTAATTATCTCAGATCCCTCCACACCTTTCTAAGTCTGTCTTTTCTAATCAGTGATTCCTTTTTTTAAAGACCCCCATACATGTACAGTACAGCCCATGTCATTATCATGCCTGTGATGTTTGATATGGTCAGGCAGGTAGGTGTGAAGAGAGACTCATCTTTGAACCCACTGGATCCACAATCCACTGGTTTCATCCTGCTTTTCATGCTTTTACTGTGATTCTGATATTGATATTTGTGTTTGGATGGTGTCAATCGTGGCAAAATAACAACACAAATATCCATGAATGGCACATGCAACAAACTGGGAATGGTCTGACAATCCTCTAAATCCCGACCAACACCTTTCCGTGTTGAAAGCAATTGTCTGAAACAGCTGCCAAGCTTTGCGCCATGCCATGTGTGCTAATTGTTCACAAGGGTGCATGTGAGTGCGTGTACCCATATGTGTGCACCGAGAACAACCTTCCCCATGGTGTTGACTAGCAGTACACCCTGTCATGCACCCTCCCGCAATCTCACCGACCTCCCTTACCCCCTGGGGAAAACGTGGCTGACAGTGCCATGCTCATCTTCTCCTCTAATCCCTCCTGACAGGTCACATTGTGACTCACTGTGAGTCACGCTGGGGACAATCTAACATGGGAGGAAAATGAAAACCTACTTCAGCAGAGGTCTTTTAGTCACTGGTGGTGAAAGTGCAAAAAACATCGTTTTTTAAATAACCAATGGAGAACCTTGAGGGAACGTTACAGAAACGTTCCGTGTTTGCTGGGTTCACACATAGGCAGGAGGATGACAATTTCCTTTTTTCAATGACTGAGGACCTCTTTGGTAGTTGAAGACATAATTCATGTGAAATATGCTCAGTTAATGATGTCCAGTGCGGTCAGACAGTCATTGTCCACTGAGACAGACATGTGTTGCTTTTGGGTCCGCATGACTAGGGGACTTGGTTGTGCCAGGGAACTCGCCGGTGCTGCTGATGATCAAAGCTGGTGTAGAGTAAGGAGGTGGAGGAGGGTGTACAAGAACCATGGGGTTATTTGTTGGGGGGGATTGATGGCGGTGTAGAGGGAGTTTGGGAAACTTCGAGAGGATTCGCTCTATTTCAGCTCAGCAGTACTTCACCAGTCCTCCGCTGTAAACATCCAGCCTTCAGCTGATTTTTTTTCACAAGAAACATCAAAGGCCCTTTCTCCATACTTTCAGATTCATTTATTGTTATTTTCTCTGTATTTATTAATCCGGCTCTGAATTCACCAGCCCCCTTTTTGGTTAATATGTTTTCCCGTCCAACTTAAGAGAAAGATTAACTGAATCTCTTAATTAAAACATAATTGTTTTGTCAGACAAAACAAAGGAAATAATGCCTGCTACAATTTTAAACTGATAAAGAAGTTGAGTTTGTGAAAAGACAAAAGTTGTAAAAAACGTTTTGGTTTTTGCCCTAGCACTACACCGTTGATTAAAATAATCAACTCATCAATAAGCTTTTGTTATTTGAATCAGCTGTGTAGTGCTAGGGCAAAACCCAAAATGTGCACCCCTTGCAGTACCCAGGACTGAGTTTGTGAAACACTTACATTAGATCATATTAACCTCTTGTTATTTTGAGTATGCCAGCTCATACTTGAGTCAACAAAGAGAGCGTAATGCATTTAGCACAGCTATTGTCTGGGGTTGTCAATGGACCTGATCTGTCTAAGGTCTCTGGTGGTGTTGCAGACAATCTCTGGCTTGAGACTGAAGGTGTGCTAAAATGTACACAGTACAGTGTACACTGTTTTCTTCCGGCACAAATACTTAAAGTGGACAAAGTGAAAGCAAAATAAATGAAGTTCAAGTTAAGTTAATTATATCAAAAGCAAACCAAAGAGATCTTCTAATATTTTAATAGTATGCTGTTGTTTGGCTTGTACAGTCACATAATATTTCCTACAATCATGCATTAATCTACACCTACGACAATTGAAAATTGCATTTGAACTACACTGGGCTTTGTATAAGCAGCACCAGTACACCTACGAGGAATTGCAGAGTGCCTATTTCTCTCTTGCGCTCTCACTGTTTCAAAGCTGTGATACAGTAAGATGGGACAGTCTATCAGACCTCACCGAGGGTTGTATGCCATCCGGGGCAGCTCAGTTATCTAAGCTGCATTGCGGCGGTGATATAACAGAGAATCAATTATGAGTACACAGATACGCGCGCAAGGTTTAGTCAGTAAAAGATGCTTCTTGACAGCTGTGATGATATGATGGCACTAAATATGCTGGCGTACATTTCCCACATGCTAAAAATACTACACCCTTGAGCAAACGGCCGCATGTTAAGAAAAAGAGGGAGCAGACCTTACAAAGCCAGATAATGTTGAATTAGACTCTGGAAAAGGGAACAACAGTAATGAGAATAAATGATCCATATTTTTCAGATGATAACAGAATTTAGAGCAATGGCGTAAACTTGTATTCCCTTATGCTCTTTCAACACGTAGGCCGAGAGTCAAACATAAAACAAAAAGTTCCACATTCATTTGCAAAAAACAGTTACAGTTGTATTATTTATCATCTTAAAGTTCATTTGGGTACTAAGTCGTGGCGTGATGGAAATGTAAACATTGAGATAATCATGCTTCAGTAATACTGAAACTGTGTTCCAAAAAAGAGATGAGCTGTTTGATATACAGTACATAGTTGCCTTTTGAGTACAACATAGGAGAAAGGAAGTCAATCTTAGTTTAAGCATTCTTCCGTTCCTTATTCTCCTTCAAGCTGGAGGCATAACAGAACTTGGAAGATTTCAAGTTCGGGAGTGCAATCGTTTGGACTCAAAATAAGAGGAGTCTTCAAGGGTTTGAAGTGGCTGTTGATACAGTCCCATTCTTCCGTTGATCTACATGTCTTCTAAGACATCAAAGAAAGGCCTCCAGAATTTGCCTAGGGCTATGCAATCTTCTGTTACAAGACCGTTATAAAAAGTGCAAAAGTGTCTCTGCTCTGCCTATGACAATGGGAGTCAAATGGAAAATGCCTTAAACATCATGTAGAAAAAAAGCATCTTCATACTTTGTCAGAGAATGCGGCCAAACATAAAAAGGTTTAAGAGTGTTGAGAGCTCGGTTTCTATCTAATGTCCTTAACCTTGTTGTCATTGACCCTCACTTGTTATCTCCATGTCATGCTCTCAACCTCTGATAGATTGTTTTCACGCCCAACTGCAGTGTTTATGCGCAATTGAACAATAATAGGATATTGATCCAATGATCATAACTCAATGTGTCCAACATTTAAACTCTAAGCACACCCAGTTGGTCCTCAATGCAGAATTCAGTCTGAAGCTAAACACATGCCTTTGCCTGCAGAGCTTCCAGTTTGAGCACGACACACTGTGGTGAGAATACACAATATAATGGGCATGACAATGCTCAGTAGCCTGGTTCGAGCATCTAGCCATAAGCTGATCCACATCGTCTAAGCTTCTGTCTTGTGATTTCACACTCTATGCTCGTGTTATATAGGCTACTCAGTTCCCCATTGCCATAGAGAATAAAACAAAATATAGCACTATGCTAAGTGAGATAGGCTTGATAGGCCTACAACATAGCATCAGGCATACTACTGCATATATGGCAGAGCACTACACTACTGTATGTCATTTTGGGAGATGTGCTTATTTGCTCAGTAACTCACAAAACTCTCCCTGAGGAGTTATCGATTGCTGTGGGGTCACCGTTTCTCTGCCCCTGGCCAGAGAACACTCCCTCAAAGGAGGGACACATAGAGGAGCTTTCCCTCTGGGCCTCTTGATACGGCTGCTTTGTTGTTTGTTGTCTTGGGTCGTTTTTTTTTGTTGCTCTGAGCTAGAGATTCCTCTGGCAGGAGGCAAGGAGGACATAGCATGGCTGAGTGTCTTGCCCTTTGGGCTGCAGTTGAGATTAATAGACAATTCTCTTCGTTCTCCACCTCCGGGGCATAGGACAGGAGCGGAGCCTTATGCCACCTCGCTCCTCTCCTGCTACAGGTGCGCAACGCTAGCAGTGACAAATGGGAAAGGGCACACAGTCTTCCTCCATACCCCACGCAGCCTCCCTCCCTCCTTCCCCGGTAATGGATTCACCTCCATGCAATCATCGCCTTCTATTAGGGCGCGGGACGGAATCGATAGTTTTCTAAATGTAGCAGAATCGTTCATCATAATAGGACTTGCGTCCTCCTCCTTTTTTCTCCTCCTCCACCTTCCATCCCATACTCGTTTCTCCTCTACAGATCTCAAAAGATTCAGAACAATTGAGTCTCCATTTGTGATGCCCCTGGGGGAAAGAGCTTGACGGAGGTGAGTTGATGCGGTATCAGTTTTACCGTTCTGGCCCTCCTAGCGGTGCAGATACCTTAGCAAGGTACCAGATCTTAAGACATCAGACGAGTGGCTGTTTGCTCGCTAATCCTAATTGATTTGCATTATTCTTCACCTGGAACATAGATTTCTTTTATACACATTCAAAACAATATCCTGAACCACATGGTTTCTGTCTTAAAGAAATGTGTCTGTTAGAGATAAGTTATTAGCTCGGCGGTACCAAAACAGTGCATAGATAAAAGTATTTTCATGGATTTACGAATCAAATTTAAATATGCTTTTCTACTCAAACTTCCAGCATGATCAAATATGTACATGTGCCTTTCATCTTCTGTGTAGTTGTTTATGTTGAAAAAGTTGGTCTCTGAGGAGAAATTTGGCGTGTCAATTTCAAAGAGCGGAGTTTGCCAATATACCATCATGTTTCTCAAGTATTTATATTATGGTTGTGTTTTACTATAGGCTGAAGGCCCTACATTTTCATCATATTTCATTAACCACGAGTGATTCATATATACCTAGTGGTTAGTGCTTTGGGCCTGTAACCGAAAGATTGCTAGATCGAATCCCCGAGCTGACAAGGTAAAATTCTGGCGTTCTGCCACTGAACAATTCAGTTAACCCACTGTTCCTAGGTCGTCATTGTAAATAAGAACTTGTTCTTAACTGACTTGCCTTGTTAAAAATTTTTTTTTTTTTTAAAAGAATCTGTAGACCTCATGAACTTTAAGACGTGATTAATTGGGGCAATGAAACTCATTATGGAGATTAAGTAGGAGTTCCGGGAACATTATTGATTGTTGTCCCTTAAATAACCTTAAAGTTACTTGTTTGTGCATGTTTGTGTGTTTTCTGATCAAGACAGAGGGCACCTGAAGACTTGCAGAATAAAAAATAATATTGTCCCAAAACACTTAACATGAGATATGGTTTCTTAATTATTTTTTATTATTATTTTTAAATCTTTGTTTTACCCAGACCTGACAAAGATAATTTGTCTCTACGGTATACCGTATGTTGAGTATTTGAGGGTGTATGCCCTATTAATTTATATAATTTTTGTTTTTGTTGTTAAAATATGTGCTTGCTGACTTTTTGTTTGAAATTATCAGCTCCCTGATATCCCTTTTGACCACATGCTTGTATGTCCTAATATGTACAACGTAAATACGTTCCTCATACACATTTTACTTGAAAAATCTAATAGTTGAACCATGAGTCATGTATGTAATGGAATTGCTCATTCTCCTGATCTCTCCAATCATGAAAGAAATACATTGTAATACTTCCTTTCCATTATTCATTCTCCATCATCTGGTACCCAAATCCCCTCTATAAATCCTCTTACAACTGAAGAATATCCCTCACAGCTTTTGTACCCTTTACATTGGTGATATCATCCTCAACCTTTCACTCATACATTAATCTTGTTTAAGACTGTTGGTGTGATTTTGAGGAATTTAATTGCAGTATCTTTTAACTTCAAGTATCTTTCCCCAAGTTTATGCAGCATTAGTGAATTATTGTTCTTGATGTTAAATTTGAAGTGACGCTAAAATGAATACCACATTGGACTTTCCCAGGCCAGTTGACCTTTTCTTAATGAGCAGCACAAGACTGCAGGGTAATCTCTTGTTAATATGCAAAAACATCAAGGGTGTCCTTAGTCTCGACTGATTGGAACATTTAACCTGTGCGTAAAAGCTGCCATGCTGTGAGAAGTGATCACCAGGTGAGGTCATTCTTTGCTGGAGGGAACTTGTGTCACGTGCAGTTTTCTTCTAGTATAGACTCACGACTAGATGACACTCAATTTAGGGAAAATGTATTTTTATCAATGCAGAGTTCCACCTGAAAATACATTCCAATACTCAAATACTTTCTGTGTCCCAAACATTTCAGCACCACTTTTGATCAATAACCTTTTCAACTTAAAGTGAAACATTGTAATCTTAAGTATTTCCAGCACTCTGTTTGCATATGGTGTTCATCAAGGTCAATGCTTGATTATTATGTCCCCACATCTTAATTAGGGTTATAAAATAACTAATCTAAAATGCCAACTGGAAACCGGTTACAGAACAAAACAACCCTTGTGACAACAACAGAATCAAAATCACGACATGGCTCCCATGTACAGTGCCTCTAGCAGCCTAACCTGTCATTATAATGTTCAAGTAGCTGTTCATTGTCAAGTCAGCAGAGAAACTGGGCAAGGACAAGTGTAGGTAATCAAAGCTCACTACGGTCACACTAACTGCTATTGTATGATAGCAGTTCAAAAATCTAATATCTAGGGGAAAATGCGGACTCAGTTCTTCCACAGACTCAATGTAATTTCAAACACCTTCATCTGTCTGTAATTGTAAATGTTTATATATACTGTATACTCTGGTCATACATTATATATTGTGGTCACACCATGCATACATCTGGTGAAGAAATTAGATATATTTGACAGTAAAACAAGTTAACAAACAGATCACCGACCATTTCGAATCCCACCGTACCTACTCCGCTATGCAATCTGGTTTCAGAGCTGGTCATGGGTGCACCTCAGCCACGCTGAATGATATCATAACCGCCATTGATAAGAGACACTACTGTACAGCTGTACTCATCGACCTGGCCAAGGCTTTCGACTCTGTCAATCACCACATTCTTATTGGCAGACTCAAATGATTGCCTCAACTGGTTCACCAAGTACTTCTATGATAGAGTTCAATGTGTCAAATCAGAGGGCCTGTTGTCCGGACCTCTGGCAGACTCTATGGGGGTGTCACAGGGTTCAATTCTCGGGCCGACTCTGTGTACATCAATGATGTCACTCTTGCTGCTGGTGATTCTCTGATCCACCTCTACGCAGACGAGACCATTCTGTATACTTCTGTCCCTTCTTTGGACACTGTGTTAACTAACCTCCAGACGAGCTTCAATGCAATTTACAACTCTCCTTCCGTGGCTTTCTACTTGCTCTTAAATGCAAGTAAAACTAAATGCATGCTTTTCAACCAATCACTGCCCGCACCTGCCCGCCCGTCCAGCATCACTACTCTGGATGGCTCCGACTTAGAATATGTGGATAACTAGAAATACCTAGGTGTCTGGCTAGACTGTAAACTCTCCTTCCAGACTCACATTAAGCATCTCCAATCCAAAATTAAATCTAGAATCGGCTTCCTATTTCGCAACAAAGCATCCTTCATTCATGCTGCCAAGCATACCCTCGTAAAACTGACCATCCTACCAATCCTCAACTTCAGCGATGTCATTTACAAAATAGTCTCCAACACTCTACTCAACAAATTGGATGCAGTCTATCACAGTGCCATCGGTTTTGTCACCAAAGCCCCATATAGCACCCACCACTGCAACCTGTACACTCTTGTTGGCTGGCCCTCGCTTCATACTCGTCGCCAAACCCACTGGCTCCAGGTCATCAACAAGTCTCTGCTAGGTAAAGCCCCGCCTTATCTCAGCTCACTGGTCACCATAGCAGCACCCACTCGCAGCACGCGCTCCAGCAGATATATCTCACTGGTCATCCCCAAAGCCAACTCCTCGTTTGGCCGCCTTTCCTTCCAGTTCTCTGCTGCCAATGACTGGAACGAACTGAAAAAAATCACTGAAGCTGGAGACTCATATCTCCCTCATAAGCTTTAAGCACCAGCTGTCAGAGCAGCTCACAGATCACTGCACCTGTACATAGCCCATCTGTAAACAGCCCATCCAATTACCTCATCCCCATACTGTATTTATTTATTTATCTTGCTCTTTTGCACCCCAGTATCTCTACTTGCACATTCATCTTCTGCACATCTACCATTCCAGTGTTTAATTGCTATATTGTAATTACTTCTCCACCATGGTATATTTATTGCCTTACCTCTCTTATCTTACCTCATTTGCACTCACTGTATATAGACTTTTTGTTTTCTTTTTTTCTATTGTATTATTGACTGGATGTTTTGTTTATTCCATGTGTACCTCTGTGTTGTTTATGTGTCGAACTGCTATGCTTTATCTTGGCCAGGTCGCAGTTGCAAATGAGAACTTGTTAAATAATGGTGAAATAAAAAATAAAATAAAATAAAACTTGTAGGACACATTGCTAGCTAAATATAGTATTTTATAGCTCCAGGCAATACTGTACTGAGCAATTTCAGAACTCATCCATTCATAGAAGTGAATTATAGGTGAGACTAAGCTATGTTAAGACAGCAATTGTGTTTAGACTAGTATACGAGAGAAACACTGTAAATATACAGTATAACTGGATAGATCTAGTGTGTATATCAGGAAGGGCATTTCAACTCCCACTACCACCTCAAATGTTTTCCATTAGGAAATGGACATGACATCTAGTTTTTCTCTTGATACGAGCCAGAGCAGACTCCTCCTGAGGAGGGATATGTCTAATTGGCAAATAAATAAATAAATATACGGCTAGTGATGTGTTTCCAAGAGTATAGTGTATCTAGATATCAGAGGCCATCAGTTCAGGTCGAACTCCCTGCACCACTTTTCCATCAGGGACGTGAGACGAGACAGGCCAGTGGATCAGCACCTGCTCCTACCATGGGTGAGGGGTGTCAACCTGTCGCTCACTTAACCTCCAATTCCCTACGCTAAACTGCAGATCTACTGCAACATTCATATTAGAAGCTAGCACGTCAACCTTTATGGTTTCCATAGTAGGACAGCCTCAACCTCAGGAGTTGGAATCCTTCTGACACTTAACACCAAATGCTTGTGACTCTGAGCATGACATAATATGGACACCTTATTCTGTGCAAGAGTGAAAAGAAATTTAGAGTGATGGCAGTGGCTTACGTTGGCCGTTCTTGCCTGCCGTCGGCCTGTCGTTAGCATGTTTGTCACGTCCTTGAATAAAAGTCCCCTGTTCTTAGCATGCTAATAATGCTACGCTTGGGGTGTTGCGCCTGGCGCTGGCATGGGGGCGTTGTGAGCATGTTAGTGTGATAAGAGAATAACAGGGTGCATGTTCACATGGCTTATCATGCCTTGCCAGGAGAGCGTAACGCATGCCTTTAACAATGCTACAACCTCAAAGACAACGACCACAAAAAATGTATACCGTACAGGGGTGGGAGAGGTGCGTGTGTTACACATAGGCAATTTATTACTATGTATTGAATTGCGCCTGTTTATGTCTGTTGGAGACAGACTTGACAGTGTGGTGTTGGGGCATTGATTAAGGCTTGTGAGCTTAGTCTTGCTCCATGTTGTGCACACACACACGCACATGTACTCAATAAAAAAACACACACAAAATCACATCCATACAGTTACAAAAATAGACAGATGGCAAGAAGGTGGCCAGCTTAAATTCTAAATGCAAGCAATGTATGCAATTCATGTATTGAATCCAGTTTAGATGGACACCTGATTTTCAATTAAATGTATCTTATTTAGAATATGGTTGAAGTCAAGTCCCGTATCTACCTCTTCACTTAAGCATGGCCCCTAAAGCCCAATACCTCTGACCCTGTAGGCCTACCTGCAGTGAAAATATTAGTGGTGATTCAACGGCGAAGGATGGATCTCTAGGGTGTTTAGTCTGGCACACAGAAACAGTGTTCCAATTTCACTGATCTACAGGTGGGTTGGTGTCACATGGAAATGCCTACTGTAGCGTGCTAGACACAGATAAGCAGATTCATTGACATTGGGGACACTGGCATTGCTTCATTTTCAGACCTATTACACCTCATTGATTTGTGTCTCCAAGCTATAGCTTGGTTTCTAAAATGCCCAACACAAATAAGGCAGCGACTCCATGAACTCTGAATAAATCCACGCTCAGGCTGAGCAATCCCCTTGCGGCTTATCCTTCTTATCACCACCATCATTTGTAAGTATTTTAGGTTTGTAATTAAACTCCTCCTGGTGGAGTATCCCTATTAAAACAACTTTTGATCACCCGGTGGCTTGATATATGGAGTGGGTGGTTGCAGCAAGCGTGCAAATGTGACATTTTGTCTCCAGTCCACAGATGAAACGTTCCAAAACATCAAGGAGTCCCGTCTCTACCGATTTAAATATTCTCCGGTGGAAACATACGGAATGAAGGCAATGTTTGATTGATTAAAGCTGTGTACTTAACATGAGAATTGCTTTCCTGCCATCCAAAATGCATTTCCTTTTTAAATATACTTTCGATTTAACCCATACACAAGAACATGTCTAGCATGAAATTAAAACAATGGGGTTGGCACAGATTCATGGAAAAGGGAGTGGGTAGGAAGTAATATCTGACTTTGTGTCACCAATAAACAAGAGACAGACACAAAGAAAGAGAGAGAACCAACAAAAGCAGTCCAAAGAATGCATCCTTCATGACATCAGACAATACATTCAAAACATCACATTTAAAGTCCGAATATGCACACCGTAACAAAAGCTCAAATCCACAGTCATTTTGCAGATGCTCTTATCCAGAGCGATTTCGGGGAATTTGTGATTCGAACCAGCAATGTTTCAGTTACTGGGACAACACTCTAATTGTTAGGCTACCCGCCACCCTTTTATAAGGTATGGGACTTCTAGTGACAAATATGAACAGTAGACATGGGCCATAAATCAAGTAATGTAGTCATGTGTTGTACTTTGAACTGTTAGTGCAGGTACTTCGTGCCTGACCCTAATGGTGAACCTGATGCATCTGAGTTGGACTGTCTCTGCACTTCTTCCTCCTCTTCCCTCGCACCATTTTCACTCAAGCTGTAATCAGTCAAAGGCCTGACAGTGGCTCTCTGTTTTCAGGGCCACGCGGGTCTTTGTCAGTCCAGATCTCTGGCATCGGACAAGCCCGTATTGGACGCCGCCGCATCCCGGTCATTACTTCCACCTGTGTGACGACAGGCCGTCTTATCTGATCTGGTGTTGTGAGACTAGCTGAGCCGGTGATTAATAGACACAGAGCTGTGTCTGGGGCTGCCTGGAGCTCTGGCTGGGTATGACACAGAGAGGGAGGAAGAGATTGAAGAGCACATTGTGAAACAGGAAGATGTGTGTATTATCACGGTAATTCAGTGTATGAGAGGGCATTTGGAGGTGACAGACAAAAATAATAATAAGGACTGGAGACAGACTCATGATTGATCTTTTGTGTAACCATATTGTGAAAAAAAAACACACTTGAGCGCGCACATATACACACACGTATGCACTCACGCACGCACACACACACACACACACACACACACACACACACACACACACACACACACACACACACACACACACACACACACACACACACACACACACACACACACACACACACACACACACACTTTCTCAATCTCTCGCTCTTGCTACTCTTAATTAAACACATGAGTGACAATGTTGCCTTTTTCTTCCCCGGCTGTTTCAAATTGAACGAGATAAGAATTATATTTAGGACCTCTTATCCAACTCATCTATTTACTGCTGGCTAATTATTCTCTTCTCTCTTGCAAGATGAAGAAGAGTGTTTTTGTTCCATCCATTTTCAGACCTCTAAAGCAAATGGATATTTATCCCCTTTCTCTCTCTCCTCATCAAGCTTGTACACTATATCATCAAACAAATATAATAAATTGTGGACCTGAACAGGCGATTCCAACATAGGCTTATGAACAGTTAAAAGATTGAAGGGTGAGCTCTATTAGACTTTTATCTATTTTTCCGGCCTGAAAGTAAACTTTCACTGTTTACCCATTTCACTGTTTACTGTCTATATGGGGCCAGAATATACTGTCATCCACGTTAAAACCTCTTATGGCTAGGGGCAGTGTTCGGAAGTTCGGATGAACGACTTGCCCAAAGTAAACTACCTGTTACTCTGGCCCAGAAGCTAGGATATGCATAGAATTGGAAGCATTGGATAGAAAACACTCTAAAACTGTTAAAAAAAAACATTTCTATGAGTATAGCGGAATTAATATGGCATGCGAAAACCCGAGGAAAATCCATCTGGAATTATTTTTTTGAGGTCACAGTCCATTTCAATGCGTGTCTATGGGTTATTCAAAGAAATTCCTCCCAGATTGCAGTTCCTATGGCTTCCACTAGATGTCAACAGTCTTTAAAGGGTTTCAGGCTTGTTTTCTGAAAAATTATTGAGTAGTTGTAGTTTTTCCAAGGTGTCTGTCATTAGAAATGTAGTCTTGTTGCTCGCGTGAATGAGGTGCACACTCTTCATTATTTATCTTCCCTATTGAACATACTATTATCCGTCTTAAATTGTATAGGTTATTTAGATATTAGAGTACCTTAGGATTAATTAGAAACATCGTTTGACTTGTCTGGACAAACTTTACTGGTAACGTTTTGAATTTGTTTGTATGCATGTTGAACTAGTGCATTACTGAATCGAGTGTGCCAACTAAACAGAGGTTTTTGGGATATAAAGAAGGACTTTATCGAACAAAACGACCATTTGTTCTGTAGTGGGGACCCTTGGGATTGCAAACAGAGGAATATATTCAACTTTAAGTGATTTATTTTATCGCTATTTGTTACTTTTGTGACGCCTGTGCTGGTTTGGAAAAGTATTTTGGTGTGGGGCTCTGTCCTCAGATAATCGCATGGTATGTTTTCCCCGTGAAGCCTTTAAAAAATCTGACAACGTGGTAGGATTAACAAGAAGTTAAGCTTTTAAATGATGTAGGACACTTGTATGTTCATGAAAGTTTAATATTACAATTTTGTAATTTGAATTTGGCGTACTCCAGATGTTGTCGGCTAGCGGGATCGTGCGGCAAGAGTTAGCCACTGCTAAGCGTAACACAATGGGAGTGATAGGGGCAAGCTCACCATGTAAGAGCTGGCTGTGTTGAATCAGTAGTCATCCAGTGTTATTACCAAAAATTAATTGATAATGCTGGCTATGTTGAAACTGGCTCAAACATCAGTCTATATCCCACCAGCCCACATTAGCTCTCTTATAATTGTGACACTATGGCATATGCCATTTTGAGCACTGTATTTAGCCTGGCTTTATCTCATTACAGTGTTAGTCTTAAGTAAATACAGATTTACCTACCATGCATTGTGACAGATCCACCTTAAATCATCCAGACCACAAATCACTTTTTTTGAATTCACTTTATCTACCTCCTTTTTTCAGACATTCTGTCTGGGAGTGTCATTTTTTATGTCTGGCTATAAGATTAGACTGAGAAGCAAGGCATTATGAAAGGCTTAACAATCAAGAAGCCAACGCGATAGGAAATATGACATGCTCAGGAAGAACATCATTCTGCATTTGATTCCTTTAGCTTTGTTGACGTATTTCTGAATGCGGTCTCAAATCAAAAGAGACAGTGATTCGGAACATATTGCTTTTGAATGAGTTCTGCATTCTCCAATGCCGTCAATACACTGTCATACATGACCAAAGTGCATCTGTAAGCAAATTAGTTGCATTGTTTGCATTGGCAAACTTGCAGAGGGCAGACTGAGATAATAAAGCGCTCCACAAAAAGCCATCCTCAGCTCAACTGTCCATACACTATATCTGAGTAGTGCGTTGTCACCACCAGTGCTCCGTCTTCATTGAGACAGGACAGGTACAGAGATAGAATGCGTTTTCATTCATAAAACATCTTGTATAAATCAATCTACACCTCCATTGTTTGTCCATGAGTACTTTCTAATACAGTACTTTCTCGGGTAATTTGGTAATCTGGGCTCGTTATTGTAGTATCTTTCACAATAGGAACTGCTTAGTGTTCATGGAAAATGCATACATTAACATCCTGCAATACTTAGAGTGCATCAGCACTAAGCCTAGCTTTCATTACATTATAACATACTGAATATTCCACTGCGTTCGGCTTCCAATGGGATGTAATGAGACCCGGATCATCATATGTGTGTTACAGCTGTGTTTGTTTGAATATCCTTGCCCGGGTCATCTGCTGCAGTTCTTGTCCTGTGGAGTGACAAAGTGGCTGGTTTACAATGCACAAGAACAGCATTTTCTCCAACGATCCTCACATTTTTAAAGGAGAGATCTCTTTCTCTGTTATGGAGCTGCTATGGCGTTGTGTCCTTGAGGCTCAATCCGTCTCTCCTCTCCTCAAATGCCTTTCCCCTGCTCTGTCACCCAATCCCCCTCGATCGCAGCGGGCAGATTTTCTAATATCCATTACTTCCACAAGGGTCAGTGCAATCCCACTGGGTCCGCCAAAGACTTGGCAGGTGCCGATAAAGGCCTCGCTCCAGACACTGTAATAACTTAACAAATCCCTCTCTGACCCAGAATCCCCTTCACCAACATTCGGCCATTTTCCATAAAGCCATTAAAATCTACCTGGTGTCATATTGGGAGTCTGGAGTCGGGGGTCGCAATGCACTGCTATGCCATTTGTGTCTGAAATACTTTTTCTTTATATGAAAAGGGTCCGAGGATAAACTGTAAATAGAAAAGAGTGGTTGATCACGTTCCTAACCAGCTGTTGGTATACTGTTGGAGCTGATTCCATTGATGTCTTAGAGCATGTGTCAGTATGTGTTCAAATCAGCAAGGCCAAGCGGACTAGCAGTTTCGGTTTTCCGTTTCTCTCTCTTTCTTTCTCTCCCTCTGATTGTCTCATCCCTTCCGCCTTTCCCTTTCTCTTCCTCTCACACAAAGACGGTAGTTTTGATTGTGTTTCCCAGAGCTCTGATCCGATAATGATACCCGCCTCGCTGGGTATCAGACCACCGCCGCGCCCGTTCTCTCCTCCCCTCCCAGCTCCCAGCGTTCAACCTGCCAATCACGCTTTAGCCTCATCCAAGTGGCAATAGTGTTAATGATTCATTTCCCTTGTAATCCCTGCTCAGGCTGATAAGCACATGATGGGTGTCGTTATTTGTAGCTGTTTTTCATTGTTTGCTGTGTTAATTTAAGCCTTGGCGATCCATCCGTTGAGCCTCTCCGAGCATAGAAAAAACCCAAAGGCATGAGCTGGGGTAATAGATTAGCTCTCGCTAGCTGCACAATGGAGACCGAAACATGGGGGGGTGATTAATACTGTTATAAGAGGGCCATCAGTTTTAAAGAGTTGGAGGAAGATGAGCTCCTATGTCAATCACTCAGACCTAAACTCAGAGCCTCCGTAGGTCTAGATAGTGCTGTCATAGAAATTTGTGAACATGGTCCCTAGCTGTGTGTTGCAGCTTTCCATGTCTGTTGTCTGTAACTTGTGAGGTGTGGAAACACTTTGTTGCTTTTATGAATTTTGTCTTGCTGCTTTTTGTTCTATGTTGCTCTGTCTGTATGATACGTCTTGCTTGTCCTATGTTGCTCTGTCTGTATGCTACGTCTTGCTTGTCCTATGTTGCTCTGTCTGTATGCTACGTCTTGCTTGTCCTATGTTGCTCTGTCTGTATTCTACGTCCTGCTTGTCCTATGTTGCTCTGTCTGTATGCTATGTCTTGCTTTTCCTATGTTGCAATTGTCTATATTGTAATTGTTTTCAATAACCTGCCCAGTGACTGCGGTTGAAAATTAGCCGGCTGGCTAAAACCGGCACTTTTACTGAAACGTTGATTAATGTGCACTGTCCCTGTAAAAATAAAACAAACTCAATGAACTCAAATGACAATACCAAGGTCATGAAGCCATGTCAGCTTATGGCAACTGACTTAGCATCAATAATGTCACAAACTATTACCTGGCAAGTTAGACTGGTTAGTGGTATGCCCTTGCCAATCAGCCGACATCATCTGCCATGACTGTCTAGACTCTATGTCTTATGTCATCATTATGACAGCATTATCATTATTTTATGACAGAAGGTTCAACTGAAGCATTCCCAAAATATTTACCCACCTTGAAATATAAAGACAGGGGACTTTGCTATGATGAGTGTTTGGCTCAAAGGAACACCCTGTCTGACTTGAGTAGTGAGTCACATTTCACATTCGATCTAGGCTCTAATCGTTACATAGCCTACTTGTCTGTCAGGGCAAGGGGAACAGCCGCTCCCTCATAAAGACATCAGGCTAAACATCAATGGAGCGCGATGTGGGTAATAACAAGTTTCATGAACCCATAAATCTGCCTAATCTAATGATTTGGCTCACCTGCAGCAGCATTTTGATGTGTCATGGTTCCTACTTTGTCATTTCAATAGGAGGTGGCTGCGAGATGCCACCGCTTCCCCAACTGGACAGATTTATGTGCATCTGTGACCCGTGCCTGGCTGGTTTTATGTGTTTTGGAGGAAAAATAGTGTTGAAATACTCTGTTTTACAGCTAAAGACCAATAGTAGTTGCATAACCTAGAATTAGCCATGCGACAGTGTTACTTGCCTCTGAAGGTTACACCACATGTATTATTGATACGTTAGGTGTTCCCTTTGGAGTGCCTTGAACAGGTTTTGCATTCTCAAGGCCACCTGCAGAATGGGCCAGTGTATCTATCCACTGCTTAAACAGCTCAACACGTCATTACAGAAATGCCACCCACCCTGATAAATGCCTTCACCAGCAATTTACTACACAATTGCCACCTTCACCAAAATTACCACTCTTAAATATGACTTCAATCAGAATTTAGAGGGCAAAAAAGACCCAGATTCTCTGATGGGCGTTTTTGCTCTGGTTACTGTCATAAGACATAACAGCTTTGGTCTAATTGAATGGATGCTGTCACAACTTTTAAAATAATGACCGCAATATGTCCTTAACAATGCAGCTAAATGGGGGTTTGAACAAACACTTCCCCGTCTACTGTCGAGAACACATCCCTCATTGGGTCCCCTGCCGTAAAGGCCTCCTTTAAAGGCTGCTTTTGCACCATCATAAAAGCCTGTAATTATGGGTGGGTGCCAAGTGTCCCTGAAAGTCACCTTAGTTTCTTGCTGTTTGCGAGATGTGGAGATATTAATAAACTCATAACGTTAATGTGTGGGGGCTCTGACTTTCCTTCAGCTCTTTGACATCGACAAACAACCAACCAAATACCCACACATATATGTGCACGGTGCACATACACACACCAACATGCATACATGCACGCACACACGTATGCACGTTCTGCACATCATAGAGATCCTACAATTCATATATCTACATGTAATTCTATGCTGTACATGCTGTCCATCTGCATCAGGCACAGTATATTGTGATGAGCAACTTCATATGTGTTACCCATAGTCCTATTCTGTTACTGATGAACCCTGCTTGCGGGTTACAACATGCCATATCGCTAACTCTAAGTAGCCTCTAGCTTTACACAAAATAGTTATTCTCGAGTTTTCCATAAATCGTGACTCACTGATTTGTCAATGGTCAAATATTATCCAGTACTTTTTATAATTTGAAAATAATTTCAAACTCATGTTGAATACTTACAAGATAAAATCTCCAAACTGTTAGTGCTGTTTGCCCATTCTCTTTTCACATTATTTTTGTATTATTTTTTTTGTGAGTCTTATCAGTTCTTCTTTTTAGAGCTAATTTCTTCCAGTCAAAGTAAGGAAAATAATTACTTTCCCTCTGTACTTCCCATTCCCCTTAGAAAACTATGATCCCATAGTTCTGTTCTTATACTGCTGAACGCCTTCTTCTTGAAAGGATATGCCATATCAAAAGAACAAAATATGTGTGCTATGCAGTTTAAAATGCAACATGTGGCTAACAATATAATACTATAATGAAAACCACTGCAATCTCAAAGTTGATTTTAATAGAAAAAAAACAACAATTAGAAATGGATTCACAGTTATAAATGAGTTACAAAGTGCAGTCTATACAATAATATTGTTTGTCTTTCGTGAATATTCCAGAAAAACCACCGGATGCAAACACAAATGTGATTTTGCCATGTAGGAAAGGTCCAACTGAATTTGATTTTCTGAGTGCTGCCCTTCACGCAGCTCTCAAAAACACACTAAAAATAGAACCCGTCTGTTCTCAGGCCTGTAGTGTACTCATGGACGTCCATGACCTCTGAAAATGATGGAACCGCTTGTATTTCTAGCACTAATTTGAAAGAAAGACTTTCTGGGAGAGTTGTGGTCGGTAATCTGGCCCTGGAGAGATGTCTGAATTAGAATGCGGTAACGCTGACCCACATCGACTCTGATTCAGTTACGAGGCCGGAGGGCTCTAGTCCTTCCCTAACCCTACTCATGCTGCCAGTTTCACCTCAGAGTGGTGGGGCATAGGCCCTTCTATTTCCTGCCTTTGTAGATACAGTATGTACTATGTTATGCACGTTGGGATCCTATGGAGTCATCCCATTCTCTCTGTGAGAACAATTATGGACAAAAACATAGCTACCATGGTTTTGATTGCAGTACAAATCAAGTTAGAAGTTTCCTATCTGCATTCAGTAGCTAAATAGGACGATATAAACACAGATATCCTATTAGATTCTTTAGGCATGAACTAGTACAATTGAAGATTAATGGTACTGTATGCAGGAGACACTGACAGTGCAGGGGCGAGAAGGCATTGTACTCTGGACAAAAATATAAATTCAACATTTAAAGTGTCGGTCCCATGTTTCATGAGCTGAAATAAAAAGATCCCAGACATGTTCTCGAAAGGTGGTGCATATCAAGAATCTGAATAAACAGTATGATCATTGCACAGGTGCACCTTGTGCTGGGGACAATTAATGGCCACTCTAAAATGTGCAGTTTTGTCACACAACACAATGCCACAGATGTCTCAAGTTTTGAGGGAGTGTGCAATTAGCATGCTGCCTGCAGGAATGTCCACCAGAGAATGTTATGTTTATTTCTCAACCATAAACTGCCTCCAACGTTGTTTTGGGGAATTTGGCAGTACGCCCAGCCTCACAACTGCAGACATCGTGGCATCGTGTGGGCGAGCAGTTTGCTGATGCCAACGTTGTGAACAGAGCGCCCCATGGTGGTGTTGGGGTTATTGTATGGGCAGGAATAAGCTACGGACAACGAATACAATTGCATTTCATCGATGGCAATTTGAATGCACAAAAATAGTGTGACGAGATCCCATTGTGAGGCTCATTACTTTATTAAGGTATCTGTGACCAACATATAAGTATTCCCATTCTTGTGAAATCCATGGATTAGGGCCTAATTTATTCATTTCAATTGACTGAATTTCTCATATGAACTGTAACTCAGTAAAATCAATTAAATTGTTGCATGTTGCATTTATATTTTTGTTCAGTATAACTATACCGACTTAGAGTAAGGATTCTTTCTCTGGACAGGTAGACAGTGGGTGTGTTGACTTTGTCAATCAAAATGGAATAGGAGAAAGAATTTCACTTCGCTTTAACTCTGCCCATAATTCTCTAATTTCTCACTCACACTTTCTCTTCATGTTTCCCTCTCTCAGATGTTCTCTTTATGTTTCCCTCTCAGATGTTCTCTTTATGTTTCCCTCTCTCAGATGTTCTCTTTCTGTTTTCCTTTCTCAGATGTTCTCTTTCTGTTTCCCTATATCAGATGTTCTCTTTCTCTTTCTATTTCCCTCTCTCAGATGTTCTGTTTCCCTCTCTCTCAGATGTTCTCTTTCTGTTTCCCTCTCTCTGATGTTTTCTTTCTCTATTTATTTCCTGTTTGTTTCAATTTCTTTGCCTTTTGTATCAGTCACACCCTCGAATCATGTCCATGTTTCTCTTCCATTGCTTCCCTCTCTTTTCACTCTCCTCTTTCTCCCTTAGTTAGACATTCTCTGCCCTTACCCTTTCCCCATGGAAGCAGACTACAGCTGATAATCCAGACCTGGTGGCCACTGATAAGGCCTCTCCTTTAAACTCTTGGTCCATTGGCTCAGTGTGTAAGGGGGAGGGAGGGGGAGGCATTATACAGGAACACCACAACCCTGCGGGAGAGCAGAGCCCAGCAGCCACAAACTGCGTTTTACCCCTAACCAGAGGTGCACTCAGATTATCGGGTGGTGAAATGTCATCTGACCTTGGGGCCCATACATTTCAGAGTGAATCAGGTTATTGACGGTTATTTAATTATTCGATGAAAGAAAAGCTATGAGGAGACTATGAGCATGGTCATTTTCACACTGTATTGAACTGGCAGAACTATGGCAAACATACAAATGTGTCATTTTCATGTAATTGGTTGTTGAGCTGATGGTCTTTTTGTATGTTTTGCATTATGCTCTGAAAAGTCAAACAGTGAGCCCAAGCGACACTAAATGATTGGAGGTTCGGTTGAAATGTAATGGCACCTTAATAAAAGTAGGGCTAAAATATAATATTGACTGATCCCAAAGTAAACACAATAGCGGCTCTTTGTTGAACTACAGAAAAAAGGGAAAAAAGTAATGAGGAAGTGTTAAACTTAAACTGTCACCAAGGTAATTTATTTTGTCATCCCGATCTCTTTGCGGGTACTTGTGTAAGCCATAAGCCGTCAGCAACAACACCTGTCATCTCGGTAAGCTCCAACATTGTAGCCTCGCAAAGCTACTGATGCCTAGATATCATCTCCTAACTATAGTTATACGACACTCTGCCCCATCTATGTTTGTTTGCATAATGCAGATGGATGATGGGTCCACCATTAATGCTTTAGAACTGCACTTACTCATTGACGTTGCCTTTTAAGGTGCACACAATATGACATACTGCAACTTTAGTTGCAATGGCTACATACCACAGAGATGTAACAACAACTCTAAAATGTAACTTAATTCTCTATCCCAAGGATAGTTTACAGTATGTCAATCTAAATCTGGGTAAGATTACAGAGGTTTACGAAACTATTCACCCACCTTCGCATTTTTCCTGTTTTGTTGACTTCCAACCTGGAATTAAAATATATTTTTTGGGGGATTGTATCATTTGATTTACACAACATGCCTACCACTTTGAAGATGCAAAATAGTTTTTATTGTGAAACAAACAAGCAATAAGCAAAAAAAAACAGAACATTTGAGCGTGCATAACTATTCACCCCCCAAAGTCAATACTTTGCAGAGCCACCATTTGCAGCAATTACAGCTGAAAGTCTCTTGGGGTATGTCTCTATAAGCTTGACACATCTAACCACTGGGATTTTTTCCCATTCTTCAAGGCAAAACTGCTCCAGCTCCTTCAATTTGGAAGGGTTCCGCTAGAATTCCAAATAAAAATCCAATTAAATTCCAGGTTGTAGTACAACAAAATAGAAAAACGCCAAGGGGGATGAATACTTTTGCAAGGCACTGTAGGTAGGGTAATTCTGAATGAAGGCCAAGTTATGGGATTTTGCCTTGGACACCAGGGTTTCCTATATCACATTGCAAAACATCATTTAAATCTTTAACATGATGTACATAAGTTATGGACAGCCAAGTTGTGGTGTTACAGATTTAGCACATATCGATTTTCTGAAGGATATCTGATGACAGGGTTGGATGACACCATGACGCTCCTGCTTGTCATCTTCATCACTCTTCAAAGACAATTATGGAGTAGGGAGCTCCATTGTAGAAGGCTAATCCTTTTACCAGGCCTCCGCAGGGCTCCCAAATAGATAGCCTGGTCCAGGATATAGACTAGAGCCACTTGAGCCACTCTCGTCTATCCCCAAAATTGTCTATTGATTTCCCCTTTTGATAGTTATTAGTTGGAAACTTAAGACTGACCTACATTTTCATATGAGGTACACTGTTGTTAAACACAAATCGCCCATTCCCCTTGATTTTGTTTAGGTGCTATAATTGTATGCCATTGCTACTTAAGGAGGAAATCTATAGAAACAGTGCATGCTCAGCCCTATAGGTACTCTGGCTGACGTGGTGATGCACTGTGACAATCTAAAGGTAACAGGTAAACAAAATACTATAATACATCTTCAGGAGTAGAGTATAATTAGCTAACTGAGTAGCTAACTGAGTTGTGGAATACAGTAAAGTTCCTCGGCATACACATCACAGACAAACTGAATTGGTCCACTCACACTGACAGCGTCGTGAAGAAGGCGCAGCAGCGCCTCTTCAACCTCAGGAGGCTGAAGAAATTCGGCTTGTCACCAAAAGCACTCACAAACTTCTACAGATGCACAATCGAGAGCATCCTGGCGGGCTGTATCACCGCCTGGTACGGCAACTGCTCCGCCCTCAACCGTAAGGCTCTCCAGAGGGTAGTGAGGTCTGCACAACGCATCACCGGGGGCAAACTACCTGCCCTCCAGGACACCTACACCACCCGATGTTACAGGAAGGCCTTAAAGATCATCAAGGACATCAACCACCCGAACCACTGCCTGTTCACCCCGCTATCATCCAGAAGGCGAGGTCAGTACAGGTGCATCAAAGCTGGGACCGAGAGACTGAAAAACAGCTTCTATCTCAAGGCCATCAGACTGTTAAACAGCCACCACTAACATTGAGTGGCTGCTGCCAACACACTGTCATTGACACTGACCCAACTCCAGCCACTTTAATAATGGGAATTGATGGGAAATGTTGTAAATATATCACTAGCCACTTTAAACAATGCTACCTTATATAATGTTACTTACCCTACATTATTCATCTCATATGCATACGTATATACTGTACTCTACATCATCGACTGCATCCTTATGTAATACATGTATCACTAGCCACTTTAACTATGCCACTTTGTTTACTTTGTCTACATTCTCATCTCATATGTATATACTGTACTCGATACCATCTACTGTATGCTGCTCTGTACCATCACTCATTCATATATCCTTATGTACATATTCTTTATCCCCTTACACTGTGTATAAGACAGTAGTTTTGGAATTGTTAGTTAGATTACTTGTTGGTTATCACTGCATTGTCGGAACTAGAAGCACAAGCATTTCGCTACACTCGCATTAACATCTGCTAACCATGTGTATGTGACAAATACAATTTGATTTGATTTGATTTGATTTGAATTGAATTACGTGGATGTATTATAAACCCTTACTTGTGGACATTATTGAACACTGGTATACAGTAGTGTGAAGAAAGCATATACATTAATAGATTTTAAAAATAACTCACATTCATGTTCTTGCTTCTCTTATCAGAAACACTGGCAATAGGCAGTTCAGCAGTTGAAATTATGCATTCATTACCTACCTTTCAAATGTTTGTAATTAACGGATATGGCCATTTTCTTTCCAAAAAACGATTTCTTAAACAAGTGAAGACCTTGCTCTCAAGTCATTGTAGTATAATCTCACCAACTTTGTATTCTCTTAGGTTTCTGGTTATTAACCTGAATTATGAATGCTTTATTGATTGCACCTGGTAAATAATTCTGTTGCATATTGATTGTCTTGTTTGGTTATTCCTCTTGCGTTCTCTCTCTTGGAAGTCAATGTGTAAGTCTTATTTTCGATGAATGTATTTTTACTAACTAGCATTTGAAATGTCCTTAGAGGACTCCTGCAATGACTTACCACCTGGACTGTTAATTAATTAATAAACACTTAAAAATAGAATATTTTTTGGCACAATTTATTTATTCCATTAATTTAGCTTATACTACAAACACAATAAAAGCCTCAGGAAATATTTCATACATCAATGAAACTGTTATAAAAAAATAAGCAGCATTGATGGTATAACAAGCTATCAGTGTGGACATTAGGCAGGTTTCCATTGACCTAGGTTTATTCAACCAAAAAATGGTGTAATGTGTAATGGAAACGGCAGATATAAGATGACATTTTCTATAGTGCGACAATATATTTATCCCATTCGACAGGGGTGGATTATTTTTGTTGTCAGAGTTTCTTTATTGCGACAAATGATGATGGAAACTGTGTTTTTTAATGAATTATGATTGCCGAATACTTTCTAAGTTATGTGGGGCACGTGATGTCATACATGCTGTCACCAATTATTTGCAGAATTTGCCTAAATGGAAACACTTCAACCACTACATTTTTATTCGACACTGTAGTCTTATTTTTGGTGTGATATTACATCCACCTATTTTTATCGACACAAGATAGTTAATTGGAAACGCACCCTATCAGTCAGTTGTCGCATCCGTTTCCTGTGCAAACTGTCTAAATGTAGACAAAAACATAATTGGGCAAGTTCATGGAAACATAGATGCTGGCTGATCAACATCTGAGGGTGATGTCCAACGTTTATCTGACCTCTCTTCTTAACAGAACCTGAACCTGTCTGCTTCATCCATGTGATTCCCTCCATCAAAGCACTTAAATTAATATTCAGTGGGTGGGCTATTGATGAATACTCAATGCTGACGAAATCCTTGTTTATTTATTTCACTCCAGCAAGATTTTGTCATTTGTAATATAGAGAGACATAATGGTTAGATATGAAGTCGGGCTGAACATACAGTGTAACATGTATTAATCAGCCAATGTGGTCAAGAGGCCTTACTCAAAACTATCCAGGCATTATATCAGCAGATTATGTTCACGTTCAAATTATGTAAATTACAGTATGATTAAGCTTTAATTTAGAAAAAGAGAAAAAGGTGTTTCAAGACATGAATTGTTGAATTTAAGATCTGTCGTCTTAATGTGGCGAAAAGAGGGAATCAAAGTGTTAGAGGGAATCTAGAGAGGCTTTATCTAACATGGAGTGCTTTGATCAATAGGTAAATCAATGGTTTAAATAAATTAAGTTTCAAAAAAAGAAGTGGGGAAATGTTCTTAAGACCGTCTGAAACTCTTAATGATGGTTAATCTTTAATGGAGTTTCAGACACCTGCCCACGGTTCATCAGTCACCGCCAAGGCAGATATGGGACTGTTGTGTTGAGCCTTGGGTCTTACGCTTATCCTCTCTGTCCATGTCTGTGTCTCTTGCTATCTTTCACTCTGTCTGTGTCTTCTCTGCTGATTACCAACGTTATTTTGTAATCATCTCATTCTCTGCCTAGTCTCTGCACAACACACACGCACACACACACACACAATTGAGTATCAGTACTTGAGGTATAACAGTCCGTTAGTCTTATGAAAACTGATGCCCGTGGTCATTCCATTCAATGCACCATTAAAGATAATCTTTCCCCCAATAGTGTTAAAGCTGTAGTAAGTAGCCTCTCTGCAAGTCATGATATGTAGAATTTATGGTTTTCTCCCCCTCTGGATATTATGCACCTTTAATTACCCTAGGTATTAATACAATGTTTGCTATTCGTACTGAAGCTCAGTGGTATAATGGACTGCTAATTTTTCACACTGACAGAATATCATTACACAAAGCTATAAAGGAGAGATGGCAAATAAGAGACTTGCATTTCTTGCATTACTGTGCTACACAGGCTTGGGTAATAACAATAAATATACCACCGGGAGGCAAAATCAAGTGCATATTTCTCACTAGCACAATATTTGGATAATGGAAATGCATGTAGGATTTCTGTAGATTTTGTAAAACATGCTAAAGATTAAGTTTTGTCTTGAATATTCATAGGTTTTGTTAAAGTATGCCTTTCCAGCATGACAGGAATGTCAGTGTTCTGCAATGGCCAGTGAAGCGCCCGGATCTCAATCCCATTGAGCACGTCTGGGACCTGTTGGATCGGAGAGTGAGGGCTAGGGCCTTTCCCCACAGAAATGTCTGGGAACATGCAGGTGCTTTGGTGGAAGAGTGGGGTAACATCTCACAGCACGAACTGGCAAATCTGGTGCAGTCTGTGAGGAGGAGATGCACTAACGTACTTAATGCAGCTGGTGGCCACACCAGATACTGACTGTTACTTTTGATCTTGACCCCCCCTTTGTTCAGGGACACACTGTTCCATTTCTGTTTGTCACATGTCTGTGGAACCTGTTCAGTTTATGTCTCAGTTGTTGAATCTTATGTTCATACAAATATTTCCACATGTTAAGTTTGCTGAAATAAACGTAGTTGACAGTAAGAGGACGTTTATTTTTTTGGTGAGTTTAGATTAGTGGCCTGTTGTTTTCCCCATTTCACCATTTCCCAGCTCCAATCCATTGCTATCACCACTGGAACTAACCTAATATGAACCAGCTAATAATATAAGGCAACATGACAGAGCTTGCATGTGTCCAGGGTTGTGTTCATTAGGCATCAAACAGAAGAAAACAGACTGAGACTAGCAGTAGTAACCTGAACTTCTCCAACAACAAACACTTATTTCCAGTTTCTGTTGCAAAACATTTTTAAACATTGTCTGTTGCATACCTTAACTAACACAACCCAGTTTAAATTCACCAGAAATGGTTCCTCAGTAACAGACTATAAACAGTGTATTTGTCAAAAGCAGAGTTCCTAAGCAGTGTTGGAAGAAGTATCCAATCGTTATACTTGAGTAAAAGTAAAGATACGTCCATAGAAAATTACTTAAGTAAAAGTAAAAGTTACCCAGTAAAATTCTACTTGAGTACAAGTCTAAAAGTATTTAGTTTTAAATTTACTTAAGTTTCAAAAGTAAATGTAATTGATAAAATGTACTTAAGTATCAAAAGTAGAAGTAAAAGTATAAATAATTTTAAAAAAAACTAATATTAAGCAAACCATATGGCACCATTTTCTTGTTTTTTTAAATTTACGGATAGCCAGAGGCACACTCCAACACTCAGACATAATTTACAAACAAAGAACTTATGTTTAGTGAATCTGCCAGATCAGAGGTACAGTAGTAGGGATGACCAGGGATGTTCTCTTGATAAGTGTGTGAATTGGACCATTTTCCAGTAGCTAAGCATTCAAAGGTAACAAGTACTTTTGGGTGTCAGGGAAAATGTATGAGGTAAAAAGTACATTATTTATTAATGTAGTGAAGTAAAAGTAAAAGTCGTCAAATATATTAAAAAAATAGTAAATTAAAGTACAGATACCAAAAAAAAAAACTTGAACGTGTTTTAAGATCCCACGTCAAACAACAGAGATACAGGCCAATGTACAATCAAAGGTTCTTTACTAAGTTCAAAGTATACAAAAGGTGACAATAGCGTAAAAAGTATTTGTTTGAATGATTTGTTTTAAAATTACTAAGAGCCCAGTTAGAAACATATAGGGAGGCTAGGAGTTAGGACTGTGACATGCTGACCAGACCGGACACGTCGCAAAATACATTTAGAAATCCTTGTTATTCAATTATTGCACCCACGAGCGTCTGCGACGCCAAGGGTTAACATAGAACTCATTCCTATTTCTGACGCAGATCGCGCTGCAAGTCCTACCTCTGCCATCTCCTCATTGGTTTATAGAAGCAGCTACCCACGTGCCATCTCCTCACTGGTTATACCCACGTGGGTGATTGAAAGACTAACTGTTTTGCCGGTAGTCGTGGTAATACAATGAAAGTTTAGATGCGATCACCATATAAGTTAAACGAAGAAAAAGCCTGGAAGGAGGAGAGATGACTAGAAACGATTCGGTTGGCCGTTTTATGTGTGGATTAATTGTCGGAGTAGAGGTCCTTGTGCATTGCAGGTAAAATAACAACTCAATGTTTATATCCCAGGACAAATTAGCTAGCAACAGCAAGCTAGCTAAATAGGAGAAATTAACATTAGCTAGCAGGTGCAAGCTAATAATACGAGCTAAATTGCCATACATGTTTAATGCTTTTCGACCTGTCCCCAAATGAATGTCATTGGTTCAGAGTTTGTTTGGATATTTTAACCTGCTTGTCGTGATCACGTTTGGTGTGGGGGGGCAAAATAGATTTATGCACGATAGCGCATGATGGCGCACGCGCGCAGCTGGTTTGGGTTCCGTGTAAGTCAGACTAGCACAATGAGCACAAGGGCAAAAAAAAAGAGCAGTGGCCAATGTTGGTTCGTTCGTTGAGTTCCACCCAAGCAGGGTTCATTCATTCGGCTCTACCCGTACAGGGTTCGGCTCTTCCTCCCGAGCTAGTCGTTGGCTCGTCCAGTAGTCGATGGCTGGCTAATGGGCTCTCTTCCCCTCCACTCCAAGCTTGGGTGAGCCGGATGTGTCCCCGTGTCTCTAGTCACGGGGGACAACAAACATACAATTAGAGCATGTACTGATCTACAACTTGGATTCAAACTCACACGTTTATTAGTGCTACAGCAAGCGTTGTATGGTAGCCGTCCTCAGAGTTGATGGCTGGATGGATCTTGGCTTTCCCTCACTCAGCGATCGGGCCTGCTGGGCTCTGTTGTGGTGTCGACAGCCTTTTACAGCTGCGTTGAGCGTGTCCCCCGTGTCTGCAGTCACAGCGGGCAAAAAACATACATAAGAATATGGAATTATCTACAATGTGAGTCATATTCACACATTCAAAATAAGTGCTTTCCTTTATAGAGAGCTTTGCAAAATTAGTATTTATCCCCACAGGCACAGGCGATCAGCAGAGAGGGACAGTGGTCGAGGAGCAGCGAGGAGTCAGACATCCATCCGTGGAGAGTTTTCTGAGGGCATTTAGTAATTAGTTCGAGGAGGGAGTTGAAAGAGAATTGGCAACATCTGTCTCTTCGTCAATGTAGTCCATGCCAATCTGAGGAATGACAGCACATCGTGCAAGAAATACAAAGTAGAATGGCAGTCTAATTTAGCACGAGTCAGTGTCATTTGTGACATGTTAACCCTTTATAAACCCTTTGTGAATGATACTTTGATGCAAAGTGTTACCAGCAATGTAATATCTACACGTTCTATAAACAACGTTTTTGATCTGCTCATGTATTTTCTTGGTTGGCTGTGCCACTTGACGTCCACACATCAGTAAGGAGTTTTGGATCATTAGCCAAAAAGTGAATTACTCCCGTCTCCTCAAATAATACTCCACCAACTGCTCATCGACTCATCTCAAAGTAAAATAACATCCATATTAGATCTCCATCGTCTACTACACATAATACACTGGGTTCCTGTTCCTGAAGGCAGTTATAAGATACAGTGGCTTGCGAAAATATTATAAATATTTTAAATGTATATATATTTTGTTGACCTGGAATTAAAATATATATTTTGGGGATTGTGTAATTTGATTTACACAATACGCCTACCACTTTGAAGATGCAAAATATGTTTTTATTGTGAAACCAAGAAATAAGATGATAAAAATGAAAACTTGAGCATGTATAGCTTTTCCCCCCCTCAAAGTCTCTTGTGCTATGTCTCTATAAGCTTGGCACATCTAGCCACTGGGATTTTTGCCCATTCTTCAAGACAAAACTGCTCCAGCTCCTTCAAGTTGGATGGCTTCCGCTCCTGTACAGCAATCTTTAAGTCATACCACAGATTCTCAATTCGATTGAGAACTGGGCTTTGAATAGCCCATTCCAGGACATGTAAATGTTTCCCCTTAAACCACTTGAGTGTTGCTTACGCAGTATGCTTAGGGTCATTGTCCTTCTGGAAGGTGAACCTCCGCCCGGTCTCAAATCTCCGGAAGACTGAAACAGGTTTCCCTCAAGAATTTCCCTGTATTTAGCGCCATCCATCATTCCTTCAATTCTGACCAGTTTCTCACTCCCTGCCGATGGAAAAACATGGGGGGGGGGGATGGTTATCTCGGGGTGATGAGAGGTGTTGCATTTGCGGCAGACAGTGTTTTCATTGATGGCCAAAAAATATTAATTTTAGTCTCATCTGACCAGAGTACCTTCTTCCATATGTTTGGGGAGTCTCCCCCATGCCTTTTGGTGAACACCAAAAGTGTTTACTTATTTATTTCTTTAAGCAATGGCTTTTTTTTCTGGTCACTCTTCTATAAAGCCCAGCTCTGTGGAGCTTAAAGTGGTCCTATGGACAGATACTCCAATCTCTGCTTTGGAGCTTTGCAGCTCCTTCAGGGTTATCTTTTTGCCTTCCTTGCCTGGTCCGTGAGTTTTGGTGGGCAGCCCTCTCTTGGCAGATTCGCTGTGGGGCCATATTCTTCCATTTTTAATGGTGCTCCATGGGATGTTCAAAGTTTCCCATATTCTTTTGGAACTCAACCCTGATCTGTACTTCTCCACAACGTTGTCCCTGACCTGGTTGGAGAGTGCCTTGGTCTTCATGGTGTCGCTTGCTTGGTGGTGCCCCTTGCTTGGTGGTGTTGCAACTCTGGGGCCTTTCAGGACAGGTGTGTATATATACTGAGATCATGTGACACTTAGATTGCACACAGGTGGACTTTATTGAACTAATTATGTGCCTTCTGAAGGTAATTGGTTGCACCAGATCTTATTTAGGGGCTTCATAGTGAAGGGGGTGAATACATATGCACGCATCACTCTTCCGTTTAAAAATCTTTTGAATTTCTTCAAACAAGTTTTTATTTTAATTTTACTTCAACAATTTGGACTATTTTGTGTATGTCCATTACATGGAATCCAAATAAAAATCTATTTAAATTCCAGATTGTAATGCAACAAAATAGGAAAAACGCCAAGGGGTATGAACACTTTTGCAAGGCACTGTATATTTACACAGCAACACATATCTATTGTCAAATTAGGAATGTTGTGATCCTACCACAAACTGTTGTAGTGGTGAAGAAATTGACATATAGTATATTTTGCATATAGTGTACTGTGGCGACACTGCTAAAGTGTATAGGCTACTGTATGTGTGAGAGAACACCTTTAGATTTTAGTGTCTTAAAACACATTCACAGTTTACATTGCTAGCTGCCTCTCCTCCTGAACACGTACCTTTAGCCTGTTTTCCACTAGCCATCTTTGGACCAATGTCCATGTGACATCAAATGGAAAAGTCTGTTCACGTAACAATAACCTCATAAAAATGTTCAATGATCCTAAGGTTAATAGTGCTATTCATATTGGACTAAGTCTGCTCTTTCACTAGAGAACAGTCAACAGTCTAATCAAGGTCTTTCATGGAGGGCCTTTGTTTGGTGATGTATGCTGGGCGTTTGTTCCCTATAAAAGGGGTCCTGTCTAATGCTATGATATTCACTTTGTTTCACGGAGGGCAATGAATGGGGGACATTCGATGAATCAAGCTCTAACGCGAACATTATCCTTCAGAAGTTTGGAAGGAAGGTGGCGGACTTTATTGTGTATGACAAGCACTTCTTTTCGCCAGTGGTGATAGTTCACACTACTGCCATTTTATAATGGAAAGTAAGCATGTGTGACAAAGGGCCTGGAAGGCATGTTTGAAGCATTCTTAGTACAATAGAGCACTTTGATGAGAAGACTGAAATAGACTAACCACATGTGGATACTCCTTGAAAAGTCCTTGGAATTCAGAGCCGCTGGAAAACGTGTGGCGAAACGGCATTTGATGATTATTCACAAATGTTTGTGGTAAGCAACCTACAAATTCAACAATAGAGAACCAAAGAGGAAAGGAGTTTCTCAATGTGGAAGTACTCCCATTACGTTGATTTGGTAGGAGGACAAGATTACAATAATATAACTGTAAAATGTGAACTGCCCAGGTGAGAAACATCTCTCCACTAGTAGAATCACAACTTTCCAATCTCTTGAAGCACCTGCAAAAGCAACACACCAAAACAAAACTTGTAGCAAAAGACCCCCAAGGCCTGACCACTGCTGCTGAAGATTACTTTAGGCCTACCTCATCCAAATAACCAAGGCTTGATTTTAATCATTCAGGAGGACAGGCTGTAACCCAAGGAGAGCTGAACAAGCTTGTAGCTGGGTATGTAGTAGACATTGACATTGTTTACATTGATTGTGGACGCACAACGTTTTGGGGGGTGTTAAGCAAAAGTAATATAACAAGTACTATAAACTGTGTGGTTGGAGCCCTGAATGCTGATTGGCTGAAAGCCGTGGTATAGCAGACTGTATTCCACGGGTATGACAAAACATGTATTTTCACTGCTCTAATTACGTTGGTGACCAGTTTATAATAGCAATAAGGCACCTCGGGGTTTGTGGTATATCGCCAATATACCATGGCTAAGGGAAGAATTCAGGCACTGCGCCTTGCGTCGTGCTTAAGAACAGCCCTTAACCACACCCCCCATATTGCTTAAGTGTAAACTTTTGCCAAGGAGTAAGAAAAGTAATGTGTTACTGTTGAAATAAGTAACGAGCAGTGGCGAACCGTGGCTATTTAGAGCTAGGCCCTCTATTGGCTCAGTTGCGGAAAAAACATCTGTCATACGTATAGATAAAGAACTCGAATGCCTGTGTATACAGAGCATGACTTGAGACCTTTCTTTTGCAGACCTATGTAGGAGAAGCAGTTATTTGATGACAGAGTCCTAAGCCACGCCTGGCCTGTGGCTCACAGAAGCAGCACACGTACACAATGGTTGCAAATATTGATACAAGAAAATACGGTTGCGTCATTTCAAAGAAACATTTGCCAAAACAAACAGTCACTCAAATAGTGGTGTAATAAATTCAACCACACAGCTACTCACATTGTTTCAAGACCGCGGACAGTATATCCTGTCAAAGAGAAAAAAGTTGCGCTGTATTCGATGTTCTATCTCCAGCATGCAACATAAACAAATGCACCACAACACGAAATGTCACGTACCCAGTACTTCCAATTACAACGTCATTACCTTTGTTTGTACCACACAACCAGTGATCTAAAGCTGAAATAATATTTTACACATTGTATTCAAAATTATATGAACGAGAGAGCAACAAAAAAATAATCTGTAGATGAAAACAAAAAGGCCACTCACCATTATGATTATCGTTTAAAAACCAAGTCCATTCTCCTGTCCTTCTTTATGAAATGGGCAATGGCAGGTTCTTATAGCTTGTCTTTTGATTTTAAATCCAAAATAACTTATTTTTTCGATTGGGATCAAAGCCAGGGCTGAAAGTCGGGCCTGTCCAGTGGTGTTCCTGGAATATGTCTCAATCCTTTTTAGTGCAGAATATGTTCTTTCTGCTGATGCAGTGGACACTGTAATGGTCAAAACTAGACAGGTAAGCAGATATAATTGCTGCAAACTATCAATTAGTCTCTTCTGCTGGAGAAAGTGGGGGAGACCAGCCGAGCTCTTACCCTCGAACTCAGACATTGAGAACATAACGGTGAGTTCTGTTTTAAGCAACGGCAAATCAAAATTAGATTCATAGCTTTCCTCGAGACATGAGAACGCAGCATTTGGAAAGTTTGCCGTATCCTTATATATTGGGAACTCCTTGTGGGTCAAGGATGGCAAGGAAAATGAACTTTTCATGGTCATTGAACCTGTTTCTTAGCTGAGTGACAATGTTGTCGATGATCACACTGTGTAGCTATTGGTACTGTCCGCGAACATCTCCTTGCATATGTGTCCCACGCCCCCTTGGAACTCTGGTCTCACTCACAGTGTCCTCGGAGATGGAATCAAATGTTCCTTTTAAGTTTTAGTGGTGTTTGCAGAAGTCGTCTACCCTGGACAATCAGAACTGCATGTCAAACTCCCTGTTCTGCAATATTCCAAACAGCACGTCGGAGTATGGAAATATGGAGTAGAACGCGGATAGCAGGAAGCAGAACTCAAAGCTTGTCAGGTGCATCGTGTATCCATCTGCGCTGTGAACGGTGTCTTCATCAAAGTCATCGCGATGGTTCACTTTGTATTCAAATAGTTCAATGAGTTCCACCTTTTTTCATACACAGTGCAAACTCACGGTGAGGATAAGTTCCATCGTGTTGGCGCCACTCTGGGTAGTCGTCACTGGCATATTTCATCCAGTAGTTTTGTTCGTTTGACAGATCTTGAGAAAAGCACTGCTAGGCCACCAAGATGAGAGAAAAAAATATGCATTCTTTTAGTTTACCAGCACCTTGTGACATCACCAGATTAGGAGTGTGTGCATAGCAATGAATGAACAGAGCTTGCAGGATAGTTTCTTTCACCTTGGCTTGTACTCCGTTTATACCAGAGGCCATGACTCATGTTAACACTGTGCCACAACTTTGGCCATGCATTCACACTCCCCTAAAAAGCTGATTATTCGGGCAGCAACCACTTCTGCCCATTTATTCTCAGTTACTTCCTCAAATTTGAAAAACCTTTCCTTCAAACCCCCATCGGTACTGTAACACAACACATAAGATATTTGGGCTACATTACTGATGTCTGTCGTCTCGTCAGCCATGATGGTTACAAAGGGGATTTTCTTCAATTCTTCCTTCATAACATCTGTCAGTACATTCGCGACCGCATGTATCAGGTCATTTTGGATTTTTCTGGAAGTGCCTGTGAACGCGGTAGCTGTAGCCAAATGCCAGTTTAAACTCACTGTAGCTTGCAGGTGTGAAGTTGAGTTTTGTGTCGAAGTGCTGACTTTGTCAAACAGGCAAAATCTTTGAAACCAGAAATCCAGGTTGAGCTATTATTGGTGCTGAAGAGTAGGCAATTCCAACATTAAAGCTTTTTTGTCATGGTCAACATGGTTATCCACGGATAGCGCTCAGAATTGTTTACTTGAAAATGCCTTTCAAAACTCTTTCCTCGTTGCGCCAAATTAGGCAGTGCAAGAGTTGGTCTCCCGTTCTGTACAAGATGTAACCTTTCATTAAAAGTTAGTCTTGAAAAGGGCGATGCTAACAATTTAGCCACCACATCGTCCTCGATTACTCTCTCTGCAGTTGCCATCGCCATCGTTGCATACACTCACTGCAAAAAGCTAGCCGACTAGCTAGGCTCAAGCGTGAGAAAACAAGATAAGGCTCGCTATTGGCCTTGAGGCATCATACAATTGTAACACCTATTTCAAGACAATTTGTGATTGGTTGATTCTACTGTCATTCCAAAATGCTGCTCTAATTGAAATCAGTGTCAATGACGTTGGCTGGTGCCTTCTATTCAAAGCCTGAGGGCCTACCCAATGAGCGTTGAACCCAGCAAGATTATTTCTACCAAGAGACTACCAAAGAAAAATTCTGATTGGATATATGAACCATTCTTTTTCTAACACAAACTGAAGATATTCAATAGGAAGATCATTACAGTTAAGACAAAAAAGGATTAAATCAATAAAAACTTCTAATCTATAAAAACAAACTCAGCAAAAAACGAAATGTCCTCTCACTGTCAACTACATTTATTTTCAGCAAACTTAACATGCAGAAACATTTGTATGAACATAACAAGATTCAACAACTGAAACATGAACTGAACAAGTTCCACAGACATGTGACTAACAAAAATTTAATAATGTGTCCCTGAACAAAGGAGGGGCAAAATCAAACGGTCAGTATCTGGTGTGGCCACCAGCTGCATTAAGTACTGCAGTGCATCTCCTCCTCATGGACAGCACCAGATTTGCCAGTTCGTGCTGTGAGATGTTACCCCTCTCTTCCACCAAGGCAGCTACAAGTTCCTGGACATTTCTGGGGGGAATGGCCCTAACCCTCACCCTCTGATCCAATAGGTTCCAGACCTGCTCAATGGGATTGAGATCCGGGCTCTTCGCTGGCCATGGCAGAACACTGACATTCCTGTCTTGCAGAAAATCATGCATAGAACGAGCAGTATGGCTGGTGGCATTGTCATGCTGGAAGGTCATGTCAGGATGAGCCTGCAGGAAGGGTACCACATGAGGGAGGAGAATGTCTTCCCTGTAAGGCACAGCGCTGAGATTGCCTGCAATGACAACAAGCTCAGTCCGATGATGCTGTGACACACCGCCCCAGACCATAACGGACCCTCCACCTCCAAATAGATCCTGCTCCAGAGTACACACCTCGTAGTAACGCTCATTCCTTCGACGATAAACTCAAATCCTACCTCGTCGGAGAAGGACACTTTTTGCCAGTCCTGTCTGTTCCAGCGACGGTGGGTTTGTGCCCATAGGCAATGTTGTTACCGGTGATGTCTGGTGAGGACCTTACAACAGGCCTACAAGCCCTCAGTCCAGCCTCTCTCGGCCTATTGCGGACAGTCTGAGCACTGATGGAGGGATTGTGCATTCCTGGTGTAACTCGGGCAGTTGTTGCCATCCTGTACCTATAAACCTGTTCCGCAGGTGTGATGTCCGGATGTACCGATCCTGTGCAGATGCTGTTACACATGGTCTGCCACTGCGAGGACCATCAGCTGTCTCCCTGTAACGCTGTCGTGGGCGTCACACAGTACGGACATTGCAATTTATTGTCCTGGCCACATCTGCAGTCCTCATGCCTCCTTGCAGCATGCCTAAGGCACGTTCACAGAGATGAGCAGGGACCATGGGCATCTTTCTTTTGGTGTTTTTCAGAGTCAGTAGAAAGGCCTCTTTACTGTTCTGAGTTTTCATAACTGTGACCTTAATTGCTTACCGTCTGTAAGCTGTTAGTGTCTTAACGACCGTTCCACAGGTGCATGTTCATTAATTGTTTATAGTTCATTGAACAAGCATGGGAAACAGTGTTTGAACCCTTTGCAATGAAGATCTGGGAAGTTATTTGGATTTTTACAAATGATCTTTTGAAAGACAAGGTCCTACAAAAGGGATTTTCTACCTATACTTATGCCCTTAGGTTCCCCACTGGTAACGAGTAGTAGGTCAAATATGACTTTCTTTGAGTAATGACCCCAACACTGATTTGCTCTCTTTTGTTGTTTTCAGTGAACCATTTTGTTCAAGTCCTGCCTTTTTGGGGGAGAGGCAGTGGAAATCCAAGACACAGGTTGACACGAAGCCACTTGAAATGAGGTTGACTGACCTGGGAAGGGGGCACAAAGCCAGCATCAAATGAAAGAAATGAAAAGAAAGAGAAAAACTTATTAGATGTACTGAATCATTTTACTTTGTAGCCAACAGGGATTGGACACCGAGTGAAATCAGACTGTGGGGCACAATGTGTTTTCACACTTGGTCCCTTTCAGCCAATTGTTGTGCAATGTGAGTGCTCCAAAATAACTCTGATCTCTCAAAAGAGCCCTGGTAACAAACTGAACTGAGAATCTTGAGAGGTGGTCTGAGTTTGGTTCACTTGAACTCTGTTTTAGTGCAATGTGAACACAAAGCTCGCCAGGTTCACTTATAATTATTCCCACACCAAGGAATAGGCTACTGCTGTAAATATGCAGGTTTGCGATGCAATTTGGAGTACATTATTTTCAATTAAAGCATTATTTAATCTACAATTCTTATTCTGCCATTTATCCTGTAACCAGTCATTTTTACATGTGAATATTACATTTTGATTATACTTTGTCTTATTTTTTAACTAAATGCAAACTACTATTAGCTTCCAAAATGTACACCGAGTATACAAAACATTGCTCTTTCCATGACATAGGTGGATCCAGGTGAAATCTTTAATCCTTTATTGATGTCAATTGTTAAGTCCATTTCAGATCAGTGTAGATGAAGGGGAGGATAGAGGTTAAATCATAATTTTTAAGCCTTGAGACAATTGAGACATTGATTGTGTATGTGTGCCATTCAGAGGGTAAATGGGCAAAATAAAAAATTGAAGTGCCTTTGTGTCAAGAACTGCAATGCTTCACACTCAACAGTTTCCCGTGTGTATCAAGAATGGTCCATCACCCAATGTACATCCAGCCAACTTGACACAACTGTAGGAAGCATTGGTGTCAACATGGTTCGGCATCCCTGTGGAATGCTTTTGAGACCTTGTAGAGTCCATGCCCAATGAATTGAAGGGGTTCTGAGGGTAAAATGTTTTTAGAATGACACAAATATACATTTTCACAAAGTCTGCTGCCTCAGTTTGTATTATGGCAATTTGCATATACTCCAGAATGTTATGAGGAGTGATCAGATGAATTGCAAGTAATTGCAAAGTCCCTCTTTGCAATTCAAATGAACTGAATCCCCCAAAAACATGTCCACTGCATTTCAGCCCTGCGACAAAAGGACCAGCGGACATCATGTCAGTGATTCTCTTGTTATCACAGGTGTGAGTGTTGATGAGGACAAGGCTGGAGATCACTCTGTCATGCTGATTGAGTTTGAATAACCGACTGGAAGCTTCAAAAGGAGGGTGGTGCTTGGAATCATTGTTCTTCGTCTGTCAACCATGGTTACCTGCGAGGAAACACGTGCTGTCATCATTGCTTTGCACAAATAGGGCTTCACAGGCAAGGATATTGCTGCCAGTAAGATTGCACCTAAATCAACCATTTATCGGTTCATCAATAACTTCTAGGAGAGCGGTTCAATTGTTGTAAAGAAGGCTTCAGGGCGCCCAAGAAAGTCCAGCAAGCGCCAGGACCATCTCCTAGTTTATTCAGCTGCGGAATCGAGGCACCACCAGTACAGAGCTTGCTCAGGAATGGCAGCAGGCAGGTATGAGTGCATCTGCACGCACAGTGAGGCAAAGAATTTTGGAGGATGGCCTGGTGTCAAGAAGGGCAGCAAAGAAGCCACTTCTCTCCAGGAAAAACATCAGGCAGACTAATATTCTGAAAAGTTACAGGGATTGGACTGCTGAGGACTGGGGTAAAGTGTTTTTCTCTGATGAATCCCCTTTCCGATTGTTTGGGGCATCCGGAAAAAAGCTTGTCCAGAGAAGACAAGGTGAGCGCTACCATCAGTCCTGTGTTATGCCAACAGTAAAGCACCTTGAGACCATTCATGTGTGGGGTAGCTTCTCAGCCAAGGGAGTGGGCTCACTCACCATTTTGCCTAAGAACACAGCCATGAATAAAGAATGGTACCAACACATCCTCCGAGACCAACTTCTCCCAACCATCCAGGAACAGTTTGGTGACAAACAATGCCTTTTCCAGCATGATGGAGCACCTTGCCATAAGGAAAAAGTGATAACTAAGTGGCTCGGGGAACAAAACATCAATATTTTGGGTCCATGGCCAGGAAACTCCCCAGACCTTAATCCCATTGAGAACTTGTGGTCAATACTCAAGAAGCGGGTGGACAAAGAAAACCCCACCAATTCTGACAAACTCCAAACATTGATTATGCAAGAATGGGCTGTCATCAGTCAGGATGTGGCCCAGAAGTTAATTGACAGCATGCCAGGGCGGATTGCAGAGGTCTTGAAAAAGAAGGGTCAACACTGCAAATATTGACTCTTTGCATCAACTTCATGTAATTGTCAATAATGAAATGCTTGTAATTATACTTCAGTATTCCATAGTAACATCTGACAAAAATATCTAAAGACACTGAAGCAGCAAACCTTTTGAAAATTAATATTTGTGTCATTCTCAAAACTTTTGGCCACGACTGTACATCCCTGGCTGTTCTAATCGTATGGCTTGTCCTGCACTGTGTATTTACCCAGAGTTAATGCATAGCGATGTGAACGCAAAGAGTACTCGCACCACAAAAATGTTGAAGGGAGCTGGCAAGAAGGCTGAGTCCTAATTTAACGGCAAGGGCAGTATGAATATAAAGACAGCAGTTATTTTTTTCACCCCAGAGTTCACTTTCAAGTGAACTGAGATTGGTTATTTTACAGTTTTTCCCAATTGTTCACACACTAAACTGGTCCATGAGACACAATGACCCAAACGTGTCACTCATTTAGCAGAACCATATACAAAATCTGCAATACTACTGGCACATGTTTTGATTTACGCTCAGTTTGCAATTCTATAACTGTCACGCCCTGACCTTAGAGATCTGTTTTATTTCTCTATTTGGTTAGGTCAAGGTGTGATGTTGGGTGGGCATTCTGTTTCTTTATTTCTATGTTTTGGCCGGGTATGGTTCTCAATCAGGGACAGCTGTCTATCGCTGTCTCTGATTGGGAATCATACTTAGGTAGCCCTTTTTCCCTCCTTTCAGTGTGGGTAATTGACTTGTGTTAGTGGCACTTAGGCCTGTTAAGCTTCCCGGTCGTTTTGTATTGTTTATTGTATTTGTTGGCAACATTTCTAATAAAGAGGAATATGTACTCTCACCACGCTGCACCTTGGTCCGCTTCTTACGACGCCCGTAACAATAACAAATTTGGCAAAACATTTGGTAAAACACAACACAAAACCTCTACCTTTGGCAAAACCTTCACAACTAAAATATTGTGTGAAAAAAAAAAAAAAAAACGCTGTTCAACAAGCTAAGCTCAATTACCAACTGATCACTTTCACTCTTTACATATGCAAACAGTAATTGCGTAAATGTTCACTTTGCAATCAGACCTTTGGTATGGATAAAAAGGCCACAGAGAGAGGTGGAGGTGGAGGAAGACCATGATCAAGGAGACCTTGAGAGAGGCTGAGCAGAGAGTGCAGCCCAATCTGAGCCGCTTCACCGTAGCATCCATCATCCGGACATTCCAAAATGAGAATAGGTATGTACTGCAGACATTGGACCTATCTACTACTTTTACTACTTGACAGTAGTACAACATAAAGCAGAGTAAAGAATGTTGATTCCATTACATATTGTAAATGTTTCATGTAATACTGTATGTTTGAAATTGGGAGCTTTTCTACTCTGTGACATGTTTATATTGTATTACTGTAGTGTTTACTGTACTGTATGCTATTTTGTTTGGTAGAACACGTCTATTTACAGACAAACAGGAGGCTGCCATTGTGCAACTGGTAGTTTAAAATAATGCCATAAGACTGCGGGAAATCCAACAACAGACTATTGAAAACCCTGCCATTATCCATAACATCAGAGTAGCTATAAACCATAGCCCACATCCTTAAGAATCTACTGAGTCCCAATCTGAATTCCCAAAGAGTGAAGGATAAACGGTATGAATACAGGTATGTGCAAGTAGGTCATTTACTAGTATTACACTCTTGAAACTTTAGAGACTCATTGATATTGCCAGTGAAATTTACTATACAGCATTTTACAGTATTTATTGTAATTTCATAGAATCATGGAGTTTGATGCAAGTCCCATCCCCCAGGAACTCATATTCATAGATGAGGCTGGATTCAATTTAGCGAAGACGGGGAAGAAAGGAAGGAACATCATTGTTCAACGTGCCATCATTGAGGTACCTGGCCAGCGCGGGAGAAATGTCACCATATGCACAGTTATGAGCCACAATGGGGTCCTCCACCGCCATCCCACCCTAAGGACCATACAACTGTGCCCATCTCCTCAATTTCCTGAACACCTTACATGACAATCTTTTTCAGACAGAGCAGAGAGGGCCAGGTGATCCTGAGCAGCAAATGTTTGTTCTAATTTGGGACAACTAGAGTTTCCATCTGGTTCCATGACCATCCCAGGTTTACAATTCTCTATCTCCCAACATATTCCCCATTTCTCAACCCCATTGAGGAGTTGTTTTCAGCATGGCGGTGGAAGGGGAATGATCGCAAATCCCATGAACGTATGGCCCTTCTCCAGGCATTTGAAGAGACCTGTGGTGACATTCCAGCAGAGTCCTGTCAGGGGTGGATGCGTCATGCCAGAAGATATTTCCCCAGCTGTCTGGACAAGGAGAATATTGCCTATGATGTTGGTGAAAATCTGCAGCTGGACCAAAACAAAAGACATGACTGATTTTGTTTTCGCAATGGATTATTGTTTCTTGATTTAGATTTTACTGTATTTTAAGTGTTTTTACAAGTTTCTTTATCTAATGAGTAAAGCATACAATACAGTAGTACAAAAAGGCTTATTTTTCTTCCCTTGAATATGCTAAATATATTTACTGTATGTTTGCATTTTTAGTTAATGTGTGTTTGACATGTATTGAGTCATATTGAAATATAAAACTAACATTTTTGCATTTGTGTTCCTTTCTTGTTTGAGTACACACAGACACTACGCAGTATAACAACAAAATCTTAGTCTTTACACTAAAATAGGTTCTGATAGTATTGTTTTGAATATGTCACATTAGAGTATTCTCGGTTGTCACTAAGTTAGATTCATTTGATGTGTGTGTGTGTGTGTGTGTGTGTGTGTGTGTGTGTGTCATATGTATGCATAGTTTCATTTTGAGCAGGGAGTACATTTTGAGAAAATGTAAAAGCTGATGCAAATGATCTTAAACGAGTGCAGTTAGTAAACTGAAGAGCATGGAAAAGGTTAAGAGCATAATGTCTCTGCTCCTCATTTCTAACCCTCACCAAATGATTCCTTTACAGCAGGGTGACTCGTTCCTCTGATGTTCCAGGTGGGCATGGCAATGTGTGTACTTCTTCATTGCTCACACCCCCAAATAACAATCCATAACAATATATTATAAATATAATGATAATATACTGTATATATATAAATTCCATTAATGGTTGACCATTAATGGAATTTATTATGTCTGTGCAAATACAAAAATCCTTTCAAATCCATATAATTATCTACTGTCTGCCTGTTATATTCAATATGTTTCACCATATCATAAAGTACATGTCATTTTACCTGGTATTCTAAGCATATAAACTGTAAAACACTTTAATTTAAGAGCATCTGAATAGTTTTATTAATATTTCATATCAGTCCTCATGTAAACATTATAAGTAAATTAAGCAGACATAATGTAAATTAATGTATATATTTTTTATGTTTTAAAAGTCTAATACCAATACAAAATATGTTTACTCTAATTGGGCAACCCAACCAGCTGGTTTAGATGTTTGATATGCATTATCTATCAAAGTTTAAGTAATGCAAATAAAACATTTATGGATTATACTGAGGCGAAATACAAATATTTTCCTGATAATTTTTTCTTGTTGTGCCAGTTAAAGGGTTAATGGTCTTTCTCCTCAGTAACCCAATCTATTTCTACACCCCTACAGTCACTTTTAACTGCAATTTGATTTTGAAACATTGAAAGGGATTTACTTTGTCACTTGTCTGTCCTGCCTCTGAATACTTTGGCTTGCAGTGTTGGCACATTGTACAATAGAGGTAATATTTGTGACAATGATATCCTTTACAGTGCTAAAGAACATATGTGAAACGTTATGTTGTGTCTTTACACTACCTATCTACAGCTGAACATGCAATTAAAATAGTTCATACTTTACCCTACGTTCTGTATCCCAAAATTCTCTTACTCTGCAATGTAGGTCCACCTGTCCATGATGCAATATCCTGAGTCGTTTTTATAAAAAAAATATATATATATTCTATCAATGTATTCCTAATAATGTAATAATCACTTTTTTCAGTTCCACAGTGTAATGTCTCACGTACTTTTTTCTGTTCTCTGTATGACTGCGTGGCTTTCTGGGGAAATGGTTGCTGTGTTGGATTGTACATGCCCAGCCTACTCAGCTGCCTCAATTAAAACTAGGAATGTGCATAGGACTTATTTCTCCTTAGATTATTCTCATATTTAGTCAACTAGACCTGTTTGTATTTTCGGGTGGCAACATCACATTTTTGCCAGAAGCAGATACTATAAAAGTAAGAAGATGTTTGGTGACAACACCGGAAGTGTGCAGAGACAGGAGTTTAGGTAATAAAATACTACAGTCTGAAAATCCCACTTAAATTGCAAGTAAACATTTACAGCTCTAGCCGATAGAGGATTTTTATCTGTTAGACTATTGAGAGGTTATGTTATGAAACCTCTTTTCATATTAAAATGTTGACCGTCATTAAATGATAAGCATACTTGGCATGAACAGTGATGCGTGTGCATTATCACTGAATTGTTGTACAATTGGGATGGATTCAATGAACACTTTGTTCAGCAGTCCTCTGAGCAAATCATTTCCAATTATGACCTTCCATAAATGTAATAACAGCATATTGTTGCTTGGGAGAAAAAGGAGCAACACAGCATTTCTCCAAATAAAAATGCCTCTGACCATTACCATATTTGCTTGCAATTGTCATGCATCCACATACTGAAACAGGCGCAATTTACAAGAACATGGTGATTTTCAACACGCATTCAAATGTAATAATCGCACTTCTTTCAATTGGAAATAGACTTGAGAATAATTACAAAGATGAGAAAGAAATAGAGAGTTAGAGATACAAAGAGAAAAAAAATAAAGGGAGAGACCGACAGAGGCAGAGATGGAGAGAAGAGAGAGAGAGATTTGTAGTTAATTTAAGAAATAAAATATGGGTAATAGAGGACAGACAATTGCGATATATGGAGCTGAAAATAAACAGTCAGGCTGAGTACAATCTTATCAGGAAGTGGCTATAAACTGAATCTGACCCATTTATCACTTGACAGAATAGATCAGGTTTTGATACCGCGCTGAGACAAAATGGTCAATAGGTTCAAACTAAATATAAAACGGGAGAAAGATGAACAAGACATTTTAATCTTGAGGTAGGCTTTTGACTAGATCAATCTTATAACCAATACTAATGTTGAAATCTGAAGTTAGCAACTAGTAGCAAATAATACCTGACTATGGTGATTTGCTATGCCTTCATATACAGTATGCTACTTAAAGAAGAATGAATCAACTAATGAGTGTGTGTATAAAGTTCAGGACCTAACTAAGTACATACACATCTGTAAAAGACTCACTGACCATCCAGAACTTGGAACTTTAGCAGATTCATCTCCTTAAAAAAGTTTCAGCCGAGATAGAGGAACTGCACAGATGGTTGTTAACTCTCCGCGAGCAACATGGGACAATTAGCATGTGAATTGATGATGATGCAGGCTCAGTGCTAATTGGAGGCTGGTAAATGAATGCAATTTCTCCCTACATCTCAGTGGGCAGAAACATCAGGTAGCAGTGTTATAAGTCTATTTCCATAACCAGCTCTGGCAGCATATAATAGGTTGATCATATGCGATGTGCAGCCAATCTGCACCTCGACCAGGAGCACTAATCACACACAGATTGCATTAGTGAGGCAGGATTTGGCTTTAAAATAATTAACAAGCGACATTGTCCCATTTTACTCTCTGGGTCTGTCCAGGAGACAACGATTCTAATGTTTGGGGAATGGAAACTAATCTTTGGAGATGACATTTTTATAGAATATGACATTCCCTGTACTGCCAGTCATCTGCCCCCATCTCTATTTGAGTAAATGCTTGTTCACACCACATATGAAAGCAAACCCAGGTTTGAAGCAATTTGACGCCAGACACTTCAAAAGTAATGCATATTGATGCCACTGCGTATCCCCACTCCAGCAATCTTATGAATGCATTTGGTAGTCTTCCAAATCTCATACATGAAGTAACATTTTCCCATTTGGAGACAAAGTGTGTGCGTGTGTCTTCAATAATTTAAGGTATGATGGAATATCAGTACAGGCGACAGATGTTTGAATAAGTGTGCACGCGTTCAGGTAGCGCCTGCAGAGCAGATGTTTGAACCGCTTGACAACACAAAGCTCCATTTATAACCTGCTCTTAACTGGCTCCTCTGTCTATAGTAACTCCTTCTTCAAGTTTAAATTAACATCTGCTGCTGCTCATGCATTCCTGACCATAGCATGTATTTATGTTAGGAATACTTAGTGTAAGTGTAAAAACTGTAAGGTGATCAATGTGCCCATTGCTGTTCACCTTCATTGTAAAGCATCTATAGCACACATTGCTGTTCACCTTTATTGTAAAGCACCTATAGCACCCATTGCTGTTCACCTTTATTGTAAAGCATCTATAGCACACATTGCTGTTCACCTTTATTGTAAAGCACCTATAGCACCCATTGCTGTTCATCTTTATTGTAAAGCACCTATAGCACCCATTGCTGTTCACCTTTATTGTAACGCATCTATAGCACACATTGCTGTTCACCTTTATTGTAAAACACCTATAGCACCCATTGCTGTTCACCTTTATTGTAAAGCATCTATAGCACACATTGCTGTTCACCTTTATTGTAAAGCACCTATAACGCCCATTGCTGTTCACCTTCATTGTAAAGCACCTATAACGCCCATTGCTGTTCCCCTTCACTGTCAACTCAGGATTGAAGTGACCAATGTAGCTGAATGAAGCTGGAGTGTGTATTTTTTTATCCCAAATACATTCTCTACACTACAGAAGGTGGGGGATCTGTTTGGGGAATCCATCTCATACAGTACAATGGATATGCTACATGGTTTGTCATCACACTTTCATTTAACTGATGATATTATGTAGTTGTAAAGGATGTCACGCTGCTTTCTTAGCGAGGAACACTTCCTCCTGACTCAGCTCATGAAGCTTGATTCGAGGACATATGCCTTGCCAGCACATTATGACCCTCCTCCTGAAGCATCTTACCAGTGTTCTACATTCACCCCTGAAACTTACTCAACAGCAACCCCAGCGTTGAGCTAAGCGCAACTGTAGATCCGGGTCACAGCTCAACTGTAAAGGACGTCACGCTGCTTGATTGGCGAGTACCACTTCCTCCTGATAAGTCTCGTGCCGAGGATCGAACCTGGGACCTCTGCCGCCTGACGTGTCTTACCAGTCAGCCCATGCGAAAAACTAGTTATGCGTAAATGGAGACACACATCCCAGTTTCACACATCCCCATGTGCTACATAGTGTCATGACTGTCCTGATCAGGTCAGGTTACAGGAGACCACAACCCTACAGATTATCTCTCAACCCCAACAGAGGAGGAGCGATCTAGGGGTCTGAAGATGTGGGGGTTTTATGAACCCTCACGCCCCTGGTAAATCTCAGGCCACAGTTACTATGGAGAAGCAGCCTCAGAACATTAAATATGAAATAAAGGGACTTTGGAACAATTGTTTCCGTCAGCCACAATGGTGGTCATGACGATAGATGGAATATGAAAATGTATTTCATTTTTGTTTTGTTATTAAAGGTTAATAGATGACGTTATTACGAAAACCTTGTAATGTGAAGAGTTTTCCTAGTATATGTTTGATGTTTATTCATTATACGTTGTGTGGAAAATGTCCAAATCAAAGGGAATGTTGTGGTAAAGATGAAATTTTAAGTTGTCTAAAATTGGATTTGAGAAAAACCTAGATCTTGCTCTTAACCTCTTGAACCTCTGGGGGCAGTATTTCATTTTTGGATGAAAAACGTTCCCGTATTAAACAAGATATTTTGTCACGAAAAGATGCTCGACTATGCATATAATTGACAGCTTTGGAAATAAAACACTCTGACGTTTCCAAAACTGCAACGATATTGTCTGTGAGTGCCACAGAACTAATGCTACAGGCGAAACCAAGATGAAATTTCATACAGGAAGTGAGCCAGATTTTGGAGGCGCTGTGTTCCAATGTCTCCTTATATGGCTGTGAATGCGCAAGGAATGAGCCTACACTTTCTGTCGTTTCCCCAAGGTGTTTGCAGCATTGTGACGTATTTGTAGGCATATCATTGGAAAATTGTCCATAAGAGACTACATTTACCAGGTGTCCGCTCGGTGTCCTCCGTCGAAACTATTGCGTAATCTCCAGGTGCGTGCATTTTTCCATTTTGAACAGAGGAGAAACCAAACTGCAACGAGTGATTTATCATCGAATAGATATGTGAAAAACACCTTGAGGATTGATTCTAAACAACGTTTGCCATGTTTCTGTCGATATTATGGAGTTAATTTGGAAAAAAGTTTGCGCTGTAATGACTGAATTTTCTGGGGGTTTTCTTAGCCAAACGTGATGAACAAAACGGAGCGATTTCTCCTACACAAATAATCTTTTTGGAAAAACTGAACATTTGCTATCTGAGAGTCTCCTCATTGAAAACATCTGAAGGTCTTCAGAGGTAAATTATTTTATTTGAATGCTTTTCTTGTTTTTGTGAAAATGTTGCCTGCTGAATGCTAGGCTTAATGCTATGCTAGCTATCAATACTCTTACACAAATGCTTGTGTAGCTATGGTTGAAAAGCATTTTTTGAAAATCTGAGATGACAGTGTTGTTAACAAAAGGCTAAGCTTGTGAGCCAATATATTTATTTCATTTCATTTGCGATTTTCATGAATAGTTAACGTTGCGTTATGGTAATGAGCTTGATGCTATAATTACGCTCCCGGATACGGGATTGCTCGTCGCAACAGGTTAACTTGGTACGCCCAGAGAATTGCCCTAAAGGCGGTTAAGCCCACTTCTGACACGAGGGTATAAAACCTGTGAGTAAAGAATTTACAGATAAGACTATGTGACCCAAGCTGCAGCCAAGGTCTAAAAAGTCAACGAACCCAGAACGCAACACAAGTTTGAAGACAAAGAAATATTTTTTCTTCCCAACCAAGGATGATTAGCTGTGTCTAAGCGGGTGAATTCAAGCCGGACCTCCTAGCATCCAATCCCAGCGAATCGTGGTATCTAAACGGTTTCATTCCTATGCTGTGAGCTCTGAGCTACAGAGCTGTCTGTCATCAGGGGGAGGGAACAGACTCCTAAGCCAAAAGGACACTGACATCGTGAGGATGACCAGAAAGGTGCGCCGGAGAAGTGTGTCATCGAGCAGCCTGAACGGTCCACGCAGAGAATCCTCTGAGATCTTCCCTACGTAATTACATCATTATATTCTGACCCATAAGAGCAGCAGTTTGGGGCAAGGCTAGGGTTGTCACGGTCTGACCTTAGTTCCTTTGTTTTGTCTTTTGTTTTAGTATGGTCAGGGCGTGAGTTGGGTGGGTTGTCTATGTTCGTTTTCTATGATTTGCCATTTCTGTGTTTGGCCTGGTATGGTTCTCAATCAGAGGCAGCTGTCAATCGTTGTCTCTGATTGAGAACCATATTTAGGGAGCCTGGTTTCTATTGTGTTTTGGTGGGTGATTATTTTCTGTTTTGTGTGTCATCACTAGACAGGACTGTTTCGTTTGTTTGTTCTTCCTAGTTGTTATTTTGTTTAGTGTTCAGTTTTGATTATAATAAAAATCATGAACACTTACCACGCTGTACCTTGGTCCTCATCTTCTTCCACCGTCGGCCGTTACAAGGGTTAGAATAGCATAGCTGACAAATTCACCCAAATGTATATTTCTCTTGTGTACTTTCTTTTTTCGCTCTCTCTTTGAAATCCCCATTTTGGGTAACACGCGCCATAGTGTGTTGGCCCGTTATACTAAGTTTTAATCAATAGCCTATAATGTGTTTTGTCTGTGTATCTTTTATCATAGTTTGAGCTTTTTAGTAAATAAATATTCAACTAAGATTGGTGTGGTACGAACTCATTGGTGAGACCCGGGTCAGTGCAGATTCACGGATTATACGACGTTCAGAACGAGACTGTAGAGGCAACTGGTTAATTAGCTGCTGTTGTAAAATTGATATTCTTTGAGTTAATTTGGGAAATAAAAACTCAATAAAAACTTGTTTTCCCATGGTGCCCCAGGTTAATGAGATAATAATTGCTTGATTCAGTTAATCACGCAATTACAAACTTTTAATCATTCGATGAACAACAGTCGTCACATTAACTAATACAACGTCACGACAATAGTCAAAGCAAAATAGGTGAGCCAGGACTAATGCACAAACACCGGAAAACGAACAACTCTGACATTCCACTTTCGACTGAGTATTGCTCAATTAACATTATTGTTTATTTATCCTGATTGTGCCTGTGGCTGGCAGTCGAGCCACTTGGGAAGACTGGCCTGGGAATCTTTCCTTTGCTAAGCAGCCTGGCATTTCTCAGAGCTCACGGTTCCCTCCAGGAAACCAGCAGCAAGAAGCAGTAAATCAATAGGAGCGACGAGAGGGCAAATGACAACCCGTTTAGGTTGGCGGCCTACTTCGTTTCACAACATGTGGCCTGGCCTTCTAAACCAAATGCAGGGTCTCGGGGAGAAAATATTTCCCTGCACTAAATCAGATTTGGCGGCAGGTGGTCCAGGGGTTTGTGAGTGAGCTGCCTATACACTCCTGCTGCCGTGATAGTATAGCGGTTCCGAGAGAAAACACCATTTTTCATCGGCCACTGTTTTCCAAGCCTCCCTTTCCACCACAGCTCCATCAGTTCAATGGATCAATGATATTCACTTTGTCATGGTCTTTGTTCATCAGTCAACACAATGATAGCTTGATAAAGCACCATTTATCATAATACATCATCTACAGTGTTTAGGCTGCAGTGCATCATATTCGTACTCTACAGACTGGTGAACTGAAGTCATAAAATATGTTATTAATAGCCTAATAATGAGTTTTTTGAGTCTCACAATATGTATACAAATAATGAAGTTGTTGATTTACAACCATAACCATGATCTGCCATTCTAAGCTTATCTAAATATGGTATTGGCAGTAAATACAGTGTCTCTGTATTTCCAGAATGACTTTAAATGTATTTATGTAGTGTGAGTGAACATTACAGAGAAGACTTAGAGATGACCACCTCAAGTTTTAGGGTTCAATGGAAGGATAAGAGGGTGCTCCCCTTTTCCACACTAATATAGATTACCCTTTTACTTTTATTAAACCGGTGTGAAAGGACCATAACCCTCGGGGCTCAAATTGAGGCATGGGCGACAGAGGAGAAATAAATTCAAGCCATGTACCCAAATCCACAACAATTTGTCCTGAGCAGCAAAGTCACCCCAGAAAAAGAGGCATAAAAGCTAACTGAGGGATGAATAATGTATGTGAGGCAAAACTCGATTACATAAACGTTATTTATCTGATTGACTGGTGCTGTGGTGGCGAGGTTCAATTTCCGCTCCCTCGCTCACACTTCATAGCCTCTCACTCTGTGATCTACAGTATAATCTTTACATTTCAAGAAAGTGCAGGACCTTTTTTTCTCCCCCTCCCTCCCATTCCTTAAAGTTGTTTCCTGTCGCTGTCTCAAAGACCCCCTGTTATATTGATCATATGCAAATGAACCTAACAGCAAATAGCATCATCATGTTCCTCTCATTTTCCTTGAACCTTAACAAAATTGCACCTCTACCATCTGGGAACATCTGGGAGATTTAACCTGTGTCTGCTTTTTTTTACTCCCGTACGGTTGTTATCAGTAACTCCTGAAATTAGCAGTTTAACAGAGGCAATCAAATCAATTAGAATACATTTACAGGTGCATATATAGGCCTATACTCTGGCCAAATTTGATAGGCGTTGAAGGCTTTGATTGGTAGAGAACAATTCAATCGCTATGTGATTGATGCATGTGGAAGTTACACTTGCAGTGTGTTATAGCCAGGAAGTAGCAGGACAAATTGGGATCTCAGCAAATACATTGTATGGTACAGTAGTGCCAGGCATCACCCTAAAAACTTCCCTCTGGATTAAGTTTTTTATGGAGTTGTTAATTAAGCTCTAATTTGTTGGAGTTGACAAACCTTGTTGAGTCATTTGCATAGATTTATGCTATAAATAGCAGCTCGATCCGCTGAGGACAAATGAAAGAATGGTGAAATGGAAACTTCTGATTGACCTTCGCAATATCAATTCTCCAGTGATCACATGATGCCAACAAATGATGCATACGCTCTGTACAAGTAAAATTAATTTCATTCTACACTGTAAAATGTGAAAATGAGTGGACCTCGGGAACTGGTGCACGGAATGAGCAGCAGTACCGGGGGTATCTGTGACAAATGCAAAGATTGTGGGAAGTTATTTGCAAGAAGATCAGAACTTCTCAAACATTATAAACTTGATAATAGGCATTATGGACGTGGTCATAAATACCCACGTACTTACTCAAATTTCACATTCAAGAATACTTTACGGAGCCATCTGTCAAGAAATCACCCTGCCCAAGTCTTATCTATGTTCACGTGCCATATCTTTCTACAGAAAGGGAATATTTTCAACATATTGGCCAACACCTGAAAAATCATGAGACTGCCCATACAAAACCAGCATTTACGAGAATTTCAAAACTCATAAATATAAATTGACATGCAGTGAATTACTTTAGAAACAAAGAGCCTTACTCATTCTGATGAATAATATTTTAACAGTGTTCCTGCTGACACTTTGGATGGGGAGGATATATCATGTAATGAAGGGAATTATTATGATCACCTCAATTTCTTGATATCCAATTGCGATCCAATTACGTTTTGGCTCATCGCTGCAACTTCTCAACGGGCTCCGAAACATGACCCACCAAACCTCGCTTCTTAACACCCGCCCGCTTAACCCGGAAGCCAGCGACACCAATGTGTCACAGGAAACAACTTTCATCTGACGACCGAAGTCAGCCTGCAGGCACCCGGCCTGACACAAGCAGTCACCAGAGTGCGATGAGCCAAGTAAAGCACCCACCAGCCAAACCTTCCCCTAATCCGGGCGCCCTATGGCGGCACACAATTGTGACACAGCCTGGGATCGAACCAAGGTCTGTAGTCTGTAGTGACGCCTCATGCACTGCGACACTCGGGAGGCAATGAAGTGAATTTCGATACGTGATTTGACAATGAAAGAAATTGAGCTATTAATTGCCACGGTCATTAAGTTAAAAAAATATATATTGTATCTAGTGCAGCTGTTGATGAGCTCCTGTAGGAGTTTCAGTATTTGATCAGTTCTGTATCTCTGCCTATTAAACACAAGACTATAACCCAAATATTATAGGATCACAGTTGCCAAGTTGACAAATCAGTTGTTCAAGAGATTGCCAATGACCTCTGCAAGTCAAACCCCATTCAAGTAGCGATAGGAGACAGAGGTCCACTCTTTACAGCTTAGAAACAAAAGGGGTATTATAAGAGCCACTTTAGTGTTGTAGAACCAGTATAATATGTACTTGATTCAAGAAATAAGAATTATTTCCAATATATTTCAATTTCAAAGTCATTGCAGCTAATTCTTAATTGTTATACTATTCTAGATAAGGCTGGCAATCTCAAGCAGCATGCCACAACGGAGACCTCCCGGACGCTCAGTAATCCCCCTACCAGCGGTGATTTTGTCCAGCTTTCCCGAGAACCCCACTTACCTCCTCCAGAGAACTATGCTGGGGATCCTGGAACCTACCGGGCGTTTCTTTCCTAGTGCTCCCTCATCTTTGAGCTGCAGCCCTCTTCGTTTCCTTCGGATCGTTCGAAGATAGTGTATGCCATAACGCTGATGTTTGGAAGGGTGCTCACCTGGGCTACGACGGTTTGGGAGCAACAATCCGCCATTTGCCTTCGTCTGGATGATTTCATGGCGGAGATGAGGAAGGTGTTCGATTCTCTGGTGTCCGGGAGAGAGGCTGCCCAAAAGCTACTTCTACTACGTCAAGACTCCCGCAGTGTGGCAGACTACGCGGTAGACTTTCGCAGATTGGCCACGGAAAATGCATGGAACCCAAAGTCCCTGTTCGACACCTTCCTTCGTGGATTATCAGAGGAGATTATAGACGAGCTCGCAGCTCGGGAGTTACTCTTGGACCTCGACTCCCTCATAGCCTTAACCATGAGGATCGATGGGCACCTATGGGAATGCAGGAGGGAAAGGAGGTCTGTTCTGGGCCACACTCCCTCGTCCACGACTGCTTTCTCGCCTCCGAAGAACCACGAGAGTTCCCGATGCCTGCATTCCCAAGAGGATCCGAATTCACCCGAGCCCCCTCGGGAATCACCGGGCAGGGCTAGATTGTCGCCTAAGGAATGATTATGTAGGCTCACTCACAGTACAGTTCCCATTAAGGAGTCATTGGCATGCAGGGCTTTCAAAATATGGGGCACTTCCTGGTTGGATTTTTATCTGGGTTTCACCTGTAACATCAGTTATGTTGCACTCACAGACAATATCTTTGCAGTTTTGGAAACGTCCTGAGTGTTTTCTATCCAAAGCTGTCAATTATATGCATAGTCGAGCATCTTGTCGGGACAAAATATCCCGTTTAAAACGGGAACGGTTTTTATCCAAAAATGAAAATACTGCCCCCTAGTTACAAAAGGTTAACCTGCGAGTGTCGGGCAATCACAGTGAGTCCATACAGTTTCTACATTGAATCTCCCCATGTTCCTGTTGTTTTGGGATTTTAATGGCTCCAGATGCACAACCCCATGATTGACTGGCCCACTGGTTCTATCCTGGGTTGGAGCCTGTTCTGCCACTCATATTGCCTTCAAGCTGCGCAGCCTGCCCTGGAAAATCCTCAGATTTCTCTGCCATTCCCACGGAGTAGCAGGACATCCTGGAGGTTTTCAGCAAGGCTCGCAGCACCTCCCTTCCTCCACATCGGCCCTACGATTGCGCCATTGACCTCTAGACATTTGGAATGCCTGGTTTGAATATGGGAAGGAGACGAGTGGAAGACAGCCTTCAACACGGCTAATGGACACTACGAGTACCTTGTCATGCCGTTTGGACTCACCAACGTCCCTGCAGTGTTCCAGGCTCTGGTCAACAATGTGCCCCGTGACATGCTGAATCGGTTTTTGTTTGTCTACCTCGACGACATCCTTGTTTTCTCCCGTTCTGCTCAAGGGCATGTCCTCAATGTCCGACAAGTCCTCCAGCACCTCCAGGAGAACCAATTGTTTGTGAAAGCTGGGAATTCCATCACTCCATTCTCTCTTTTCTTGGATATGTCATTGCTGAAGGGAACGTTCAGATGGATCCTGACAAGGCGAGAGCAGTGGTGGATTGGCCCCAACCCACCTCTAGAGTGCAGCTGCAGCGTTTTCTGGGATTTACTCATTTCTACCGTCGCTTCAGTAGGGGCTACAGCACCCTGGCTTTTCTCCTCTCAGCTGCCAACAGGGTGTTTTTTGGATCTTAAGCATTGTTTCACCGCTGCCCCCCTCCTCATCCATCCGGACCCGTCCTGTCAGTTTGTGGTGGAGGTTGACGCACGCCTCAGACGTTGGAGTGGGGGCCGTTTTGTCCCAACGTTCGACCCAGGAACAAAAGTTGCACACGTGCGCTTTCCTTTCTCATCGCCTGAATTCCGCTGAGAGGAACTGTGAAGTTGGTAATCGGGAGCTTCTTGCGGTCAAGATGGCACTGGAGGAGTGGAGGCGCTAGCTTGAAGGGGTAGAACACTCATTCTTAGTTTGGACTGCCCATAAGAATATTGAATATCTCCGCACCGTCAAACGCCTCAACTCTATACAGTCTTGTTGGGCTCTGTTATTCACTCGGTTTATCTTTACCATCACCTACTGAATGATAAGCCTGATGCTCTCTCTCGCCTTTATAGTTCTGTGGCTACTGTCAAGGCTCAGGAGAAGACACAGATGCAGACAGTTTCAAAGTAACAAAATATTATTACTCAAACAGGGGGGGGCAGGCAAACGACAGGTCAAGGGCAGGCAGAGGTCAGTAGTTCAGAGTAGAGTCCGAAAGGTACAGAACGGCAGATAGACTCAGGGTCAGCTCAGGCACAGGGTGGTATGGCAAGGTACACAATGACAGGCAGGCTCAGGGCCAGGACAGGCAGAATGGTCAAAACTGAGAAAGACAGAAAACAGGAACTAGAGACAGACAGGAGCACGGGGAAAAATGCTGGTAGGCTTGACGAAACAAACTGGCAAACTGGCATCCGACAACGTTTTTGGTGGCCCACTATGGTTTCTGACATCTCCACATTCATCGCTGCCTGCACTGTGTGTGCTCAGAACAAGACTCAGCGGCAAGCTCCGGCTGGCCTCTTTCAACCACTCCCTGTGCCTGATCGCTCCTGTTCCCATATATCACTGGACTTTGTCACTGGTCTCCCTCCATCTGATGGCATCACCACCATCCTTACAGTGGTGGATAGGTTTTCTGAAGCCACCCATTTCATTCCCCTCCTCAGGTTACATTCAGCCAAGGAGATGGCCCAGTTCATGTTGCAGAACATCTTCTGAATCCATGGTATTCCAGTCGACATGGTCTCCGATTGTGGTCCTCAGCTTTCGGCTCGATTCTGGAAGGCATTCTGCACCCTCATTGGGTCGTGGCGAGCCTGTCCTCTGGGTTTCATCATCAGTCTAACAGCCAGTCGGAGCATGCCAATCAGGATCCGGAGACGACTCTTCGGTGCCTTGTCTAGGCCAATCCCACCACCTGGAGCCAGCAACTCGTGTGGGGAGTACGCCCAGAACACCCTTCCCTGCTCAGCCACTGTTTTTCCATGTTTTTCCAGCCATATTTTTCCATACTCTTGCCTTTCAAGTTTTCCCTTGGTTACCAACCTACACTCTTCCCAGGGCAAGAGGTCAGCATACCCTCAGCCCAAATGTTCGTCAATCGCTGTCTGCGTACCTGGAAGAGAGCCCAGTCAGCTCTTCTTATGATCACCTCCAAGTATCGGTGACAGGTGGACTGCCACCGGTCCACGGCTCTCCACTGTTGTCTCGGGCAGAGGGTATGGCTCTCCACTCGGGATCTGCCCCTCAGGATGGAAACCTATAAACTTTCCCCCCACTTTGCTGTTCATCTTCTGTTGCAACGCACCCTCCATTTCACGTGTCTAAGTTTAAACCTTTGTCTCACAGCCCTTTGTCTCCTGTTTCCAGGCCCACGACCCCTCCCTGTCTCATCGATGGCCATCTGGCATACACGGTAAGACACCTCCTAAATGTTTGACCTTGAGGCAGGGGTTTCTAGTACCTGGATGACTGGGAGGGGTATGGCCCGGAGGAGAGGTGCTGTGTCCCTGCTAAGGACATCCTGGACCCGGCCCTCATTGCTTACTTTTACCGCTGGAATCCCGGGTAACCAGGTATGCACCCGGGTAGGATGCCAGATGGCACCCCTAAAGGGGGGACACTGTCACACCCTGATATGTTTCACCTGTCTTGTGCTTGTCTCCACCCCCCACCAGGTGTCTCCCACTTGTTCCCATTATCCCCTGTGTATTTATGCTGGTGATTTCTGTTTGTCTGTTGCCAGTTCGTCTTGTCTCGTCAAGCCTACCAGCATGTTTTTCCAGTCCCTGTTTTCTAGTCCTCCCGGTTCCGACCTTTTATGCCTGCCCTGACCTTGAGCCCGCCTGCCATACCATTCTGCCTGGCCTGACCTCGAGCCTGCCTGCCGTCCTGTACGCATCTGACTATGACCTGGTTTACGAACTTCTGCATGTCCTCGACCTGCCTCTTGCCTGCCCCTTGTCTATCAATAAATATCAGAGAATCGAACCATCTGCCTCCTGTTTGTGCATTTGGGTCTCGTCCTGTGTCATTATACCTACATTATGAGATTAATGCTACATTTATGTAGCCAACAAATAATTACTAACTGTGTCTGTGCTGTGTTTATGCTCTCTCTGTGTGCACCTTTTTATATCAAAATGGCTGAAGCCCGAAAGATTAAAGTTCGTCTTCAGGGAGAACAACAATGAAAAACTGAACTTCCAGAATGTCACACCAGAGTTGCTGGATGACCTGCTCGAAAATATAAAGAGTGCCTTTGGGTTGAAAGGCAACATTAGGCTGCAATATATGTACAAACATTTTGACAAGGAGTACATCAATCTGACTTCTACCTCTGAACCTCAGGATTTGGGAACAGTGAAGGTGGTCGAGCGGCACACCAACTCACCTTTGACCAGTACCCCTATAGAGATTGCATCTCGCTCAGCCTCACATGGCTCTGACAACTGCATCTCCATTGCATCGGATGACACGCTGATCCTCTCGTCCTCCGAGTCTGTGTTGTCCCGAATCGAACAGTGGCCAAAGGACTTTCCGATTCCATGCTTCTCATATGACAGTGAGATCCAACTCGAGAGGGCACATTCTGAATACCAGGTTAGCCAAACAACGCTGACTGTCAGGTTCAAGCTGAAATATGAAATACTGAACAAACTATCAAAGGAAATCTTGAAATACAAGGCCTACCCAGAAGAAGAAGACTGCCGCTTTCAGAGGCTTTAATCAAGAAGCACCCCTGGTTAAAAGAACCTGGATCGTTCAATGGCTGCTACGGTTGGAAACAAAGACTTAAGCACAAAATGGGAAACTACAGGACCCAGCTCAAATTACACAGGTGTCCTGAGCTCTCAGTTAACTCACTGAAATCCAAAGTGACTGCAGATGCTTTCCCTGCAAAAAAGGTTAAGAAGCCAAAATGAGCCAAGGCTAACTAAAGCCTTGATTAGTTTTAGGTACAGTGGGATGTTATACATTTGTCACTATGTGGGAAGGTTGAGGGGAAATAGTAGATGTTGGTGATTTTTATGGACATTCAGGTTGGATTTGTTATACTGATTCCAAAGCTCTGTGCTATGCTATTTGTGTCAGATCAATGCCGAGTTCCTAAGGATCACGACTGTTCCTCTGGAAGAGAAGTTCATGGCCCAGTTAGACATGCATTCAAGTCAGTTGCTCAAAGTAATCCGAGCCAAAGGAGGATAACTCAAGCTGGCTTTGCAGGGAATTATTACGGGGCACATTTCACCAATCAGCACAGAGGAGCAATGTTTGATACAATCTCCCATGTTCCATTCCCACTAAAATTGAGTCTCCCCCTGCTGCCATTAGAGAACTCGGGTGGAAATGCCCTAACTCCACCCATTCACGTGTTTCTGGTACCTGTGTCTCTGGTACTCTTTTCTTGTTTTCTTGTTTTGTGTGCATTGAAGGAGTTGCACAATAGTTCAACACAATGTCTTTGATTGCTTGATGATTCAGTTATATCTTCCAATGTGCTAAATCTGTTTGCAAACTACAAGACCCACAATAATAAACAATATTGCTCCTCTGTGCTGATTGGTCTAAATATTGTTGTTTATTTTAAGTCTTAAGGTGATTTTGTTTGAATGTGTTATAGCTTTTACCTCTGTAAAACACAAACCTCTCTCTCCCTCTCCTCTCCCTCTCTTTAATCTCTATCTCCCCTTGCTCTACTTTTTCATCCTCTATTTCCCTGACCTATTCTCACACTCCTATCTCATCCTCCTGTCCTCGCATCCCAAACCCTCCTCTCACCCTATTCTATCGTACCCTCCTCTCTCACCCTGTTCTGCCCTCTCATCCTCGACTTGGCCAATTCCAAATTGTCCCCCTAAAGCTACGCCCCATGCACTTGTGAAGATCTGAGCGGATTTGTTTGGTGTTTAAGCAATACGGTGAAACTTTAAGCTAAGGAGGCAAGGTGGAGCTATTACCAGATTGATTACACCTGTCAAATCATTTAAGATCTACACAATAGGGGATGATCTGAATGGGTGTTTGTCTGCCTAAACTCTCTTCTCTCACCCTCTCACCTCTCCTACTTTGCCTCCGCTCTCATAACCCACTACACTGAATAGTTTTTGTGTTGAGGTTTTGTTGTTCATGCAGATTGTGTTGTACATGCAGGTTGTATTGTTGTACATGTGGGTTGTGTCCAATAAATGTATCTTTGTAAAAGAAATTTGACATTTTGGGTCATGACGAGTCATGATGTTTTTGAGCCAACCTAATATTTTGATTTGCAGGAACTTCATTAAATTAGATGTTACCAGTTGAAGTAACTCCGTTAAATGACTACGATCCAATCATTTGCATTTCTTGAAGCCGAATTAGAAAGTTGTATTTGCATAGTGTTTTAGTTTTCAGTAAAGCATATAAACAAGTTTGACAAATATGAAAATCTAAGTTTTACTGAGGTGAATTATAGATTTGATTGTAATCAAATAATACAAGTGTCATAATTAAATGTAATTGCAAGTATTTTTTTTACCTGAAAAAACGAATTTCTTTGTTACCAGTTGAAGTAATACATTTAAGTTGATCCAACGAATCACTTTTAAAGTTTAGCACAGTAATAAAACAATGCAAAACCTAACTGGATCAGCATTATGAATTTCCTGAATATAAATAACCCCTTCAGTCATTGCTTACCACAAAAACATTTCTGTATTTCCCACAGCAGATTTCAAGACTTTCGGAAGGAACGGCTTCCTTGTTTTGGCTGCCTTGGCTGATGACAAGGTCTCGCCACGCTTGTAAACTGTCAAGAGTGCAGCACATTATCAAAAACAAATTAAGGGCCTATGGTAACTAAACTATTGCTCTCGAACCTTCCCCGATTATTCAATCTCACAGTCCTATTGCTGGCCTGAGATAAGACGGAGAATCCATGCAGCCGAGGCTTATCTGAATATAACACACGCTCTCAGGAGTATGTGGATTTCACCCCAAACTCCTTTACCGGGTCCGTGCATCAGGTATGACCCATTATTAATGTGGGAATTTGCTTTTTTTCTCCTTAACCGCGAGCGAAGCCACATCAATAAGTGATAAGAAGTTTCACCCAATTTCGATTAGACGTGGGGTTAGAACTTTTAGCACCAATATCGATTTGGGGTTCTAAAGAATGTCTTTCATTTCTTGGTAATTTGACTGTTATGACTCAGCCTTCTGAGTCTCTGCATTATTTTGTTCACTAACAGTCAATATATATTTTAGTTATTGATGACTTGAAGGCTGTATTCAGTCACATTGTAAATGAAAATGTGAAAACAGTTTCCCTCATCTCCTGCTTATGTCAGTGAAGGGCTCCCGAGTGGCGCAGTGGTCTAAGGCACTGTATCTCAGTGCTAGAGGCATCCCTACATAACCTGGTATGATTCCAGGCTGTATCACAACCGGCTGTGATTTGGATTTCCCATAGGGCGGCGCACAATTAGCCCAGCGTCGTCATTGAGTTTGGCCGGGGTAGGCCGTCATCGTAAAATAAGAATTTGTTCTTACCTGACTTGCCTAGTTAAATAAAGGTTAAATAAATAGAAGATGGTAACATTACTTTCCATAGACCAAAATAATCACCTGTAACTCAAAGGCACTCAGGGATAGTTAGGGAACTGTACTTTTAGCATGTTTTCTTTCTTCCCTGTATATGGATCGCTGCCGTCCTCGTAGACATGTGTAACAAAATGTGTATAAAAGACTTGGCTTTGTTCTTTGTTGCTTTTTTCTCAGTATGATCATTATTGTCATTAGTGCTAATCTAGGGGCAAATGCCTGAGCAGATGTCTGTTCTGAGGCTAAAACAGAGGAAGGATTACTGGCAGTAAGAGAGAGTCCCACTGCTCAGAGAACATGCCATGAGTGATGGTCAGAGGCTGAACACTGCCAATACTCAATAATTACATATTGTTGCAGTCAAAATATCAGAATTAAGAAAATAATGACCACTGCAGGGGTTTCGGAGTGCGGCTAGGAACATGACCCCGAATAACTATTGGTAGGAAGCTAGTATTTATGTTTTGTGAGATATGAGACTGTTACTTCATGGCACAAACATAGTAATGTGTTATAAAATCAAGTTGTTTTTATTACTTTCAGTGCTGCCATTGATCTGTGTAGCTCATATCTCAAAAGTTATTTTCACTAAAGACACATGACACTACTTACACTGGCTTAGGGTGTCCTATAATATGCATCATATCAAAGATCAAATTATATGTGAATGCTAAATCGGTGTAGCAGTGTTGACACTACTTTCTGAAGAAGCCTTAGGACAGTCAATTGCCACTTTGCTACAAGTTGGTGTAAGGTGGGGGAGAGTAGAGTGATAGCGGCATGACTCCAAAATGCAGATTCCCATTCATTAATCTAACCTGGCGTCTACTATTGATTTCCCATCAGCCAGGCAGAATCAAAATGCCGCTCACAAGTCAAACTGGGGTAAGAAGGGTAGTTTTAACTCCAATGTTTTTCGGTTAGGTTTGCGCAGGTTTGTGTGTGTGTGTGTGTGTGTGTGTGTGTGTGTGTGTGTGTGTGTGTGTGTGTGCCTGTGCTTGTGTGCCCCCAGGATCCTTACGATCAATGCCAAGCAGAGGAAAAGTGCACAAAGGAATAAGACGGCCGAAGGAAATGAACCAAATTCAATTTCAGCCTGCGCTTCTTTAGCTGTCCGCCACACAAAGAAGTAACTTATTATGAGGAGGGCGCCACAATCACTATTATTTAGACCCTGATGAGCTACCCTCCATTTGATGGCACTTTTCAATTTACCTCACCTAACAACAATCACTGTATTATCAATATTTCAATGAAGAAGGTCACATTAATTTCAGAGTCTCGATTGAGGGGTGCAGGTGAGGGTATTGATTTGCTCAATAGATAAGAAATCTCAATTGTTCAAGCATGTTTTTTTTTGCGTGTACACGTACGTATGTTGGTTACTTGTACGCTAAGGAGCTGAATAAGCAAATTGATGACTCATGCAGACAACATAGATTCAGGAAATTGGTTTGCCGGGGTGTAACAAAAGGCTTGTCATTCACTGTAGAAAAATGGCTTTAACCTGTGACTTTCTCACACTCTCCCTCACATAAACACACTCACTCTCTCTTGCTTGCTTTGAGATGTGTGTGGGTGTGTGTTTCTCTAAAGCACTGGTGCTATAAGTTTCAGAGGCTGTGTGAAGACTTGAGAGGTGGCTCACTTCAGCCCCTTTGTGATAAAGTGATAAGGGCATATGAGTGGTGTTTTGATGGTGGGAGAAGAGCACTGCATCGCAGATCTAATAGCACAATCTCAGTGGCCATGTCTACAGTAGATACATTTCTTGAGTCACACCCTGATCTGTTTCACCTGTCTTGTGCTTGTCTCCACCCCCCACCAGGTGTCTCTTATCCTTATCCATTATCCCCAGTGTATTTATAGCTGCGTTTTCTGTTTGTCCATTGCCAGTTTGTCTTGTTTTGTCAGGTCTTACCAGCGTGTTTCCCGGTGCTCCTCTTCTCTAGTTCTTGCTTTCTAGTCTTCCTGGTTCTGACATTTCTGCCTGTCCTGACCCTGACTCTGATTGACTCTGCCTTGGATTACAAACCTCTGCCTGTCCTGACCCTGACTCTGATTGACTCTGCCTTGGATTACGAACCTCTGCTTGTCCTGACCCTGACTCTGATTGACTCTGCCTTGGATTACGAACCTCTGCCTGTCCTGACCCTGACTCTGATTGACTCTGCCTTGGATTACGAACCTCTGCCTGTCCTGACCCTGACTCTGATTGACTCTGCCTTGGATTACAAACCTCTGCTTGTCCTGACCCTGACTCTGATTGACTCTGCCTTGGATTACGTACCTCTGCCTGTCCTGACCCTGACTCTGATTGACTCTGCCTTGGATTACGAACCTCTGCCTGTCCTGACCCTGACTCTGATTGACTCTGCCTTGGATTACGAACCTCTGCTTGTCCTGACCCGGACTCTGATTGACTCTGCCTTGGATTACGAACCTATGCCTGTCCTGACCCTGACTCTGATTGACTCTGCCTTGGATTACGAACCTCTGCCTGTCCTGACCCTGACTCTGATTGACTCTGCCTTGGATTATGAACCTCTGCCTGTCCTGACCCTGACTCTGATTGACTCTGCCTTGGATTACGAACCTCTGCCTGTCCTGACCCTGACTCTGATTGACTCTGCCTTGGATTACGAACCTCTGCCTGTCCTTGACCTGCCCTTTGCCTGCCCCTTTGTTAATGCAAATATTCGGAGAACTGAACTATACGCCTCCTGTGTCTGCATCTGGGTCATAATAAGACTAAAAAGATCCATTTGAATGTACTGTAATGTTCATTGAAAACATACTCTCATCATTGATGACCGAACGGTCTTTAAAATGAAGATCGTAGACTAAAAACAAGGATTTTCGCTCGTTTCTGCCAGGCTAGCTGTCACATAGCTTTGTTTCCAAAGGCAACAGTGTGGCATAAAGGATTGCTAAAAAAAAAAAACCAGGCTTGATCATAGCTTTACCTCCACCACAGGTCTCTCTCTCTGTCAGTAATTACATGGTAAAAAAATGTCACTAGATGTTTTTATTTCAATATTGCAGACGGGATGCTGTCAAAAGCGGGAAATGCATTTTTCCTCCTCTCTCCTTCCTCTCTCCCCATTTCCCCCCCAGACAGACAGGCAGGCCGATAGGCAGACAGACGGGCATAAAGATACAGACTGTTTCAAGTTTCAATATCCTCTTCAGAATTAAATAGAGAATTCATAACAAGACTCTTCATTTTCAGAACTCCAAGACCATTGTGTCCAATGGAGGTCAAAAATGCTTTTGGGTCGATTTACTTCAAACTTCACGTCAGTTCATATTGCTTTTATAAAGTAGGCAAACTATCAAAAAGTGACTGAATGTTTTAGATTTATATATAACATTATTAGAATTGGCCAGGCTACAGCGATGTTTGTCAGACCATGAGACATCCCGAAATTCGATCTTCTCGGGAAAACCTTTGCAGCCTACAAACTATTATGACCACTCTATGGAAAGGGGAGACACTCAAGAACACGATGGTGTTCTCCCCCACAAGTGTCATGGGACTCGTCTGAAGTTAACCCATACAAACAAATGGAACTATGGAGGTAGTTTTGTGGCAACAAAAATAAAGGGTTAAATTCCCTGAGCTTTCTTATATTTCCTACAGTTGAAGTCGGAAGTTTACATGCACTTAGGTTGGAGTCATTAAACTAGTTTTTCAACCACTCCACAATTTCTTGTTAACAAACTATAGTTTTGGCAAGTCGGTTAGGACATCTACTTTGTGCATGACACAAGTCATTTTTCCAACAATTGTTTACAGACAGAATATTTCACTTTTAACTCCCTGTATCACAATTCCAGTGGGTCAGAAGTTTACATACACTAAGTTGACTGTGCTTTTAAACAGCTTGGAAAATTCCAGAAAATGATGTCATTGCTTTAGAAGCTTCTGATAGGCTAATTGACATCATTTGAATCAATTTGAGGTGTACCTGTGGATGTATTTCAAGGCCTACCTTCAAATGCACTGCCTCTTTGCTTGACATCATGGGAACATCCAAAGAAATCAGGCAAGACCTCAGAAAGAAAATTGTAGACCTCCACAAGTCTGTTTCATCCTAGGGAGCAATTTCCAAACACCTGAAGGTACCACATTCATCTGTACAAAAAATAGTACGCAAGTATAAACACCATGGGACCACACAGCCATCATACCGCTCAGGAAGGAGACACATTCTGTCTCCTAGAGATGAACGTACTTTGGTGCAAAATGTGCAACTCAATCCTAGAACAACAACAAAGGAACTTGTGACGATGTTGGAGGAAACAGATACAAAAATATCTATGTCCACAGTAAAATGAGTTCTATATTGACATAACCTGAAAGGCCGCTCAGCAAGGAAGAAGCCACTTCCCCAAAACCGGCATAAAAAAGCCAGACTACGTTTTGCAACTGCACATGGGGACAAAGATCGTACTTTTTGAAGAAATGTCCTCTGTTCAGATGAAACAAAAATAGAACTGTTTGGCCATGATGACCATCCTTATGTTTGGAGGAAAAAGAGGGAGACTTGCACGCCGAAGAATACCATCCCAACCGTGAAGCACGTTGGTGGCAGCATCATGTCGTGGGGGTGCTTTGCTGCAGGAGGGGCTGGTGCACTTCACAAAATAGATGGCGTCATGAGGATGGAAAATTGCGTGGATATATTGAAGCAACGTCTCAAGACATCAGTCAGGAAGTTAAACCTTTGTCGCAAATGGGTCTTCCAAATGGACAATGACCCCAAGCATACTTCCAAAGTTGTGGCAAAATGGCTTAAGGACAACAAAGTCAAGGTATTGGAGTGGCCATCACAAAGCCCTGACCTCAATCCTATAGAAAATTTGTGGGCAGAACTGAAAAAGTGTATGCAAGCGTGGAGGCCTACAATCCTGACTCAGTTACATCAGCTTTGTAAGGAGGAATGGGACAAAATTCACCCAACTTATTGTGGGAAGCTTGTGGAAGGCTACCCGAAACGTATGACCCAAGTTAAACAATTTAAAGGTAATGCTATCAAATACTAATTGAGTGTATGTAAACTAAACCACTGGGAATGTGATGAAAGAAGTAAAAGCTTAAATAAATCATTCTCTCTACTATTATTCTGACATTTCACATTCTTAAAATAAAGTGGTTATCCTAACTGACCTAAAACAGGGAATTTTTTACCAGGAATAAATGTCAGGAAATGTGAAAAACTGAGTTTAAATGTACTTGGCTAAGGTGTATGTAAACTTCTGTCTTCAACTGTATATACAGTATAAGACAAACATGTATCCTTATGATTTGTTTTTTGAATGTGTTATTCAATTGTGTTTATATGGGCTATAGTATTAAAGTCCAAATTCAATATTTTATCAAATATTTGTTTTATATATATTTTTTTTGATACCTAAAGGGGTCTTGAAATTCAAAATCAAATAGCTAAATTAATTAATGGTATGACCATCTTAAAAGTTGCTAATGGTAAAGGACATACACGTATGAGTTGTTTTTCTAGATCTATTGATCTGCGACTAACTAGGGAAAAAACTTAGTTACTTTCATCCCGGTTCTCCCCATAACTACACATCTAACATCTATAAATAAAACACACACTTAAAGGTACCCATAACCAATCATTTCTGATGAAAAACCACAAACGTGAAAAACTGGTGGATATAGGGTTTTTGGAACAAAACTCTTAATTATCCCCAACCCAATCCCTCATATCCCAAAACAACAAGGTGGGCTGATATTTTGCTGAAAAAACAGAATCCCCTCTAATTCACAGATAGCTACAATCTGGGATTTTTCTAGATGTTTCCGCACAAGGTTGAGATTTACATTTACAAGCCCCTGCCCAACGAGCTGAAAAATAGCTCAAGTCCATGGCTGGAGAGCACTAAGTGCACCTTTGAGTTGTGTTTCCAATTGCTAAAAAATCAAATGTGAAAATGTAAGGTATTTATGGGTGTATTGGCCATTAAAAATAGAGATGTATATATGAATATATGGCCGTATCAGAGCTCAGGAGGCAGACAGTTCAAATCACAGATGTTTATTAACAAAATAGGGGGCATGCAGACAACAGGTCAAGGGCAGGCAGAGGTCGGTAATCCAGGGCACCGTCAGTATGGTACAGAACGGCAGGCAGGCTCGGGGTGAGGGCAGGCAGAGTGGTCAAAATTTGAAAACTAGAAAAACAGGGACAAACGAGTAACAGGCGTACACGAAAAATACGCTGGTAGGCTTGACGAGACAAGAAGAACTGTCAACAGACAAACAGAAAACACAGGTATAAATGCACAGGGGATAATGGGGAAAATGGGCGACACCTAGAGGGGGGTGGAGACAAGCACAAGACAGGTGAAACAGATCAGGGTGTGACAGACCGATTATATATATCCATGAAATATCATCATCAAATGTGTGTACACCAACAAGGTTTTTTATCTACTCAAAGACAGCAGTATATTTTCACATAAGAAAAAACTAATATTTTCTGATGTAGTAGTCACACAGTGAAGAACTCAAATCCCAAATCCCAAATATGAATGAAGAGTATTTTGGAGTTATGAGGACTTAATTAAGTGCTCAACCCTTCGGCTAGTGGGGTTTAACATGTCAAACCCTTATTCACTGGCTTTCTGGATCCCTTAATGTGTAATGACATGCTGGGAACCCCAAGGAGCGACCCTGTCAGAGTATCCCCCAAGAGGGACAAGACCCTTTAACCAAGGCCCAGGCCTCTTCGGCCTACTACTCATGACAAGGCCTCCTACCCTCCAGCGAAGACCCAGAATTGACGTGAGTGCTAAGAAGAGAAAGTCACAGCTCCAAGTTCATGATCTGACAGGCGCAACGGTCAGGACTCAGCTCTAGGCTGTTGTTAACAGTACAAGTGGAGACCAACACAGCATGTTCAACAAACTCAACTTGGAGCCCGTTGGTATTACGAAGGAAGGAAGGAAAATGGCTAATTCCTTCTTTCCCTTCTGTAAATACAGCACTTATCACTGTAATTCAATTGGTTTTCTATTCTCCAATGTCGTGACACTACAGTGGAGGCAACCATGTATTAAGTTTAAATTAAGCCATCATGTCCAAATTATGTCATGTTTACCCCTCTCACTCACATACAGTCACATCCAAAATTATAGGCACCTTTGATAAAGATGGTATACTAACGCAATTGTTCAGAGAAATAGATTTTGTTTAACAAGTAATATGTTTTTTTCTCTCAAAAGGATACGGGTACAAATGAATGCCACCTCTTTTTTTCAACACCTTTCATACCTCACCTTACGAGGATAACGGCATTGAGCATTTTTCTAAAATGTTTAAGGAGATTGGAGAACACAATGGGAGGGATCTTAGACCATTCCTCCATACATAATCTTTGGACTGCCCTCTTCAATTCAAACTACAAGTTTTCAATGGGGTTCAAGACTGGAGACTGAGATGGCCATTGCAAAATGTTTGATTTTGCGATTCCACACCCACCACTGGTGTGCGTGGACAAAGAGCTATGGTGTGCGTGACCATAGCATTGTTCCAATCCAGGTGCCAATGCTGTTCACAAACTCCAGGCATTAACATTTGTTGGATGACATGAAAATAGAGGTCTTTGGCCATACACCCCAGTGGTATGTTTGGTGTCGAAATAAGGATGCATAAGCAGAAAAGAACCCCATGCCTACTGTAAAATATGATGGTGGATCTTTGATGTTATGGGGCTATTTTGCTTCCACTGGTCCTTGGGCCCCTTGTTAAGGTCAACGGCATCATGAACTTTACCCAGTACCAGGACTTTTTTTGGCCAAAAACCTGGTTGGCTCTGCCACGAGGCTGAAACTTGGCAGCAAGTGGATCTTCCAGCGAAAAAGTAATCCTAAACTCACGTATTAATCCACAAAGAAATGGCCACAAAATTAACATTTTGTAATGAACATCTCAGTTTCTGGAATTGAACCCCATTGAAAACCTGTGATTAGAATTGAAGAGGGCAGTCCATAAGCGCAGACCAAGGATATCAAAATATTATGTATGGGAGAATGGTCTAAGATCCCTCCCAATGTGTTCTCCAATCTCATAAAACATTTGACTAAAAGGCTCAGTTCCGTTATCTTCGTACGGTGAGGTATAGAAAGGTGTTGAAAAAACACTGATTCCCTTAAATAAAGCAGCATTTTCTCATGTAAAACCAGAACAAATATTTCTCTGCATGCATCAGTAAGGTGAGGCGTTATATGATCAACTAGATTCTTAGTTAAAGCAAAGATAAAAGGTTGAAAATTGAGAAATTGTTGGTACAGTATATTTTCCAGATTATCGCCTCAGCAGAGCTTTTGTCAATACAGTGCAACTACTCTTCCTGAGTAATTCCTCTTGTGAAATTAATGGATGCCAATATCTCTCAGAAAAGTCAAATACTGATTAGTAATTAATCATGATTTACTGTAAGCTAGGTATGGAGGAAATATGTCTAAAATGTTACTTTGTATATTTTGAAAAGCACCCAATAAAACAAAGTGCACATTAGTATATGGTCATTGGGGTAAAGAAAATTACATATTCTCAAACTGTAATGGCCATAGTCACGTAACCATAACTGCTGTTGCCTACCATTTATCTTTATCAATATTTAAATACAAGAAACAACTACATGGCGCATTGCAGCTAAGAAGATGTGAGAAAAAAAGATTGAGGAAAGGACATCAATGGATGTCAGCCAAAGTACCCAGTTGGGAGGCAGACTCGTTTTTCATTAAGATTAAGTGTGTAGCGAGGGTGGCCTATCTTTCTGTGCCTCCAGCTGACACTTTTTTCCCTTTCCAACAGAGAGTTGTGTGTGTGTGTGTGTGTGTGTGTGTGTGTGTGTGTGTGTGTGTGTGTGTGTGTGTGTGTGTGTCACCACGGTTTCAAACAATGGGAATGTTATCAAAGGTTGCCAACAGCAAATGACACACACAGAGGGGAATATTTGCCCCAAATCTGTTTTCCTAAAGGAATAACAACCATGTAGTTGGGCGAACCGAAATTCAAAAAATAAGCCTTTCCTCTAAAGGTTTGGACTAATGGAACTATTATAGAAATATCCCACTACGTTAAAATGTGTCTTGATTCAGAAGTGTAACACCATGTAACACCAGTACAGTAAACATATACACTTGTGGACGCATTAATGGTTGAAAGGCTTTGGCACACCAATTGTGGTTGTTTTGTAGGATATGCTAGCAGTCAAATGCTAAGAAAATGCTGTAACCCTTTATTTTACAGCCCTGTAAGTACTAGGTACTGGCTTGCTAAATACTTGGTAACAGAATATACTGTACTTAAATATACAATGATAAAGAAACAGTAACTAAGTACTCTGAAAATAGGCAATAGAAATACCGGTTGTTACCCATCAATTATGTTAAGAACCATGACATTTACCTATAAATACCCAGTACTGACCGGGCTGTAAAATAAAGGGTAACCAAAAACGCAACATAGGTTCATCCTTGTGACTCGTACAGATCAGTGATCATTGTTGATGTGGAATGAACCTTGCCAAGAGAATCACACCATTCCCTCCATTCTCACTGAGAATTTCCAACAAGCAGACCGCAAACTTTGAAAAGTCAGCACAATGTTAAGGGAAGTGTTTTCTTTACAATCCCCTCAACAAATACCAGTGTCATTACATTCCGTCCATCTACCAACAGACGCTATCTATTGAGTCAGATTGAAGGCCAACCGTAGAACAGAGCTAGTGACTGAATAAAGCTCCAAACTGAAAGTTTTCTAGTTGCACTTCACAAGTGCTAGTTCTCCTGGGAGAATACATAATCCTTTAAAAGCCGTTACCACAAAAGGATATTCTGAAACCTATTGTAGGTCCTTACACCAACTTCTATTCAGTTTTAAGGTTTCTACATAAATGTCATCTGTCTGTCCTTTAGTTGAATCTGTGATACAAAGGAAATCAGAAACAAGATCTATAGGATTTCACTGGAATCCATCTGGTGAAAATCCCTCAGCTGTTGGGTCATTCACTTTGTAGGATTTCTATTGTGTAAACATGTTTAGGATGGATTTTTATGAGAATAAGTGAGTTATCAGTCCTGTCTTTTCTTGAAAATATGATCGGTTCAGAATGTTTATCGAAGTTCATTCATCCTGCTATGTGAAATATCCCACAGATGGTCATTTGGTTTCAAGTGTTTCAAGCGGTTCTCACTTTTTTAATTTTTATAATCACATTTCTGTTGATTTTCCACACCTCCCATTCACCATATGCTAAACCCTCAACACGAAACTCAATCAATTCTTTACAAAACTTCTACCTAGGCTGCTATACCCTTTACAATTGAACAGGGCTGTATTTAAATTCCCTTCAGTGCTCCATGGAGCTTTGAACGAAAAGGCATGAAAGCGCAAGGCCCTGACTATTGTATCTTACGCAACTGTCAATCAGCATAGGTGTCAGACGCCTCCCGAACGAACACTGTGCATTTAGTGTCATCATGTCACATCTTCCTTCATTGGTCTGGTAAAAGCCCTACAAGTTAATACATGTTAATGCTCTCCTCGGGATAATTAAGACGAATGCTACTCTCAGACACTTTTATGCACTCAGTGTAGCCAGCGTTGTCCTCCGTATGTCACCTGAGAGCAGTAAGTTGAGAAATGTGCCATGCTGCTCTAAGTGATTTAGGATCGAGTTCAAAGAGCCCTTACAACTCTCTCTCCCTCTACTCCTCGTCATGTTTTATGGTTTTCATAATCGTGACTCACAAACACCAAATACACAGAGAGAGAGAGAGAGAGAGAGAGAGAGAGAGAGAGAGAGAGAGAGAATATGAAGGACGTGTGAAAGAATAATGATCAGAGAGAGAAAGAAATAGAGCCCACTGGGCACAGACGTCAATTCAACGTCTGTTCCAAGTGTAAACAACGTTGATTTAACCAGTGTGTACACAGTGGGAGAGAGAAAGAGAGGGAGAAAAGAGAAAGAGATATCCCAATATTTGTTATCGTGGTGTATTCATTTTATATGAAGTGTTGGGTATATTTTACAGCAATAATATAAGAAGTAACACAAACTATATAATCTAATTGCGATCACATATACAGTATATACACTGCTCAAAACACACAACACAATGTAACTCCAAGTCATTCACACTTCTGTGAAATCAAACTGTCCACTTAGGAAGCAACACTGATTGACAATAAATTTCACAGGCTGTTGTGCAAATGGAATAGACAACAGGTGGAAATTATAGGCAATTAGCAAGACACCCCCAATAAAGGAGTGGTTCTGCAGGTGATAACCACAGACCGACCACTTCTCAGTTCCTATGCTTCCTGGCTGATGTTTTGGTCACTTTTGAATGCTGGCGGTGCTTTCACTCTAGTGGTAGCATGAGATGGAGTCTACAACCCACACAAGTGGCTCAGGTAGTGCAGCTCATCCAGGATGGCACATCAATGCGAGCTGTGGCAAGAAGGTTTGCTGTGTCTGTCAGCATAGTGTACAGAGCATGGAGGCGCTACCAGGAAACAGGCCAGTACATCAGGAGACGTGGAGGAGGCCGTAGGAGGGCAACAACCCAGCAGCAGGACCACTACCTCCGCCTTTGTGCAAGGAGGAGCAGGAGGAGCACTGCCAGAGCCCTGCAAAATGACCTCCAGCAGGCCACAAATGTGCATGTGTCTGCTCAAACGGTCAGAAACAGTCTCCATGAGGGTGGCATGAGGGCCCAACGTCCACAGGTGGGGGTTGTGCTTACAGCCCAACACCGTGCAGGACATTTGGCATTTGCCAGAAAACACCAAGATTGGCAAATTCACCACTGGCGCCCTGTGCTCTTCACAGATGAAAGCAGGTTCACACTGAGCACATGTGACAGACGTGACAGTCTGGAGACGCCGTGGAGAATGTTCTGCTGCCTGCAACATCCTCCAGCATGACCGGTTTGGCGGTCGGTCAGTCATGGTGTGGGGTGGCATTTCTTTGGGGGGCCGCACAGCCCTCCATGTGCTCGCCAGAGGTAGCCTGCCATTAGGTACCGAGATGAGATCCTCAGACCCCTTGTGAGACCATATGCTGGTGCGGTTGGCCCTGGGTTCCTCTTAATGCAAGACAATGCTAGACCTCATGTGGCTGGAGTGTGTCAGCAGTTCCTGCAAGAGGAAGGCATTGATGCTATGGACTGGCCCGCCCGTTCCCCAGACCTGAATCCAATTGAGCACATCTGGGACATCACCATCCACAGACTGTCCAGGAGTTGGTAGATGCTTTAGTCCAGGTCTGGGAGGAGATCCCCCAGGAGACCATCCGCCACCTCATCAGGAGCATGCCCAGGCGTTGTAGGGAGGTCATACAGGCACGTGGAGGCCACACACACTACTGAGCCTCATTTAGACTTGTTTTAAGGACATTACATCAAAGTTGGATCAGCCTGTAGTGTGGTTTTCCACTTTAATTTTGAGTGTGACTCCAAATCCAGACCTCCATGGGTTGATAAATTTGATTTCCATTGATAATTTTTGTGTGATTTTGTTGTCAGCACATTCAACTATGTAAAGAAAAAAGTATTTAATAAGAATATTTCATTCATTCAGATCTAGGATGTGTTATTTTAGTGTTCCCTTTATTTTTTTGAGCAGTGTATATATAAGACATTGTCCTTTCATAGAAACAGCAGTGAGAAGGGTATCCCTAAACTGGGATTCTTGCCAAATAAGGCAGACATGTTTCTTGAGATGTGGTAAACCCAGGTTTGGCGTCGTATCATCGCTGTTGCTGGGTAAGAGTTGAAACAGGTTTCATACCAGCACCATGCCTCAGAACTAACAATAAACATATCCAGTTGGAACACTGTGAGTCACACCATTGGTCCGATGGTGTGCCAAGAAAGAACATACTTTGAACAAACAAACGGAACTTTGGAGCAATAGTAAGACAACCAAACACCCCATTATGTAGAGGGACGTCTGGTGCTCTCTGCAGGTTGTCAACACACGATGTAAGCAACAAGGAACTCAACAAACGGAGACACACATGTACAAACTCTTATGCGCCTAATTTTGAACGTTACACTTCTGTGTGTCTTCACTTCAACACACTAGTTTACCTTACCACTCTGTCATTGAAAGTGAAAAGGAAATGGGGATACCTAGTCAGTTGTACAACTGAAGTGTGTCTTCCTCATTCAACCCATCCCCTCTGAATCAGAGAGTGGAATACTTAAAGGTTAGACGAGAAAGAGATTGTTCAGAATGAAAAGAGGACATCTTTTTCTATAAGTAAAAAAACAAACATGTTTTTGCTGCAAATGGACTTCATCTGAATTGAATGGAATAGTAGAACATTCCACAGTTGCCATGTAAGGGGAATGTACGTTGTGTTTACATTGGACGTGTAACAAGGAGCTGTCTACAGTGCTGATTTGTGGTAGCAGAGTTGAAATGGTTGATTATTTATAGCCTGATCGGGATAAGAGGTGAATCATGTCTGCTTTGTGTGGTGCATGCTCTTCTTGCCAATTAACTCAATGAGGACATGCAATGAATTCCATTCATACTCTGAATATAGGTAAATATAGACATTAAAAGTGTTCTGGCAGGCATAAGTATAGCTTACTATTGAGGGCCGTGTGATGTATGTCCATTGGCAACACAAAACCATCAGACAGTCTGCTTCTTGAAAGGTAATGTGGTAGAAAATGTGGGTAAGAAATTGTAACGTCCTATTTCAGTGGTTTTGAACAGAAGGACTTAAAATGGAGTCATTTCACTGACGATGGCGCAAAGGTTAATGGTTGCCATTTCTCTACAGTGTTTGTTCATTATCCAAATGCCAAACAGGCACACTTTAATCAACGCTCGACGCCGCCACACTCGGGTTATGTGCCAGATTATGAATATGTTCATTAGATTTCTCATATATTATTAAAGGTATCAGAACGTAATCTATAACTATTCAAGTTGGCAAGTGGACACTTTTGATCGACAAACAAGAGAAAGGAAGGAAGTTTATTATTATGTGCATTATAACATCTCTACTCAGAGATGATGAAGTAGGAGTGTTCAGTTTTGGGGAGAAATGTTGAATAAAATCAAGCCTGATTGTGTTTGTACTAAATCTTATTTACATTTGTATTTTATGCTAATTGACTTAAATTAATACTCCTCAAAGGGAAGAGATTGCTAAAGCAAACTACAAAATGTTTATAAAAATGGACATGGACCAGTTAGTTGCAGTTGAACATCTATTACAAGATGCCAATGTCATTGGAAAATGTAACTTATTTTATGCAGTTAAATAGTCTGTATTAAATACAATGTTACTTGTATATTGATTGACCTTCAATATATTAGCATAATATATAACTGTTTGTGATGACAGCAAGCAAATCAATTCCTAGATTCAACAATTTTGTAACCTTGGAATCAATAGTGTGCCATCAGTGAATTTATATTTTCATTCATGGTCACCAACAATGAGGCAAGTAAATGAAATTAAATCAAATCATTTTCAGCAAAAATGTACTTTGCTCCTTTTTTCCAGAACACTCACAATATTATGATACCACTGAAAAAGGTTGCAATCGGCAGCTAAAACACCTATCTGAGCTGTTAAGAGTACACATAAATTAATCAGCAAGGGCCAAATCAGTTGAGCAAAATAAATGTTCAGTGTTATTCTAAGCTCTCTCTCATTCTCTCTTTCCACCCTGTAGCTCTCCAACCTCTTAGGGTGGCAGGTAGCCTAGTGGTTAGAGCATTGGGCCAGTATCTGAAAAGTTGCTAGATCAAATCCCTGAGCTGACAAGGTAAAAATATGTCATTCTGCCCCTGAACAAGGCAGTTAACCCACGTTCCTAGGCTGTCATTGTAAATAAGAATTTATTCTTAATTAACTGACTGACAGGATTTCACCTATGAGACGGTGGAGCTAATATGTGCTAATGAGGTTGTAAGTAAACAATAACATTTCCCAGGACATTGACATATCTGATATTGGCAGAAAGATTAAATTATTGTTAATCTAACTGCACTGTCCAATTTACAGTAGTTAGAGTGCACAGTTATGAACCTATGAACAGTTAGATATAAATCAACTTGGCACATTTGGGCAGCCTTGAAACGCAGAAATGCAATGGTTCATTGGATCAGTCTAAAACTTTGCACATACACTGCTGCTATCTAGTGGCCAAACTCTAAATTGTGCCAGGGCTGGAATAATACATTATGGCCTTTCTCTTGCATTTCAAACTGCTGTTTTTCCCTTTCTATTATCTTTTACCAGATCTAATATGTTATATTCCCTTACATTAATTTCACATTTCCATAAACGTCAAAGTGTTTCCTTTCAAATGGTATCAGGAATATGCACATCCTTGCATCAGGTCCTGAGCTACAGGCAGTTAGATTTGGGTATATTATTTTAAGCTAAAGTTGAAAAAAAGGGGCAGATCCTTAAGTTTAATAAACCAATGGAGACTTTTATTACATTTCCTTGAGTTTCTTTTATCACATATTCAGATACAATAATGCATTTCAGAATAATTGTATGTACTGATTGATCATTGTTTTACGTATTTATTTTGACAGGGTCAATTCTGACTAGTTGAACAAAGAATAGCTGAACAAAGATTTGACAGACTGTGACTTTATTTTTTTATTCTGTATCCTGAATCCCTACCCCCTCCTTACCATAAAATCACCATATAACCCTCCTCCAAATTAGCTAATACCCACTGACAGGACGGACAGAATAAAGATAGTGTGATTGTCCCTCATTAAAGATGTCTCCATGGTGTCCTCATTTGTCCCTGTTCTTTGTTCAGCCAAATACTGTAGTAATGTAAAGCATTTAGCATATCGTGCTAATTGTAAATATGAATTTGTTCTTATTTGAGCATCATTCTCCCTGACTGAGTCTGTAATAGCAACATGTTTCAAGCAGACCACCATAGTCCCTGTGCCCAAGAACATTAAGGTAACCTGCCTAAATGACTACCGACCTGTAGCACTCACGTCTGTAGCCATGAAATGCTTTGAAAGGCTGGTCATGGCTCACATCAACACCATTATCCCAGAAACCCTAGACCTACTCTAATTTTCAAAAGGAAAATTAGACAAAAGGAACACCTATGTAAGAATGCGAGTCATTGACTACAGCTCAACATTCAACACCATGTTGCCCTCAAAGCTCATCACTAAGCTAAGGACCCTGGGACTAAACTCCTCCCTCTGCAACTGGATCCTGGACTTCGTGACGGGATCCTCAACATGTGGGCCCCTCAGGGGTGCGTGCTCAGTCCCTTCCTGCACTCCCTGTTCACTCATGACTGCACGGCCAGGCACGACTCCAACGCCATCATTAAGTTTGCTGATGACAACAATGGTAGGCCTGATCCCGACAACGATGACACAGCCTATATGGAGGAGGTCAGAGACCTGACCGTGTGGTGCAAGGACAACAAAGGAGGACCGAGCACGCCCCCATTTTCATCGACAAGGCTGAAATGGAGTAGATTGAAAGCTTCAAGTTCCTTGGCGTCCACATCACCAACAAACTAACATGGTCCAAGCACACCAAGACAGTTGTGAAGAGGGCACGACACAACCTATTACCCCGAAGGAGACTGAAAAAATTTGGCATGGGTGCTAAGATCCTCAAAGGGTTCTACAGCTGCACCATCGAGAGCATCCTGACTGGTTGTATCACTGCCTGGTATGGCAACTGCTCGGCCTCCGACCGCAAGGCACTGCAGAGGGTAGTGCATACAGCCCAGCCAAGCTTCCTGCCATCCAGGACCTCTATACCCAGCGGTGTCAGAGGAAGTTCCTAAAAATGGTCCAAGACTCCAGCCAACCTAGTCATACTGTTCTCTCTGCTACCGTACAGCAAGCGGTACCGGAGCGCCAAGTCTAGGTCCAAGAGGCTTCTAAACAGCTTCTACCCCCAAGCCATAAGACTCCTGAACAGCTAATCAAATGGCTACCCAGACTAACCACTTTAATAACTCTACCTACAGGTAAATAATTACCTCAATTACCTTGACACCGGTGCCCCCCACATGGACACATTGACTCTACCTGTACAAAGCACCACTATTGTTATTTACTGCTGCTCTTAATTATTCATAATTCTTATCTCTTGCTTTTTTTTAGGGATTTTCTTAAAACTGTATTGTTGGTTAAGGGCTTGTAAGTAAGCATTCACTGTAAGGTCTACACCTTGTAGACGGCGCATGTATTGTATTCGGCGCATGTGACAAATACAATTTGATTTGATTTGACGATCCTTAATTTAACTTATTTTGGCCCAGTGTCAGATAATGACATCCATGTTCTTTGTGTCATGTTCTCTTTGATACAAATGCTAAGGCAGTCAAGGTTCCAAAAGGTGTCATCCAAAACTAGAAAACAAATACTGGGTATAAAACAAAACATTTGTCCCATGAAATCGAAATCTCCACAGAGACTCAAGATCCACCAAATGTTATCAATGCATTGAACTTGGTGTGATTCATTTGTATTATTTCGGTTTTCATATATTTCCTAAGAAAACAGTTTACACAAAAGAGTTACATTTAAAATGCTAATGCTGTTAAGACAAAAAAACTATTGGTGAATATACATCTTCTCCTTGGGAATGTATCCGCTGACAGAAACCATCTGAGAAAAAATGCATTAAGTAATTAAGTAAAAATCGCTAGGAATGTGTGAGAAGGATAGGAATGTGTGAGAAGGATGGAGAACTGGAAGTAAAATACCTCATCTGAAAAGATGAATGCCATTATGGAGAGACTGAAGCGGCTGGTCTGGAATAATAACTTCCCCCTGCCGCATTATGTTAGAGCACTTCTGATAAGATCGTTTGAAAATGGCAGCTGTTGGAAATAATGCAATTCATTTTGTATTGCTCCGGGACACAACTGGGACCTAAATGAAGCATGTCTTCTATTAGACCCCTAAAGAAACAAACTAATAGCCTGCAAAGATTTGCCATTTGTAATATGACTATAATTCACACGATTCATTAAGCAAAAATGGAAAGTGATAGTATATTCTGATTAAAATAGTTCTCTGGGCAAAATCCTTTGTTAATTTATTTTGAAAATCTTTCATTGACTAAGTAACTTGTTCTGCCACTATGTAGATTAGAACCCTGGGTCGGACTGTATTGTTTTCTCTTACCGTCTATACATTATGTAAATCAGATTGTCATTTACACATGTTTAAAATAGTACATTTGTATCAGGAGATTGTACAAATTAGTCATTCTACTACCTAGCTACCCTGTGTTGTTGACAGAGGCGGATTGGAACTCCATGAAAACAATACATTGTCAGTGCCTGCTTTGGCAAAAATATTATTTGCCTTTTATTTTCCTCACACACAAAGCAAGTGGAGGTTGGGCAAGGGTGTTCATCTTAAGTGTGTTACAGATTTTGGTTTTTCCATGTATTAGGTTGGACTTTTAGCACATATAGTATTTTAGCACTTATTATGTGTTACACCTGCGCTGGTTGCTATCTCGTTAGTGGAAAGGTGTTTCACCTGTGTTGGACCAGGTGCTATTTAGCAGCGGCTGGCCCAGTGCTCCAGTTGAGCTTGAGAGAGCTACACTTCACATCAGCTGAGGTGTGAGTTCAAGCTCAACCTATATACATTTGAAAGAAGCCTGAGTTGTGGTTTCCCCTGTTTGTTTTGCTCCATATTCTTTTTACTCTCAATCCTAAGTTGTTGTGGGTTTTCTTTTAGTTTGTCTTTTCAGAGGCAAACCTAGTGAGAATCCATGGTGGGTGTCCTTTAGAACCCCTTACTAGTGGCTTTGCCAACTTTCAGCGGGCACCCACATGGGTGCCTTTCAAGAACCCCTTTTCTGTTTTATTTTGTTTTCAGTGGTTTTCTTTGTTAGTTCCCTTTGTTGTGAGTGACCTTTTGAGTTTGTCTTGTGGGGACTTAACAAGTAAGATATACATTTGAAATGCTTTTACTTTGTCCTAGTTCTAATAATCCCATAAAAGGTTTAGTAACAATGCTGCCAATTCAGTATCGTGTATTCATGGATGCCATGGGAAACCAGGCCTACCCCAAAAATTGACCAAGAAAAAATACCATATAAAATCCTTTCTTTCACCTCCTGTTTCATATTTTGCCTTCAATTTGATAGAGGCTAAATGTATCTCACCGGATAAAGCGTCCGAGCGAGCAAAACAGTGCCTCTCTGTAGCCCATTTATCTGATGCTGTCTGGTTAAAAATAATATATTGTTGCTGCCTGTAGCATTGAATGCAAGGGAAGCCAGTGAGCATTTGGCCTCCCTTAATATATATATTCACAATATAAAAACAATTCACACCAATCACATCAAAAACAGAACATAATTGACTGTATATATCTTGAATTGTTGCATCTAATTGTGTTGTCCTCCGGTGGTTAGCTAACTAAAATGGGCCCTTTCCTTTAGCCAGGTAGCCTACGGCCACAAAAAAAGCCTGTACTGTATGACAAAGTCATAGACCTTTTCCGCGACGTGCAAGAGAGGACACACACACACACACATAGATCAGTAACATGCATATACACTTATCTTACATTGATTGGACCAAATAGTTTTGGATCTTTTACTTGTCAAACTATTAGACTGAACATAGATGATTTAATGATGTTGAAGTTGAAATGGTGCTGGAATAGTGGAGGCAGCTCCTGTTTACTTTGCGACTTGCAATAACTCTCTGGTGTTCTAAATTAATAGTTGTTTAGTAGTCCGAAAATGTATGAAAAGTTTACTTGATTGACCATGCTAACTGTTTGTTACATGCAATATGCTTTGTGGACTCCACCAGACAGATGTTGCTGTCAGGTTTTGTGATGAAACAAAGGTGTGGTTTGAATTGATTCTGCCACTGTATCTTCTCATTGTCTTGACCTTAAGTCTATATATGACAGTGGCAAGGCATTTGAACTAACAGGTTTTTAGAGCAAACAACACAATTATCACAACACATAGGCTGTAATATGTATTTTTTCCTGACTGGACTTTCCCAGTGATTTCAACCACGCACCGCTACTGTCAAACTATGACAAGTCTTTCATGCCTTCTCTAAATACTGTATTTAAGTAAAATCTATGTTTTCTTAAGCATCCTTTTCTGATTACACATGCAAGGCATAAATACTGTTTCTGATGCATACCATTGTGCGAAGATTTCCACGGTAAACAATAAAGCTACCATGTAAGCTTAACAGTATGGGAGGTAAATGTGTCTTTAAGGTGGGCACTTGGTAGCATGAAGAGGCAGAGGCTTCTATGAGGAGGAGATGGAGGTATCCGTCATCAGCAGAGTTCCAGACCTCAGCAGGAAAAATGATCAGGCCTCCCGCTTCCCAGGTCATTCGTCTGGAGGATAATTGGTCTCCTCTTTGCCATCTTTCACCTTGCATCTGTACACGCTCTCCATAAGGGGTGATATTTGTGTGCTATGTGCGGTGCGTGTGTGTTGGCGGAGGGATGGGGGGGGTCCACCTGCTTGGTCCAGGGAAACAGTCCATTCATCAACCTCTATTAAGCTCCATCCTTGTGTGGGTCTAGCTGTGGGGCTCTCTCAAAGTGATGCATCCAAATCAAGGCCATGCTTTGTTAGCCAAAACATCATTTGTTAATTACCATGCAAGACTACCCCGACCATACATCATCAGTGTTCTGCTGTAAACACTATAAGGTGTGCAACTGTGAAAGATAACCCTTTCCGCCTATGTCATCCAAGGTCAAAAATGAAAAAAAACGAGCCCATGCCATAATTTCCCCTGTAAGTCTTAAGTGTAAAAATAGCTCAATAAAGATAGTGGGTAGAATTCCAATGTCACATCCGCAGGGAGTCCAAAGGTTTCCACATTTCTTTTATCGGTGTGCAACAATGTGTCGTTTTATGGCATATGTTAAATGTTGCATTGACTATTACTCAGGGCTAGTTTCAATCAGTTCTGCCTTAACCTGCGATAACTGACAACTGCGTAGCAGGTGTTGGACTGTGTTGGATCTGTCAAATCAAAAAATGACTCCCGGTGTCATAACTATTGCGGACATTGCCATTGGATGCGCCGAGTCGCAATAGTAATAATCTCAAGCGGTCTTGTTATAAATTCGAACACTGGAATGTGTGTTGTAATCTACACCTCGGTTAGGCTAATATAAATGCTTTTTATTTAGTTTGAATGATTTTCAATTTGAGTGTCATTATTTCTAAATTGCCTACACTTTCTCGTTCTGAACTTCTAACAGTAGGACGGTGTGGCTTTGTGATAACTAAACGAGCAACCAATCACCGATTTCATAACTCTAAAGCAGTTACACCTCCGACACAGCCAAAACACCAGTTATGCGGTCGTCGGCTATCGCCAGTTAACGCTGGATCTGATTGAATCTAGGCCTTAAGCTTAGTCCCCTCGAAAGTTCTCTCTTGAACAAGATGGAGCCGACAGACACGGACACCCTGTTTCTCGCTCCTAGCCAACTTTGCATTATTTCTATTTTTTTGTTTGTTATGTTTTACATTATTTGCTCAGAACGTTTCTAGTACTATTACCTACAGCCCCAAAGAACTTTTGGAAAGTAGATTGGTGGTCACTCACCAGAAATTCGACTTCCCGGACCTGGATCCTTTGTTTGAACTGCCCAAGACAGCCCCATTCATCCCGGGTGACTCCAAAACTTCGCTGCCAGAGAATAGGGAGGAGTGGTGTTATAGTCAGACTCAGGAAGCTTGCACACACCACCCATCGCTTCCAAGTATATTACTCGCTAACGTTAGATGAGCTCAGGGTGAGGATCTCTATTGTCTCCACTCGCTTCAAGATTTCCAAAACTATTCCTGTACCCAGCGTATAGACAGAACCTAAAACAGGAAATGCCTGTGCTCAGGTCTGTTCAACGCTGGTCTGACCAATTGGATTCCGCTTCAAGATTGCTTCGATCACGTGGACTGGGATATGTTCCGCATAGCATCGGACAACAACATTGATGAATACGCTGTTTCGGTGAGCAAGTGCATCAGTGACGTTGTACCCATAGCGACTATTAAAACTGTCCCCAACCAGAAACCGTGGATTGATGGCAGCATTCGCACAAAACTGAAAGCGCGAACCACAGCTTTTAATCAGGGCAAGGCGACCGGAAACATGACCGAATACAAACAGTGTAGCTTTTCCCTCCGCAAGGCAATCAAACAAGCTAAGTGTCAGTATAGAGACAAAGTAGAGTCAATTCAACGGCTCAGACACGAGAGGTATGTGGCAGGGACTACAGTCAATCACGGACTACAAAAGAAAAACCAGCCCCGTCGCGGACCACAATGTCTTGCTCCCAGACAAACTAAACAACTTATTTGCTCGCTTTGAGGACAATACAGTGCCACCGACACAACCCGCTACCAAAACCTGCGGGCTCTCCTTCACTGCAGCCAACGTGAGTAAAACAATTAAACGTGTTAGGACTCGCAAGGCTGCCGGCCCAGACGGCATCCCTAGCCGCATCCTCAGAGCATGCGCAGACCAGCTGGCTGGTGTGTTTACGGACATATTCAATCAATCCTTATCCCAGTCTGCTGTGGCCACCATTGTTCCTGTTCCCAAGAAAGTTAAGGTAACTGAGCTAAATTACTATCGCCCCGTAGCACTCACTTCCGTCATCATGAAGTGCTTTGAGAGACTAGTCAAGAACCATATCACCTCCACCCTACCTGACACCCTAGACCCACTCCAATTTGCTTACCGCCCCAATAGGTCCACAGACGACTCAATCGAAATCACACTGCACACTGCCCAACCCATCTGGACAAGAGGAATACCTGTAAGAATGCTGTTCGACTACAGCTCAGCATTTAACTACATAGTACCCTCCAAACTAGTCATTAAGCTCGAGACCCTGGGTCTCGACCCCGCCCTGTGCAAATGGGTCCTGGACTTCCTGACGGGCCACCCCCAGGTGGTGAGGGTAGGAAACATCTCCACCCTGCTGATCCTCAACACTGGGGACCCACAATGGTGCGTTCTCAGCCCTCTCCTGTACTCCCTGTTCACCCGTGAGTGGCCACGCAGTCATGCCTCCAACTAAATCATCAAGTTTGCAGATGACACTACAGTGGTAGGCTTGATGACCAACAACGGTGAGATTTCCTACAGGGAGGAGGTGAGAGCCCTCGGAGTGTGGTGTCAGGAAAATAACCTCTCACTCAACGTCAACAAAACAAAGGAGATGATCGTGGACTTCAGGAAACAGCAGAGGGAACAGCCCCCTATCCACATCGACGGGACAGTAGAGGAGAAGGTGGAAAGTTTTAAGTTCCTCGGCGTACACATCACGGACAAACTGAAATGTTCCACCCACACAGACAGCATGGTGAAGAAGGCACAGCAGCGCTTCTTCAACGTCAGGAGGCTGAAGAAATGCGGCTTGTCACAAAAAATCCTCACTAACGTTTACAGATGCACAATCGAGAGCATCCTGTCAGGCTGTACCACCGCCTGGTACGGCAACTGCTCCGCCCGCAACCGTAAGGCTCTCCAGAGGGTAGTGAGGTCTGCACAACGCATCACAGGGGACAAACTACCTGCCCTCCAGGACACCTACACCACCTGATGTCACAGGAAGGCCAAAAGATCATCAAGGACAACAACCACCCGAGCCACTGCCTGTTCACCCCGCTATCATCCAGAAGGAGAGGTCAGTACAGGTGCATCAAAGCGGGGACCGAGAGACAGCTTCTATCTCAAGGACATCAGACTGTTAAACAGCCATCGCTAACATTGAGTGGCTGCTGCCAACATACTGACTCATCTCTAGCCACTTTAATAATTAAAAGTTGGATGTAATAAATGTACCCCTAGCCACTTTATACAATGCCACTTTATATAATGTTTACATACCCTACATTACTCATCTCATATGTATATACTGTACTCTATAGCATCTACTGCATTTTGTCTATACTATTCGGGCATCGCTCATCAATACAAGTACTTCGCTACACTCGCATTAACATCTGCTAACCATATGTATGTGACAAATATAATTTGATCTGATTTTAGAAAGTGAAGGTAACTGAACAAAATTACTATTGCCCCGTAGCACTCACTTCTGCAATCATGAAGTGCTTTGATAGGCTAGTTAAGGACAATATCCCCTCCATCTTACCTGACACACTAGACCCACTACAATTTGGATATCGCCCCAACAGATCCACGGACGGCGCAATTGCATTGCACTGAACACTGCCTATCTTACCTGAACAAGAGGAATACCAAGGTAAGAATGCTGTTCATCAACTAGAGCTCAGTCTTCAAAACCATATTGTCCTCCAAGCTCATCACTAAGCTCATGGCCCTGGGTCCTGGTCTTCCTGACGGGCCGACCTCATCTGAAGGCCAACAAGGGTGCTGCTTAGCCCCCTCCTGTGGCCACACACATCTCCAACTCAATCAGTTTGTTGAATACACAACCGTTTAAAACTTGTTAAGCCTATGGTTCCCCTACAGGAACTACACCCCCCCCCCATTCAGCTGAAACGGTGGCGCAGGGAATGCAAAAATATTCTTAGAAATGTTTAACCTCCACACATTAACAAGTCCAACACCTCAAATGAAAGATAAACACCTTTTTCATCTACCCAGTGTGTCAGATTTTTAAAATGTTTTACGGAGAAAACACAGCATATATTTATGTTAGACCACCACCAAAACAAAGAGAAAACGTAGCCATTTTGTACCACAAAATATAAAATGACAAAAGCAGGATTTAAAAAAAAATCACTAACCTCTTGAAAATCTTCATCAGATGACAGTCATATGACATGTTACACAGTACATTTACGTTTTGTTCGATAATATGCATTTTATATCCATAAATCTCGGTTTACATTGACGCCATGTTCAGAAAATTCTCCAAAATGTCCGGAGGAATTATAGAAAGCTACGCCAGATAACAGAAATACTCATCATAAACTTTGACTAAAGATACATGTTCTACATATAATTAAAAAGATACACTAAAACATACATAAAAACATTAAAAACATACACATCGAATGGCATACCAACCGGGACATCCTAGTTCATCTGGGGCTGATTGGAACAGACGAAGCACTCCAATGCATACGCGTCTTCAAGCACATGAATCTTTTGCGACACTCTAGTACTTTCCTTCCCATTAGGTCAAAGTTCACAGCAAATGCTCCATTACACTTTCTACTGAATGAGGACATCTAGAGGAAGACATAGGAAGGGTTTCCAGATCCATAACTTGTTGGGAAGGGAGGGGGCGATGACGTCAAAGTTGCCCCAACTTTCAGGATTTCAAAACTAGTTTGCAAGATTGCCTGCCCTGTGAGTTCTGTTATACTCACAGACATAATTCATACGGTTTTAGAAAATTCAGAGTGTTTCCTATCCAATATTAATTATAATATGCATATATTAGCAATTTAGGACATATTTTGATGCAGTTCACTATGGGCACGCAATTCATCCAAAGGGGAAATACTGCCCCCTATCCTTAACAAGGCCTGATTAACAACAACGATGAGACAGCCTGCAGGGAGGAGGTGAGTGCCTTGGCAAAATGGTGCCAGAAAAATAACCTCTCCCTCAATGTCAACAAAACGAAGGAGCTGACGGGCCGTAGTGGAAAGGGTCAAAAGCTTCAAGTTCCTCTGTGTGTACATCGATCCTTTCACACCGACAGTGCAGTGAAGAACCTCAGGAGGCTGAAGAAATTCGATTTGGCCACTAAGACCCTCACAAACTTATACAGATGCACAATTGAGAACATTCTGTCAGGCTGTATCACCTCCTGGTATGGCAATTGCACCATTCGCAACCGCAGGGCTTTCCAGAGTGTGGCACAGTCAGTCCAACGCATCATCGGTGTCACACTGGGGCCAAGAAGATCCTCAAGGACTTCAGCCACCCGAGCCACTGCTTGTTCACCCCACTACCATCTAAAAGGCGGAGACAGGACAGGTGTACCAAAGCTCGGACAGAGAGACAGCTTCAATACCCAGGTAACAAATAATGTTATGAACTGTATCGATCAAGTCACACTTTTTCTGAGATAACTGATTACTGATGTGCCTCCTGGCATTTGTGTTGTACACAGGTATTGCTCATAATGTCTGATTGCTTTGACACACATTGCCTACTGTATATGTGTCCTCTGAAACTAATTTCAGGAAACTATGCGTATGTCACTAATTCACAGGAGACGCATTTGAACGTTAATTAATTTTTATAAAAAATAAATGTTTTCTGCAGAAATGCCTTCTGGAACATGTGAACTTTCATGTGCCTTAATAATAACAAACGTGTATGCCATCTGTAAATACTAATACAATTGTTAAATTACGAGCCTAGTTGGTTTACCCTTCCCGCAATGGTATGCTTCTGTAGCATGCTCCTGAAATGGTGATCAACAGTGTTGTTGAAAAGGTTACAGAAAAAGTTGACAGAGTTGTGAAATCAGTGGAATGCCCGGTGGAAGCAGAGTATGATAGCTAAGGAGATGGAGAAAGTCTGGTGTTTGATTGCAAATATGTGGAGGGAGACAAAGAACACAGAAAGCTGTTGTATAAAACACCTGTTTCTGGATTACATCTCCAAACTAAGGGCAACCACGGTATCCGTGACATGTAGGGGTAAGAGTCAGATATTATGTTTCTAATTTTGTCAGAAAGTCGTTTTCATTGCAAGTTATTAAAGCGTACTGTTAGCTAGCTAGCTAATGTTAGCTGGCTGCCTCACTAGCTAATGTTACGTGTATGATTTGTGTAGTAATATTATGTGTATCTCAGAAAGTCATTTGCATTGCTAGCTTAAACCTAATGTTAGCTAGCCAGCTAACATTGCATCTCGTTCATTAGCTTTAGCTACCTGCAGATTCATGCATGGTGTCTAGCTATGACAATCAGTTTGTATTTCTAACTAGTAGTATGGGTTGGGATTATTGACGCATTCAAAACAACTGGGAATTGGGAACTCGTAAATCTAGCTAGCTAGCCACATGTTTAAACAAAAGATTCCACTTCACCAGATGTGTCTGGGGGTGATTACGGTCATCTGTTGTATTTCATGAACATGTCTGGACAATAGTGATCCATCCACTTAGTTAGATGTGGCTGGGGGTGGTTATAGCATTTATTTCACATGACAAGTGTGGCTGGCTAAGAATCATCTAATAATTATTTAAAAAATGTAACTTGACAATTTCTATTTTTTTGTATTGCTATTATGCAAATATGCAAGTAAACTATTTCACTGTACCGTTTACACCTTCTGCGTCCTGTGCATGTGACAAATCATATTTTATTTTATTTGATATGGTGTGTGTTTACCTGAGACGGTAATGTCAAGAACAACATGAACTGCACCAAAGTCAGATTAGGATATAGGCCAAGGACTAGATAAAGTGTATTATTGCTCCTACCTTCAACACTTTTAGTCTTAATATTTGGTTATTACTACACTACCATACTCACTCTGTTTAGCACACGGCCTCACGTGAATCCTTAAAGAGATGAGTGGGGCTAAGGCTTAAGAGGCTGTGAACGATGCTGAATGGGTGTAGACAAGGAAGAGCTCTTCAGTAGGTGTACCAAAACGTTCAAGGTCATTTTCTCTAAAGTGGGGTTACAAGTTTATCAACTTACAAAGCAGAATTACTTTCCCATTGTCCCTCGACGGCAGAGTATGATATACTATTTTTTATCGCTCTAAGTCTACTTTTATCCAATGAAAACACAATTTCAAATTTTGTTACATAGGACCGAATCAAGCCGGTCGGTCACAAATAAAAAATTGTGCATTGATCCTGATTGTGCAGAGATTCCTTTTCAATTCATTTCTTCCCCACCATCTGAGTTGTTTTCATTCAGATGTTGTAGCAATGCTAACGTAGCATGTGCATCCATCCGGGGGATTACATAATTATGCATCGTTCGCGTTCCCTCGTTCATCATCTCACCCATTATCCCCCTTTCTCCCCCATCATACTTTACTTAATTTATTTAATCTGTTGTAATATGTGTGAAATTATTTTTCGGTATAGTTTAGGTTCAGTTTCGAGGCAATTATCTGCTTGATTATCAACTGAGCACTGCACCTTCAATGTCAGGAGAAGGAGTAGAGCAGGCCCTACTGTCGGGAGTAGGAGGGGCTGCGGGGGGAAATGACGCGCCCTCCTAAAACTGGTTATAACTCCAGTTCTGTTTGTGATATTGCGATTCTAACACTGACAGTGTGTTTATATAGCCTTATTGAGGAAATTACTTCAAAAATGGCAGAGTAATAAAATGATTCAATTCATGAGCAGTCCAAATGACTGCTTTAGCGGTTTTAGGTGTCTATTAAATAGACACCACTAGACAGCCTCTGGCCAGTACCCTGCCCTCTGCCTAGTACCCTACTCTGCCCCTGAGTCACTGTCAATAGCCAGCTCCCACCGTGTACTCTACCCTGCACCTTATGGATTGATAGCATGTGCACATAGTCATTGAAATGAATACCGGTAACTTTAATAATGTTTACATACTATTTATATAGTGGGGCAAAAAAGTATTTAGTCAGCCACCAATTGTGCAAGTTCTCCCACTTAAAAAGATGAGAGAGGCCTGTAATTGTCATCATAGGTACACTTCAACTATGACAGACAAAATGAGAAAAGAAAATCCAGACAATCACATTGTAGGATTTTTATGGAATTTATTTGCAAATTATGGTGGAAAATAAGTATTTGGTCACCTACAAACAAGCAAGATTTCTGGCTCTCACAGACCTGTAACTTCTTATTTAAGAGGCTCCTCTGTCCTCCACCCGTTACCTGTATTAATGGCACCTGTTTGAACTTGTTAACAGTATAAAAGACACCTGTCCACAACCTCAAACAGTCAAACTCCAAACTCCACTATGGCCAAGACCAACGAGCTGTCAAATTGTAGACCTGCACCAGGCTGGAAAAAATGAATCTGCAATAGATAAGCAGCTTGGTTTGAAGAAATCAACTGTGGGAGCAATTATTAGGAAATGGAAGACATACAAGACCACTGATAATCTCCCTCGATCTGGGGCTCCACGCAAGATCTCACCCCGTGGGGTCAAAATGATCACAAGAACGGTGAGCAAATATCCCAGAACCACACGGGGGGACCTAGTGAATGACCTGCAGAGAGCTGGGACGAAAGTAACAAAGCCTACCATCAGCAAGGGCATTGAAGATGAAACGTGGCTGGGTCTTTCAGCATGACAATGATCCCAAACACACCGCCCGGGCAACGAAGGAGTGGCTTCGTAAGAAGCATTTCAAGGTACCGGAATGACCTAGCCAGTCTCCAGATCTCAACCCCATAGAAAATCTTTGGAGGGAGTTGAAAGTCTGCCCCAAAACATCACTGCTCTAGAGGAGATCTGCATGGAGGAATGGGCCAAAATACCATTAACAGTGTGTGAAAACCTTGTGAAGACTTCCAGAAAATGTTTGCCAACAAAGGGTATATAACAAAGTATTGAGAAACTTTTGTTATTGACCAAATACTTATTTTCCACCATAAATTCATTAAAAATCCTACAATGTGATTTTCTGGATTTTTTTTCTCATTTTGTCTGTCATAGTTGAAGTGTACCTATGATGAAAATTACAGGCCTCTCTCATCTTTTTAAGTAGGAGAACTTGCACAATTGGTGGCTGACTAAGTACTTTTTTGCCCCACTGTATCTACTGCCTAGTACATTTTTGATTATTGTGTGTTTGTTTGACATTCACTGCATTTACTGATAGGAAATAGGAACATAAGCATTTCGCTACACCTCCCATAACACATGCTAAACTGTGTACGCAACCAATAACATTTTATTTTATTTCTCTCTCTTACACAAAGGATCATAAAATGGCCTTTTCACCTTGTCTCGTACTATTGACATATCTTAATTGAGGAATTCTACATATTATCATCACACATCCTTACATCTGGAGAATCCGCTGTATGGCGTGATACTGATGCTCCGTGTGAAGACGGTTCCTTTACATAATCATGTTCAACAGACATGCAAGTAGGTTTTGGCCTGGAGACCCTATATAGACACTCTGTAAGATCATGGTGAATCTATTGCCTTAGGGATTTCCATTTCCTCTCCCATTTCCCCTTGTGGCTAGAGATGTGGTGTGACAATGACTGAGGCTTTCACAAACAATGGAGGTCTCTCTCCCAGGCCCTGATAATTCCACTTGACACCTGACACAGAGCATGAGCTCCTACTGGAAGGTAGGCATTCTGGTCCGAAGGTAGAGAGGCTGATGATCACTATTGACATGATCAAATCCCAGGTGGGTATGTTATTGCCTCTTCTCTGCCCTTGACCAAGATGCAACCTATACCTTGCTTCGGTAAACACTTCAGGTTCATATGTAAAGACCATGAAGGTAGAATATCCCTGATAATATGTTTGCTCAGCAAAGAAAAACAGGAAATCAATTCAGACACGATAAAATGAAAATGTCGGGTAAACAAGAGATATTCGATGAGACTGAAGGAGAAGGCATCATTTTCCTTTGCAAGGTGGAATTTGGGAATATAATGGGGAAACTATAGTATTTAACTGATAATAGGGGCCCAGGGGTGTGAACTCATAACCATTATGAGCCTGTAATTTCAAAGTTAATTTAACTTAGACTGCACTAAGAACATCCCATAAACGTGTATTGTTGGCTTCAGGGCGTTCTGAACTTTTTACAGTGTTATTAACCACCAAGGCTGAGGTAATTTGATCAAGGGTCATTTTGTTATTAATCTGATTGTGTCCTCTGCCTGACCCTGAGAAGATGACAGAGATGGATAGGAGTGCCTTCACACAGCTAAATGTGTGTTAATAAACAAATAGCATCCCAGCATGTTAGGTTTCCCTAACAGTAAAGTAGCTGAGTTCCTCTAAGAGCAGGGTCTCTTTGTTCGGGGATACACATCGTTTTTTGAGGATCTATAACCATTAGGGGATTACAAAATATCAAATCCTGTACCAGTGCATAAGGGCAGATTCCATCTATCTGGGCTCATGTTCTTTCAAAGTGAGGTGCAGATCAAGTCCCAGTTTATCAGGAACCAAAAGCCCAAGATCTTAGGTAGTGATGTCATGAGGAACCAAACGCAGGATTTCAGGAATGTATTATTTTTGTTGGAAATTTGAGAATTTCTCTCTGACTTTGTTGAAACAAACAGGGCTCTTCTGAAATGACTGCAATCAGAGAAATTGATTGGCTCCAATCAGGCACAGCTGCCTTCCGCTTTCAACGAGTCAAACACTTCCTCCCTTGCAAGTACCTTTTCACTAATCAGCCATTTGAAACCGATCCCCTCAACTTTTCTACAAAGATCTTTGGTTGTCATGGGAACCTTTTCATTCTTTAACCCATCCAAAAATGTGTATCTCCTCTTTCCCATAGTTGTTGTACCAACTTCCACTATATCAGGTCTGATCTCTAAATGATCCCCACATCACATTCCCTGTGTGCAGGAAACAGTGAGAGGGTGAGCCTCATGAGGACCTGGGCCTATCTTACACAAATCAAAGTGTAGGCTTGATTCTGCTGCAGAGCGGCTGCGACAGCCAGCTCGCCTCAAGGGTGTGTTAGGAGAGCAACATTCTCCTCCTAGTCTTATCCCGACTACTTCTGCCTCAGCCTCAGATAGGGCCACCACATGAAATGTGTGCGAAGTCTCGAATCATCAAGCGATACATTTCCATCGCAACATAACTTAATATGACGTGTATCCCTACAGCAAAACAGATCTAATGCGGCATAATCTAGCCTTACTGACTGCAGGAATTCCCTATCCTATTTAGAATTTAGTGCATTTACCCCCTGAAATAATATCTTCCTTTAACCAAACTGTGAAAGGTCAAATTGAATTCTAGGATCTCTTGTACCAATGACAGCTGCAGTGAGTGAAATATCAGCGTGAAAAGTGCTAGAGATCCATTTTCTTTTCTTTTCGTGTGAAATAACTATTCCCTTCCTGTTCGCCAACCAAAAGGGGAACGGCGGTATTAAAAGCTCAAAGGAATTGATTGTCAATCTCCTGCGAGTCGTATGGCAAATAACAGTTTATGGGAATTCTGCCCCTGGCGTGTTTTTAGGAAGTCTGTTTTTTTGTTTTTTTTTATTTCACCTTTATTTAACCAGGTAAGCAAGTTGAGAACAAGTTCTCATTTACAATTGCGACCTGGCCAAGATAAAGCAAAGCAGTTCGACACATACAACGACACAGAGTTACACATGGAGTAAAACAAACATACAGTCAATAATACAGTAAAAAAACAAAACAAAAAAAACAAGTCTATATACAATGTGAGCAAATTAGGTGAGAAGGGATGTAAAGGCAAAAAAGGCCATGGTGGCAAAGTAAATACAATATAGCAAGTAAAACACTGGAATGGTAGTATTGCAATGGAGGAATGTGCAAAGTAGAAATAAAAATAATGGGGTGCAAAGGAGCAAAATAAATAAATAAATTAAATACAGTTGGGAAAGAGGTAGTTGTTTGGGCTAAATTATAGGTGGGCTATGTACAGGTGCAGTAATCTGTAAGATGCTCTGACAGTTGGTGCTTAAAGCTAGTGAGGGAGATAAGTGTTTCCAATTTAAGAGATTTTTGTAGTTCGTTCCAGTCATTGGCAGCAGAGAACTGGAAGGAGAGGCGGCCAAAGAAAGAATTGGTTTTGGGGGTGACTAGAGAGATATACCTGCTGGAGCGTGTGCTACAGGTGGGAGATGCTATGGTGACCAGCGAGCTGAGATAAGGGGGACTTTACCTAGCAGGGTCTTGTAGATGACATGGAGCCAGTGGGTTTGGCGACGAGTATGAAGCGAGGGCCAGCCAACGAGAGCGTACAGGTCGCAATGGTGGGTAGTATATGGGGCTTTGGTGACAAAACGGATAGCACTGTGATAGACTGCATCCAATTTGTTGAGTAGGGTATTGGAGGCTATTTTGTAAATGACATCGCCAAAGTCGAGGATTGGTAGGATGGTCAATTTTACAAGGGTATGTTTGGCAGCATGAGTGAAGGATGCTTTGTTGCGAAATAGGAAGCCAATTCTAGATTTAACTTTGGATTGGAGATGTTTGATATGGGTCTGGAAGGAGAGTTTACAGTCTAACCAGACACCTAAGTATTTGTAGTTGTCCACGTATTCTAAGTCAGAGCCGTCCAGAGTAGTGATGTTGGACAGGCGGGTAGGTGCAGGTAGCGATCGGTTGAAGAGCATGCATTTAGTTTTACTTGTATTTAAGAGCAATTGGAGGCCACGGAAGGAGAGTTGTATGGCATTGAGGCTTGCCTGGAGGGTTGTTAACACAGTGTCCAAAGAAGGGCCGGAAGTATACAGAATGGTGTCGTCTGCATAGAGGTGGATCAGAGACTCACCAGCAGCAAGAGCGACCTCATTGATGTATACAGAGAAGAGAGTCGGTCCAAGAATTGAACCCTGTGGCACCCCATAGAGACTGCCAGAGGTCCGGACAGCAGACCCTCCGATTTGACACACTGAACTCTATCAGAGAAGTAGTTGGTGAACCAGGCGAGGCAATCATTTGAGAAACCAAGGCTGTCGAGTCTGCCGATGAGGATGTGGTGGTTGACAGAGTCGAAAGCCTTGGCCAGATCAATGAATACGGCTGCACAGTAATGTTTCTTATCGATGGCGGTTAAGATATCGTTTAGGACCTTGAGCGTGGCTGAGGTGCACCCATGACCAGCTCTGAAACCAGATTGCATAGCAGAGAAGGTATGGTGAGATTCGAAATGGTCGGTAATCTGTTTGTTGACTTGGCTTTCGAAGACCTTAGAAAGGCATGGTAGGATAGATATAGGTCTGTAGCAGTTTGGGTCAAGAGTGTCCCCCTTTGAAGAGGGGATGACCGCAGCTGCTTTCCAATCTTTGGGAATCTCAGATGACACGAAAGAGAGGTTGAACAGGCTAGTAATAGGGGTGGCAACAATTTCGGCAGATAATTTTAGAAAGAAAGGGTCCAGATTGTCTAGCCCGGCTGATTTGTAGGGGTCCAGATTTTTCAGCTCTTTCAGAACTTCAGCTGAATGGATTTGGGAGAAGGAGAAATGGGGAAGGCTTGGGCGAGTTGCTGTTGGGGGTGCAGTGCTGTTGACCGGGGTAGGAGTTGCCAGGTGGAAAGCATGGCCAGCCGTAGAAAAATGCTTATTGAAATTCTCAATTATGGTGGATTTATCAGTGGTGACAGTGTTTCCTATCTTCAGTGCAGTGGGCAGCTGGGAGGAGGTGTTCTTATTCTCCATGGACTTTACAGTGTCCCAGAACTTTTTAGAGTTAGTGTTGCAGGAAGCAAATTTCTGCTTGAAGAAGCTAGCCTTGGCTTTTCTAACTGCCTGTGTATAACGGTTTCTAGCTTCCCTGAACAGCTGCATATCACGGGGACTGTTCGATGCTAATGCAGAACGCCATAGGATGTTTTTGTGTTGGTTAAGGGCAGTCAGGTCTGGGGAGAACCAAGGGCTATATCTGTTCCTGGTTCTAATTTTCTTGAATGGGGCATGTTTATTTAACATTGTTAGGAAGGCATTTTTAAAAATATCCAGGCATCCTCTACTGACGGGATGAGATCAATATCCTTCCAGGACACCCCGGCCAGGTCGATTAGAAAGGCCTGCTCGCTGAAGTGTTTCAGGGAGCGTTTTACAGTGATGAGTGGAGGTCGTTTGACCGCTGACCCATTACGGATGCAGGCAATGAGGCAGTGATCGCTGAGATCTTGGTTGAAGACAGCAGAGGTGTATTTAGAGGGGAAGTTGGTTAGGATGATATCTATGAGGGTGCCCGTGTTTAAGGCTTTGGGGGTACCTGGTAGGTTCATTGATAATTTGTGTGAGATTGAGGGCATCAAGTTTAGATTGTAGGATGGCTGGGGTGTTAAGCATGTTCCAGTTTAGGTCGCCTAGCAGCACGAGCTCTGAAGACAGATGGGGGCAATCAGTTCACATATGGTGTCCAGAGCACAGCTGGGAGCAGAGGGTGGTCTATAGCAGGCGGCAACGGTGAGAGACTTGTTTTTAGAGAGGTGGATTTTTAAAAGTAGAAGTTCAAATTGTTTGGGTACAGACCTGGATAGTAGGACAGAACTCTGCAGGCTATCTTTGCAGTAGATTGCAACACCGCCCCCTTTAGCAGTTCTATCTTGTCTGAAAATGTTGTAGTTTGGAATTAAAATTTCTGAATTTTTGGTGGTCTTCCTAAGCCAGGATTCAGACACAGCTAGAACATCCGGGTTGGCAGAGTGTGCTAAAGCAGTGAAAAGAACAAACTTAGGGAGGAGGCTTCTAATGTTAACATGCATGAAACCAAGGCTATTACGGTTACAGAAGTCATCAAAAGAGAGCGCCTGGGGAATAGGAGTGGAGCTAGGCACTGCAGGGCCTGGATTCACCTCTACATCGCCAGAGGAACATAGGAGGAGAAGAATAAGGGTACGGCTAAAAGCAATAAGAATTGGTCGTCTAGAACGTCTGGAACAGAGAGTAAAAGGAGGTTTCTGGGGGCGATAAAATAGCATCAAGGTATAATGTACAGACAAAGGTATGGTAGGATGTGAGTACAGTGGAGGTAAACCTAGGTATTGAGTGATGAAGAGAGAGATATTGTCTCTAGAAACATCATTGAAACCAGGAGATGTCATTGCATGTGTGGGTGGTGGAACTAATAAGTTGGATAAGGTATAGTGAGCAGGACTAGAGGCTCTACAGTGAAATAAGCCAATAAACACTAACCAGAACAGCAATGGACAAGACATATTGACATTAAGGAGAGGCATCCTTAGTCGAGTGATCAAAAAGGGTCCAGGGAGTGGAGAGGTTGGTTTGGGGGTCACGGCGATTTAGACAGCTAGCCAGGACATCGGTAGCAAGCTAGCATAGGATGGAGGTCTGTTTGTTAGCCACCTCTTGCGTTCCGTCAGTAGATTAGTAGAGTTCCGTGTTGTAGAGGGGATTAGTCCAAATCACACAACAACAAAAAAATAAAAACAATAGATATAGTTATAGAGGCCCAAGAAGAAACATGTTAATAATAAAAATAAATAAATTGTCCGATTGTCTATTCTGAGAGCATCCGGTAAGACAGCTAACGGTTAGCAGGCCGCAGATGGGCATTCAGGTAACGTCGCGACGGAGGAGCCAGCCGGATCTCCTTCGGGTAGATAACGTCGGCAGTCCAGTTGTGAAGGCCCGGAGGGGCTCCGTGTAGGCAGTAAAACGGGTCCGGATAGGTGACTGCAGCCCAGGAGTGATTGACGGAGCTCAGGAGTGGTTGACGGAGCTCACTAGCTCCGGAGTAATTGATGTTTGCTCCGGAATCGACGAAAGCAGATAGACACACGGATAGCAGCCAGCTAGCTGTGAGATCCGGGAGTGAATGTCCAGAGAGCAGTTGAAATCCAGGGACATGGAGAGAAAAATCGGTCCGGTATGTTCCGTTCCGAGCCGCGCTGCGCCGTACAAAACTGGCGATAGATTTTCGAGTTAAAGGATAGCTAATGACCACAAACCGTGGTTAGCTGAATACGAACGAGTTGCCAGTAAAGAAGCTAACTAGCTTCTGATTAGCTTCTGGCTAGCTCCTGGCTAGCTTCTTGGAGGATTGCAGATTTGATTGCAGATTTGAGGTAAATAATACTTATTTATACATATCAATTGGTGAGGCAGGTTGCAGGAGAGTGTATTGAAGATGAGTTGATGGAAAATAAAAATAAAATGTATGTGAAAAAAAAGTTGTAAATATATATATATACACGACACGACAAGACGAGGACAAAAGACGTCTGAACTGCTATGCCATCTTGGAAAAAAAAAATACGTCTGTCACTTTTTTCTCTTTTACTCGAGAGCTGCTGACCAACGGCTCTAAGTAACCTGCTACAGTCAGGGCTATTGGCCATCACTCCCTTGAGAAATTGTATTTGTTACTATGGCACTGACAGCAGCATACAGTATCTTGTCAAGCTACTGTCCCTACCACTTCATAGTGTACAGTCACATAGACAGTCAGACCTGTTGTCCATCGCCCCACCCTTTGTAGATCTTTACAATGGCTCAGCCAGCGGCATATTGTTATACTGTCTCTACCAATGTTGTTACTGTACTATAGATATCGGCAACAGAGAGACATAGATGGTTGTGAAAACAGCAGATGACATCACCTCTGTAAAAACATCCACATTACAGTTTCCATCAGGGTGTGAGAGTCTGCTGAGCAACTAAAAAGTAACATCACCAGATAGTCACAAGCATGGTAATCAACACAGTAAAAACGGATCTCCTGAAAGTCATCCTGCTGGGGCCTTGTCCCCCATTTCAGTCACCTCATTACTCTCTGATAGAGATTTCTTAAATTTGCTGAGACATGAAATTCTCTCTTGTTTGTTATCTCAAGAAGTGCAACATCAGCAGACGGGTCTTCCAAAGAAATGTACTGGGAGGTGAGAAGCAATGGGAAAACAACATCCGCTGTTTACATTTAGATTTATTGCACTTCATAATTACAATAACCAAGGGGCTTTGCTTTGATATGCAATGGTACAAAACAGCAAGCTGACTCATTTGCTTACAACAATATACTAAAAGCAGGTGTGTGTGTGTGTGTGTGTGTGTGTGTGTGTGTGTGAGAAAGAAAGAGCTGGAGACGGTCTTGAATTTCAAATTGAATGTCAGCAGATCTAAAATCAAGTTAAGCAGATGATCTTAAGTATTCAGGAAGCTCAGAATCTGACCCTCTGAACCCTAGCACTAATCTGAACAGTCCAAATTAGCAATTTACAACATGAGTAGCTGCTATGTTTGAATACATTTAGGTTATCTGAAAATAAATAAAGCGACGCCGGTTCAAACGGGAACCCTGAGTGTGGTGGCGTCAGCTGATCACATCAGCGGACATTGCACCAATTGGATTCACACTACTTACATGCGGTCCATTTAAGTTGACCAGTTCTACACATGCTTCCTCGATGCCGGATGTCTCGTGGACCATGCGCTGGTGTCTCTTGCTGCTATTGCCGTTGCTACTGTTTTCTGATACCTCACCCTCCACCTGTCTGGGTTCTTGTGTTTGTTCTTTCAGGGGATTTGGTATAGCATATCGTGCTCACTGCCAGTAGTTATTTCATCATCTTTATATGATGCTTCGCTCTGGCAGTGAGCTACGCTGAAGGAACAGAGCCAAACGCCAAGACTTTCCATTGTAATCTTTGCTAATAAATGGTTAGATGTACATGTGGTGTTTCCTTTCTGAACTACTGTGATAGCCCAAGGCAAATACAGGACTGTACATCAGGTAGTCATACTATAGTAGCCTACTGTGATTGTGTTTAATCCATGATGACAGAATACATGTATGTACTTTGATTTGATGTTTATTTTAGACACAGACGTCTGCAAATAGGCTGCTGCTTCAGTATACAACCAGAGTAAACAAGATGGCCCTACTACTTTGCTACTTCTGTCACAGTTTAAGAAGAAGCAAAGATGAAAATGCAACGATTTTCCAGAGCATTAGGATTGACATCAAACACGAGGCTGTTGCTTTGTTCTCACCTGAGTGCCTTTTTCAAATTATAAAAACCGCATGCCTCCTTGACATCCTTATTAGATTTGCCAGCGTTGTGTTTTGGCAAAGAAAGGTGGTCTGTTTTTGAAAGATAACTCATATATATATATACTGAAACACCACTTAGAACGCTGAAACAGAGGCTTAGGTAATACAAAACAAGATGAGAAAAACACTATACACTGTATTAGTTGGGCAATGAATTAATTAAAGTCAATATGTTACTTGATTACCTCACTCAATTTTAAGTAGATTTTTATTTTCTTATTACAAAAAATAAATGTTGCTTTCCAGCACTTTAGTAATAACGTTGTTAAAAGATAGGTATACGAGCAACTTCATGTGAAGTTATCAGATAGGCAACTCTGTTTTACAATCTGTCTGGCATGTATAGTCAGGAATCATTTCAGCTGATCTGGTCATGCCATTTCTATCTTTGATGTTCAGTA